>NC_057799.1:549489032-549841080 GCF_018294505.1 Triticum aestivum | reverse complement strand
GTGGGTGGGTGCGTGTGTGCGTGCGCGTGTGTGTGTATGTGTGTGTTTGTGTGTGTCGCGGGGTCCTCGGTGGCGGATGTAATTTAAGTGTGCATGGCTTCATCATAGAGAGGTGATGTGTATGGCAGAGGCCATAGGTGCGAGAGAGAAAATTCCCGTAGAGAGGGAAGAGAAGGTGTGTGCGCGTGAGAGGAGTCGACATCGAGAGAACATGTTTGTTCGAGAGACACCGAGGAAGACTACTATATATCGATGGTGCATGTAGACGGGAATTAAACGAAGGGATGGTCTTATTGGTTTCGGGGATATAGGGGAAGAGTGAGAGGGCGGTAGCTACAAGGAGATTGTTAAGTGTGAGTGTGTGTTTTACCCATCCAGGCGGAAGTTATGTGCACGCAAGAAGAGAACGATTTGATGTGGCGTTAGGGTTGAGGGTAATTAACTGCGTATGGAGACATAGAGACCTTGAACGTGCATGTTCGAGAGGTATACATGTATACGTGGGATGTATGTGTGTGGGCGCGCGCATGATCGAGATAAAAGAAAGAAGACATAAGTCATAAGATCAACGACATGGGAGAGACGAATCGGCATGACAATATGCATGCATGTGAGAATGCAGGGAAGAAGGCCCGACAATTGAGCATGTGTTTTTGTCTTTAAGAGATAGTGGCATGGGCTGGATCATGCATCTATGGCGAGCAGAGGGAGTGAGGCACAACGATTGTGCAAAAGAGATCAACCTATAAATGAAAGAAGGTTGATGGAGAAACAGAAAAATAGAAAGATAAAGATGCTAGCTAGTGTGCGTTAGAGATAGGAGTCGAGTGGATCAGAAGGTTGAGTTATGTGTGTGGGTGTAAGAGAGATGAAGAAAGGGTGCATGTGACTCACATACAAACAAATATCGGAGAGAAATGAGATCCCGAGAGACGGAGTTTTGTGTCTGCGAGAGAGAAAGATATTTCACAACGAGAGTGATAGCTAGAGAGACATATGAGGGAACGTGAGATATCTCTAGGGAGAGAGAGTGTGTGTGAGCAACATACAAGAGAACAGTGGAGAAATATGAGACCCTGGGAGACATAGTTTGTGTTTGTGTGTGAGAAAGAGATATTTAAGAGGAAGAGTCATAGGTTCTCATACCTAAGGAGCGAAAGACATCTCTGTATGAGGGGTGTGCGAGTGGCACACAGGGGAATAGTAGAGAGAAATGAGACCCCGGGAGACAAAGTTTTGTGTTTGGGTGAGAGAAAGAGATTCCACATGGAGAATCATAGTTAGAGACACATAGCAGGGAGCGAGATATACTTAGAGAGAGATAGAGTGATGAAGATCGAGGGAGAGAGTGCCGTCAATGTGTTACGAAGATAAAAGATCATTGTCGACATACAAGTAGCACGAGAGATACCCGAGAGACGATGAATGCGTATAGGTCTAGAGAGATAGTCCTATATAAGCATGAGTGGTAGTTATATGAGACGAATATCTGGATTAAATGGGATTCAAATATTTAAACTGGAGATCACGACATCAATAATATCATAACGCAAATTGGTGTATCAAACATGCATATTCATTTGAATTTGGGGACACGTGTAATGTTATATAGTTCATCAATATTGGTGATCCATAGATTCTTTAATTAGAAACAATGCATGGTTTATATGCAATTAATGTCTAAACGGGATTACACTATATGTTGCGTGTGTGAAACACATTATACATGTTTGAGAAGTAAAAAAACCCGCATGAAACACACATTAATTGGAGACAGTTGGCGAGGAATGCATACATTGGATTTCAACATAAAGTGGTTTCAAATATTTGAAAATCCAAATTGATGGATACAACCTTATGAATCTGAGATCATGCCACTTGTAAACCATATTTATGTATAAAGGGTGTTGTGCTTTTGAAAGTATATATAAAAAATGATGTATATAGAATTTTATTCCAATCGAAAATGGATCCCGCCCGAAAAAACAGAATACAAACGGGATTCGAATTGAGTTGGCACGGTAAATGTGCACTCCGCAAAATTTGAACGAAGCGGGGAAAGTCGCAGTAACCGCCCGAAACCAAAATCTGCGAGATGGAAATTACTACTGCCTATCCCTGCCACGCAAAGCCTATCTGCTCGATTTCTATAGGTTTCGATAGGGGTAGGTTTGTAATTTCACTCAAATGTGACATAACCGCCTCTCACCCGGATTCATACACAGTGGGCGCCAAAACACAGTGTGTCCTCGGCCGAAATCGACTCCCTCCCCGATTCATACACGGTGGGCGCCAAAAACAAACTCTTGTCGGCAAATATTCGATGTATGCGAGATTACCGTCCTATCCCCAACCGACTAATATTGCTGTGATGTAGGAAATTTGAAACGGGGGCTAAGTTTGTAAATTTCCACGCATTTGAGACAAGCGCGTCCTGAAGACATGGTTCCCCCCTTCCTCTCCACCTCCATTTCCCCATTCGTACTCCGTGGGCGCCAAAACACCCTCTCCACCCCAGCCTCCTCCGTCTACCACCCCATCCACCACCGTCCTCCTCCACCATGCCGGAGCTGATACCCCGATGCCGCCGTCCATTACAAGAGATCGACCTCTCTCATCCACGGCTTTGGACCGGGATCCTTGCATCCCATCCTCTCGCTTCATCCCCGTCGTCGTCCACCTTGCCGGCGCCGCTCCTACGACCATCTCGTCCACCCCGCCCTACCGCCACAGTCTACCCTCCTAGATCTGCTTCCACGCCGCCGACAGCCATCGCTATCGCAGCACCGTCAAATTCTCAGCAGATGCATACACGGCGCCGCACCAGAGGTGGTACTCTTTCGTATCTGCTCAACTTATTTATCGCAGCAAGAAAATAGATCGCCACTGCTTTACTCTGATTTCTTGTCCATCACTTACTTGCTAGTTGAAAGCAAACATTGGTTGCGAAGTTGCCTTTGTCCGGTTTGCACCTTCACATCCGCCATGGCACGCTCAACACTATACTCCCAATGCTTATGGTTTTCCCCTTTTATATTCCACACTAGTTAAATCACAGTAGACTAAATTTCAAAATTGGGTCAGTCAATTTTTCAGAGCTCGCCGGAGTTCGCCGGTGCGAACGAAGGGGCTCGGGTGGGGACGGTGGTTGGGGGGTGGTGGGGCCTCGCCCAACGAAGAAAACTCGACGCGGGTGGGGGCGGGGTGGGGGTGGGGGTGGCGGAGGAACACAGGCGGTGGGCGCCGGTGGTCCGGCCGGCGGCCCGTGCGGTGTTCTGTATGGGAAGAATCAGAGACGAGGAAGAAGAAGGGTTAGGAGACGTAGGATCTTCATCCAACCGCCTGAAATGGTCGACTGACCCAAATGACAAAAGTCACGCGACTTGCATGCAGACATGCCTTTATATTTAGTACCTTCACCGTACCTGCTTAGCACTGCTCCTGAATCCATCAAGCTAAACAACGTGCCACTCATAATTCCAAACTTGTTGCTCAAGTACGAATCTGATATGATGCTGATATTACTAAAACAGATAACATTTAATTGGTCAGCTAATGTTCCTACTTTACTTTCGAAAACCACGTGCACCACATATAGAGAGACAGCAGGGAGCTGCTTTCTTAATGCGCCCTGGTTCATCATGTGTGGGCACTACGTAACGAACATTTTATTATCCAAAATCTGATTGCTCTTCTTTATCATGTTCCTCTTCCGTTCTTCTTTAATAAGTACTCTCTCCGTTCCTAAATACAAGTCTTTGTATAGATTCCACCATGGACTACATATGGAGCAAAATGAGTGAATCTACACTCTAAAATGTATCTGGATACATTTGTATGTGATCCATAGTGGAAATCTCTACCAAGACTTATATTTTGGAACGGAGGGAGTATGATAATAGTACAGTATGTTCCTTGTAGTGAAGATGAGCAGGGACATTTGCAGTGTAGAGGTCTATACGGTCGGTTGTGATGGACACTTTGAACACTTGAATCCTATAAGAATAGCAAGGAAATGCGGGGAGCTGTGTCGCCTTTGAGAGTTACACTGATATTAACAGTACCGCACCTTCAGTTGAAGAGAGCTGGTATCCGAAGCCTTTCTAGCCGTACCGGCAATACTAGCACATATATTCCAGCAAGTTCCACTTTGCTGATTTTACTCTTATGCATAGGGTTTTCCCGTTATATCTACACTATGATCTGTGTAGCTGCTTTGTGTCGCACTAGCAGCCGTCCACTCTTGAAGCTAAACACCACAATGACTTACAAAATTGGCACCAAGGCATTGAGTGCCATCCTGGATGCAATGAAACTCATACGCTCCCCACCTGTTGATTCTTGTTCAGAATATGATCCTAATGACTATTCTAACCTCGAGGAGTCAAAGCCAGATGGCCTGTCATGTTCACCCATCAAGGTGCCTGTTCTAATTTGGCAAGGTTTTATTGATTGCGCGTATCTTGCATATGTTGTCTTGTATTTCTTCTATTTTGTTGCACTGCCATCTGCTTAGTTTACTCATCATATATGTCAAGATGCCATGCCCATCCATATCAATACATATTCCATCTGTCATCATACCATGTTTTTCCACTCAAATGTTGTTCTTTTGCATCAGATATCAAAAAGGAAGAGGGTGATTGCCGAACCTAAAGGAGCACCAGCAAATCCTTGAAAAACATGGTGGTGCCGGAGAAATCAGACATCACCCCACTTATATTGGCTGTACAACCAGTGACACAAAACGTAGGACTGACTCCAGCAGACTGTACCCATACTTCACTGGCCACACCACTAGCCCCACCACACAGGACATGCACTCCAGCAAAAGGTATGCCGATTGAAGTTGCCATAGCACCAGCCGTACCACAGAAAAATCCCACTCCAGCAAAAAGTACAACAAGTCCACCGGCCGAAGACCTATCCCAACTGCAGAGATGGCCAAATCCTGCAGATTGGAACCCCATTCCAGTTATTCCTAGTTTAAAAGACAATGCTTTCAATGTTGTTAGGGACTACGTGCATATATTCCCATCATGGGAAGATTATAGTGAAGACAAACACCATTTTCACATCTTCCTATCCCACTTACGTGTAAGTGCTATTATTCATGGTGATTATTTTCCTATTTTTTGCTAGTTGAACACATCAATGATTCACGTTACATTGTTGTAAGTAGGCGAGGGTCAATCTGGATAGTCATGACGAGCAAAGCTTGCTTGCGCTTTTCAAGGAAGCATTGCAGCAGTATCGGTGTTACCTGAGGAAATCACACTTTGATGGCAAGTCTATAAACAAATTTTTGGTGAAGTCTCCTGTGCTAAATTTAGAAGACATTGAATGGAAAAACCTTGTTATGCACTGGCCTCGTTCCGAGGATGAGGAACTGTCTATGATATCGCATGACAATTTGAACTTCTACTTTTCCGCATGTGCCTTACGGATCTTTTTTGCAGGAAATCTGCTCGAAAAGGAATTCCGGTTTGAGAAGAACAACAGGATATCGCAAATATGCTGCCTGCTGCTTTGCTCTTGTTAGTACATGTTGTCCTGTATCACTGTACTTGCATACATACCTGGTTCATTATGTGACAGCAGTATGCATGATAGCTTGCTTATCAATTGTTCTCTCCAAATTATCTAATCCGTATGAATGGTTACATTAGTGTAGAATATATCCAATGCCAATGAAACTTTTTAGCTCTGCATTGTTCTTGTAAGTACCTGCTGTCCTTTATCAGTGTACTTATATTGACAGGTAGTTGTTCATGTACCATCACTCTGCAGCTTATTTTCCTTTGCCCTCCATTTTCTACACATAAGATCTATATTTACTCTTACCATAAGGTTGCATAACACCGATGGTACTGAAGAAGTTTAGCTCTGCATTGCTCTTGGCTGTACCTTTTGCCTGTATTGTTGTACTTACATTTATAGCTACTTGGTTATGTAGCATTACTCTTCATCTTATCTTAAATATTCTCCATTTTTTCTTATACTGTCACATCTATATTTACTCTTAACAAAATGTAGAATAAAGGCAATGCTTATGAAGAAGATTCTGTGGTAAACTTCTTGAATTGCCCCTCCCCCCCCCCATCAGCATGGACAAGGGCTTTATAGAGCCTGCCTTCACCAATAATGTAAGTTTGTCCTTCTCAAGCCTTCAAACTTTGTTGTGTATATTTGGTTAGGCATGACTGCAACAGCTGTTTATTTTTGGTGTTTGCATCAAATTGCATGTTTAAAGTTTATTATGTACTTCATAAACAAAAGTTTGTCCTTCTCAATTTAAGTTTTCAGTTGCACAACCAAGTTCCTTCTTCATACCATGTAAATTAAACTATACAGAGCAAGTGATCTTATTTTGCCAATCTGAAATGGGATAAATTGATAGCACACTAACCATTTATACTTATGAGTTCTTGATCTGTGATCCAGTGGCGTCGTGAAGCTGCCAACTCCTTCACAATGTCATTTCCTGCCATGTCTTGACCTGAACAATACCATATTGTGTTAATGCTATTTTAAACGGTGTCACTTTATTCGTCAGTAAGAAATGTGATGAATTGTCAGCACTGATACTTATATGTGCAAAACCTGCCATCTGTCTGCTTGTTTATCTTTCAGAGTGAGGAGGATATAAGTCTCATCAGCTTGCTCAGCTGCTTGCGCTGCAGCTCCCGAGCAGGGCTAACCTTTCTTGAACTCTATTGAAGTGCTGTCGGTTTTGTATATTATTTTGTTGGCGTGTTTAATTGCACTGGTGGCGATCTTTGATGCCCAGCGTATGTAATCTGTTGTCTGCTTGTGCTTTATTATCATAGTGGCGAACTTTGATGCCCAGTGGATGTAATATGCCATAATTTCTTTATTGTATAGTTTAGGTTTTTTTCTTATTCACGATGCTGTAGTTATTTTACTATATATATCCTATCTTCGCAGTAAACCGGCCAAATCGTAAAATTACGGTACATAATCAGGCTGTCATGCAAATCACTATGTATGATCCGCATCATGGGCCCCATCTTGGTCCATTAACAGGCCTAAATGTAAACTGGCCCACTAGTAGATTCGGGCCTTTAATAGGCCGAGTAAACCGCCGGCCCTATTTTCCCAAGAAAACTCAATGGGCTTTTAGGAGGCTGAAAAGTAGGTTGGGTCTGGAAAGTGCCGAACAGCTCACGGGCCGGCAGCAGGCCGAAATAGACCTCGGCCCATGATTGTGCCAATCAAATCATGGGCTTATAACAGGCCAAAATTGTCTCGGTCCTTGTTTGGCCCAATCAGATTATCGTCTGTGAGCAGGCCGGATGCAATCAAATGACGGGCTTTTAACAGGCCGAAATATATATAGGGCCAAAATGTTAGACGTGCCTTTAACTGGCCAAAACTAATATCAGGCCGAATTACTAAATGGGCCTTTATCAAGTGGGCCCAAAAGCATAGCGTCCAGTTGACGGGCCGAATCTGATATGGGCCATAATTTAGCCCAAAGCCTCTCAAAGGGCCGGACCTGATGTGGGCCATAATTTGGCTCAGAACGTGGTAGGCTTTTAACAGGCCAGATCTCATATGGGCCTTTATTAGGCCCGGAATGTGGCAGACTGTTAATGGACCGGATCAAATATGGGCCGGCATTTGGCCCAAAACATGGCAGCGTGTTAATGGGCCGGCCTACCAGTGTCATCAAAATCTTTTGGGCCTTCAGCTGGGCGGGCCTGAGGGAGTCCTGGATTAGGGGGTCCTCGGATAGCCGGACTATATCCTTTGGCCGGACTGTTGGACTATGAAGATACAAGATTGAAGACTTCAACCCGTGTCCGGATGGGACTCTCCTTGGCGTGGAAGGCAAGCTTGGCAATACGGATATGTAGATCTCCTCCCTTGTAACCGACTCTGTGTAACCCTAGCCCCCTCCGGTGTCTATATAAACCGGAGGGTTTAGTCCGTAGGACAACAACAATCATACCATAGGCTAGCTTCTAGGGTTTAGCCTCTACGATCTCGTGGTAGATCAACTCTTGTAATACTCATATCATCAAGATCAATCAAGTAGGAAGTAGGGTATTACCTCCATCGAGAGGGCCCGAACCTGGGTAAACATCGTGTCCCCCGCCTCCTGTTACCATCCGCCTTAGACGCACAGTTCGGGACCCCCTACCCGAGATCCGCCGGTTTTGACACCGACATTGGTGCTTTCACTGAGAGTTCCACTGTGTCGTCATCATAAGGTTGGATGGCTCGCCTTGTTGTCAAGGACAACATCACCTCTGGGGGAGCCCTGGCTATAGGCCAAACTCTCCGACTAGGCGGTTTCGTCATGACCGCCTGTTCGGCCGCTGCGCCAACAATGACTTCCCGGGTCATCGAAAACAGCCTCCACGTCAGCTCTGGACTCGCCGAGAAGTTGGATCCAATAGAGCTCTCCTCTTTGAACGAGCTCTTGGATCGCATCGCCGCTTTGGGAGTCGCTACAGACTATGATCAGATCGGGCTTAAACCCGACCAAAGGGAGATTAAGTCCCCGCCGGTCACCCATCAGATAGCGGTGGTGGAGGAGCAATGCGGCGATTCTTCCTCTATCTTGAGGACAAACTATGTCCGAATTCCCGAGCTCTCTGAGCCGGATACCCGTCTACGGGAGGACATCGCCCAAACCCTGAACCTAGAATCAGGCAGCGGGCCAGACCTACTAGGCAACATCCCGGAGCCCGAACTTCCAAGATCGGAAACTCCTCCGCCCCTGGGTCTCAGATCGGGTCAAGGTCCGGACCTAAATCCACCCACCCACCCAGATATAAACGATCTTTCCCACATTAGACAAGAGCCACAGGAGACAGTACACCACTATTGGGCCAGATTCCTCCTTGTAATGAACAAGGTCAAGGACTGTCGCGAGGAAGACGCTATTTCACTCTTTTGCAATAATTGCACGGACAAGGGAATCCTCAACGCCATAAGTCGCCGTGACATAGCACACTTCGCTGACTTGGCGGCCATAGTACGGAAGTACTGTGCGATGGAAAGCGCCTGGAAAACCCAAACAAAATTTTGGGATAATCCAGCTCTGACAAAAACCCCAGTCCGAACTAAAAGGGTGCACTCTCATAAGTCACCCGACTCAATTACAAAGAAGCAAAAGCCCACTACAGGGCATGGAACCGTATTGGAGGGATGGCTTAATGGGCCATGCAAAATTCACAGTACAGCGGATACCATACCAACACACAGCCTCAGAGCATGTTGGGTACTCCGGTAGGTGGCCAAGAGCGGTGAGGATCTCCTCATTAAAAATACCGCAGAGCACCATCCCGTGGATAACATCAATAAAGTATTGACAGTCTTCGAGACCTTCGCCTCAAATAATAGGCGTAAGCGAGCACTCCGCAGCCTTGCCGAAGTCTGCCACGTGGCAGCAATAAATCCATGGAGCGACACGGCTATCACTTTCAATGCCAGTGATGAACCTAAATTCTGAACAACCCGAGCACCAGCCGCCTTGGTCCTCAGTCCAATTGTGGACGGCTTTTGGCTTACTAAAGTGCTCATGGACGGCGGCATCGGATTAAACCTCATCTATGAGGAGACTCTCCAAAAAATGGAAATAGAAAGAAACTGCATTGAGCAAAGCAGCACGACCTTCAGAGGAATCATCCCTAGTCGGGAGGCACGATGCGCTGGGAAAATCACACTAGATGTGGTATTCGGCACGCCAGAGAATTATAGGTCCAAAGAAATCACATTCCAAGTGGCCCCCTTCAGTAGCGGATACCATGCCCTTCTAGGGCGGGAGGCATTCACGATCTTCCAAGCCATACCCCATTACGGGTACATGAAGCTCAAAATTCCCGGGCCTAAGGGAATCATCACTCTAGCTAGTGATCCGGACATAGCACTCCGCGCCGAAAACAAAACAGCCGCACTGGCCTTCGAGGCATTATCCGAAGCCCTCGCGGCCGAGGAATTAACTGCGCTGCGCTCCACAATGGACAGGGACGACGTGATACTCGACAAAAGATCCAAGTCCACCTCTTTTAAACCAGCGGATGAAATAGTCAAATTCTAAGTCCACCCAACGGACCCTACAAAAACAGCATCCATCGGGACACAGTTAAACCCCGCTGTAGACGCCGCACTACGGGAATTCCTGTGCAAGAATTGGGACATATTCTCCTGGCATCCTTCAGACATGCCGGGAATCCCACGCAGGCTGGCCGAGCATAGCCTTAACGTTCTAAAGGGATTCAAGCCGGTCAAGCAGACCCTCCGGCGTTTCTCTGAACCTAAGCGACAAGCCATGGGAGAGGAGCTAGCCAAGTTACTGGAGGCCGGATTCATTAGAGAAATAAAACATCCGGACTGGCTAGCAAACCTGGTGATGGTACCGAAGAAGGATAAATCCTGGCGCCTATGTGTCGATTTCAAGGACCTTAACAAGGCTTGCCCCAAGGATCCCTTCCCCCTCCCCCGCATAGATCAAATTATCGACGCTACCGCAGGACACGACTCATTGTGTTTCCTCGATGCATACTCCGGATATCATCAAATCAAGATGGCAGAGTCCGACCAAGCCGCAACGGCATTTATCACCCCATACGGCCCCTTTTGTTTTAACACCATGCCTTTCGGGCTTAAGAACGCCGGGGCAACGTATCAACGCATGATTCAGACATGCCTGGAAAAACAGATCGGCAAAACAGTGGAGGCATACGTAGACGATGTGGTCATTAAAACTAGACACGTCGAATCTTTAATAGATGACTTGAGGCTCACGTTCGACAATCTGCGAACATACGACATCAAGCTCAATCCGAAAAAATGCGTTTTCGGCGTGCCTGCCGGAAAGCTCCTGGGCTTCATCGTCTCCAGTAGAGGAATCGAAGCAAATCCGGCTAAAATCCGAGCTCTGTCACAGTTGGCTACCCCAAAAGACCTAAAGCAAATTCAGAAACTAACTAGATGTGTGGCGGCCTTAAGCCGCTTTATCTCCCGATTAGGAGAAAAGGCACTACCCCTTTATCGCCTTCTTCGGTGCACCGAACACTTCGAATGGACGGACGCGACCAAGGCCGGATTGGAAGAAATAAAAGCCATCCTAGCCACCAACCCAATCTTGGCCGCGCCAAATGTCGGCGAACCAATGCTGTTATATATAGCGGCAACTCACCAAGTTGTAAGCGTAGTGCTCGTCGTCGAACGAGAGATGGACGGACATAAATTCCCACTTCAAAAGCCGGTATACTATGTATCCACGGTCCTCACTCCATGCAAATCATGGTACCCACATTATCAAAAGATAGCATACGCGGTATTCATGGCATCCCGAAAACTATGACACTACTTTCAAGAGTGTTCAATTACGGTGGCCTCGGAAGTACCACTCAGCGACATAATAAACAACCGCGATGCCACGGGCCGGATTGCTAAATGGGCTATCGAGCTCCTCCCGTTCGACATAACATATAAACCACGGCGAGCCGTTAAGTCGCAAGTACTGGCCAATTTTGTCGCCGAGTGGACAGAAGCCGAACTCCCTAAAGAATACGGTGCGTACTCCAATTGGATCATGCACTTCGACGGATCCAAAATTCTGGCGGGTCTGGGGGGGCTGGTGTCATCCTGACATCCCCCGCCGGAGATACAGTCCAGTACGTACTCCAAATACTATACACAGACTCCAACAATGCGGCAGAATATGAGGCCCTGTTACACAGTCTCCGGATGGCAGTCTCCATGGGCATTCAACGCCTGGAGGTGCGGGGGTACTCGAACCTCGCAATATCTCAGATAAATGGAGACTTTGACGCAAAGGATCCAAAAATGGCGGCTTACCGCAACGCCGTCCTCAAGATGTCAGCTCGGTTCGAGGGGCTCGAATTCCACCATGTGGTCAGAGAAAACAATCAAGCGGTGGACATCCTCGCCCGCATCGGCGCTAAGCGCGACCTTGTCCCACCCAATATCTTCTTGGAAAGGCTATTTAAGCCATTCGTGGTATGGGAAGGAGAGACCGGCAACAACAGTCCGGACTTGGCCACAACACCAGATACCGAACACTCTGACGTAATCGGAGGCTCCGCCACCGAAATAACACCTTCCACCCACGCGATTATGGTTGTCATCGCCCAGTGGACAGAACCCTTCCTGGCCTACCTAACTAGCCAGGAACTACCGGAGGACCCAAACGAGGCACGTTGCATTGTGCGGCGGTCTAAAGCCTACAAGGTCCACGAGGGAGAGCTTTATAAGAAAAACGCCACCGGAGTCCTTCAAAGGTGCATCTACGAAGAGGAAGGGCGGAAACTTTTGGCAGAAATTCATGCTGGACTTGGCGGCCACCACGCCGCAGTTCGGGCCCTTGTAAGCAAGGCCTTCCGTACAGGTTTCTACTGGCCGACGGCCCGAGCAGACGCACAAGACCGTGTCCAACGTTGCGTCGGCTGCCAGCTTTTTGCAAACCAAAGCCATATGCCGCCTACCGCCCTCCGAACAATCCCCATTGCTTGGCCCTTTGCGGTCTGGGGGCTCGATATGGTCGGACCCCTCAAAGGGGGAAGCCATAAGAAAAAATACTTATTGGTCATGGTGGATAAATTCACCAAATTGATAGAAGCCAAACCTGTTAAAACGGCCGAATCCGGACCAGTGATAGACTTCATATCTGGGGTTGTACCCCGTTATGGCGTCCCCCACAGCATCATCACAGATAACGGCTCGAACTTTACAGCCGACGAGGTAAAACCTTGGTGCAGCAACATGGGCATCAGGCTCGATTATGCTTCTGTCTATCACCCGCAAACTAACGGTCAAGTCGAGCGAGCAAACGGTCTTATCATGAGCGGCATTAAACCCAGATTAGTGCGGTCCTTAAAGGAATCAAACACGCACTGGGTAGAGGAGCTCGACTCCGTACTATGGGGGCTGCGGACCACGCCGAATCGCACTATCGGATACACACTGTTTTTTATGGTGTACGGCGCAGAGGCGGTACTGCCCTGTGACATAATCCATGACTCACCTCGAGTGCACATGTATGAAGAGAAAGAAGCCGAGCTTGATCGGCAAGACAGTTTGGACGCCCTGGAGGAGGAGCGTGACGTGGCAAAAGCCCGTTCCGCATTCTATCAGCAACAGGCTCGAAGGTATCAAAGCAGAGAAGTACGGGCCAAAACCTATAACGTTGGCGAACTCGTTCTATGCCTACCGGAGAAGAAAAAGAACAAGCTCAAGCCCAAAAGGGAAGGTCCCTTCATTATTGACCAGGTTCTGACCAGTGGAGCGTATCATCTGCGGGATGCATCGGACAATCGACTCGAGCCAAACCCATGGAACGCAGCCAGACTCCAAAGGTTCTACGCCTAGTGTCGGACTCTATGTTCGTCTCCTTACCTCCATCAATTTTTTAAAATATCCTTCATCTGTCTTTTATCTCTCTCCTTTTTCCTTTTCTTCAAGGCCTTAAAAGGCTAAATTATGTCTTGACTACACAATATTGACGCGCTAACCACGCTCATTATACCTGGGGGCTTCTTATACAGAAGCTTAATATAACTATTTTCCGGGCTCTATGCCCCAAACATGTGTTATCCTTCCACATGTACCTTTTTCGCCATTATATGCATCGATATGACTTAAGTTTTGGCCAAGCTGGGTTGCCTGGCTCTTGTGTTTATGCCCTACGTTCCCGTTAATTCGGCTAGGGCATAAGGGGAGCACCTCTGCGATTGTTACTGCCGGGTCAGCCGGATGTGTACCTCAGACTGGGTGAAGCCGGAAGCTAGCTTTCTTAAGGGAATACTCGGTCGGTGAACAAAAGATGGCTTTTATTTATTTTAATACATGCCCCCAGATGTTTATAGCCTGCGTCTCTTTTCGCAGTTCGGACATGCACATTAGGGCATGCGTACCCAGGGAAAGGAACCCTTAACGGAACTATGCTCCCTGGAAGATGTTTCTTACTATCCATGTAATATAACATAACTAGTTGGGTACTTGTCTGTTCAAGCACTTATGACCCCTACGCCTGGTTTCCACGCGTACCCCGGTTTTTACATAACTGAGCGGGTATTCGGATACACTCCGGACTATCGGGTCCAGAGGTCGAAGCGAAAAGGTCCGCCATGACAAATGATTTACAATCCAGCTAGGGACAATATATGTCACTTGAAGTACACAGTCACTTAGACTGACTAAATTCTTCTTCTATACCATCCAACAGGCTGTCTAGCCTACAATCCTGTTGGGAATACTTTGCGGCTACTTCTACTTGGTCATACACCAAACTGACGGGGATCTCCTTCCCGTCAGGCCCCATAGGTCCGACCTCGACCATGTGGTTAGGTTCAGCCTTGGTATACCGCGTCTTCACCATGGCCCAGGCTTCCCTCGCACCTTGTCGGCAGGCTGATATCTTCCATAACCGGAAGCGCCGCCACGCTCCCTTGAGCTTCTCTACAAGCTCCCCCATGCCTCCGGGCAGAGAGACGGATGGCCACAAGGCTTGGGCAATGCCCTGCATCACCTGCCGAACTTGTTCGTGCAGTTGTGAGAGCTCTGGCAGAAGATCACCCGCGGACCCGGGCATCTCCTTCTCCGAACGACCCGTCAGCATACCTGCAGATATAAGTCTGTTAGCCGGTTTCTTCGCCGAACTCTCTAAAAGTTCGTTCAAGCACTTACTGAAAATGCCGCGTCGAAGCCTCTTATTCTCCTTTATGGAGTCAGCAAGCTAGGCCCGAACATCCTTCAGTTCCACGCTCAGTTGGATATTGGCATCTTGGAGAGTGTTTTTCTCCTGCCTAACCTTTTTAAGCACGCGCTCACCAGCCTTTAGCTGTCGTTGGGCATGCGGCTCGTTCCCTGTCACGACCTCCGGATTCACTCCGGGGTCATCTACAGAATCTATTGTTAGATTTGCATGCATGCCGCATACTATCTGGTACCTGTCATTCTTTGCAATAGAGACAAGTGTTACCAGAGGGGGCCTTCTCGGACTCCTTTAGCACGGCAACTGCGGCCCGTAGCTGGGCTTGGCACTCTTCCAGCTCTTGAGACAATTGGGTATTCTTCTCTGTAAGAACCTGCACAAATAATGATCCTTAAATCAGTTGTGTCAACTGTTTCAAGTCTCAGGGGCTACTGATATATATAATCATCAGATTTTCTTACCCGTATATCCTTTACATACTGGTCTGTGGCTCTGGCAAGACCATTTTGAGCAGCACGAATGTATGCGTCTCCTGAGTTGAAGGCATCAAACGCCTCTTGGGAGAAACAAGCGTCACGGAGAACGGCCCGGCGACGCCTGTGATTCATGGCGCTCTCCACTTCGGAATTTGTAGCGGATAATCTATCTGCATCCTCTGTAGGAGGAACATCTGGCGCTCGCCCCGTGTTAGATTCCGCCTCTATGTGCGGCCCTGGAGCCCGACTGGTAGAGGCGTGATCGGCAACCTCTCCGAATATAGTCCGGCGAGCGTTTTTCCTACTAGGAAACATGGACGTTATTATATTTTAAAAGACGACAACCACGGAGCAAGGTTCTGTATCATACCTCTGCGACGGCGTCTCAGTCCTGACCGCCTTCCTTTTCAGCCTACCCGGCTTCGGTGCCCCTTGTTGGCGAGTCACTACGGGTTCGGCATGGCATCCCGAGGGCCTTCCCCGTAAGACACCATATGTGTACGGTAGGTGAAGTGCAGAAAAGGGGATCCTTCTCGGAAGTTGGGACTCCGGTTTTACTTACATGCGATGCAGGGAGTAGCCTAGGATAGTCAGCTGTGATGGCCACCATGGCATCATCGCAGCTCAATTGGTAGAATGTCCTGTCGATCAGCTCCACAAATATGTCCGGATCCTCTTCGAGTCCGAGATCGATGGCCCGGTCAGGGTCCTCCGGTTGTGGAGGCGGGCTGTGGATCTCCCTTACAGCTTTTCGCAGTTCCTGCCATGGAACGGCAAGGTAAGTACTTATGACGAAGAATGCGGGAAGGTTGGGAGTAAAAAGTGACGGCTCACCCAGCTTGGAGGGTTGTACATGGAGAATCCATCCCGTGGCTTAATGCGGATGAACTCCTCTTCCTCTCCCTTGTACAAATCGGACAGGATTTTTGCTAGAGCAGCAACTGAGTCCGGTCCCTTACGCCCGCAGCGGGTGGCATCATCCTCCCCGTTAAAGTGCCACATGGGGTGCCCTCGATATTGAAGTGGATGTACCCCCCGCATTATACATATTGACATAACCTCGATTATTGTCAGTCCTGATTGAGCCAGCATTTTTATCCGGCCCATCAGGTAAAGGACTTCTCCGTTATCTTCCTCCTGAGGGCTCCGAGGGCGCCAGCTGCGGCGTTTCTTCAGGGGAGCATTGTCGAACTCAGGGAGGCCCGTCCGAATAGGGTCCGGAAGGGGGACGTCCTCCATATAAAACCACTCCGAAGGCCAGTCCTCGGATGTCTTCTTCAGAGTACCGGACAGGTATCCGGTGAAGGAAATATGCCCTAGAGGTAATAATAAAGTTATTATTTATTTCCTTATTTCATGATAAATGTTTATTATTCATGCTAGAATTGTATTAACCGGAAACTTGATACATGTGTGAATACATAGACAAACATAGTGTCACTAGTATGCCTCTACTTGACTAGCTCATTAATCAAAGATGGTTGAGTTTCCTAGCCATAGACATGAGTTGTCATTTGATTAACGGGATCACATCATTAGGAGAATGATATGATTGACTTGACCCATTCCGTTAGCTTAGCACTTGATCGTTTAGTATGTTGCTATTGCTTTCTTCATTACTTATACATGTTCCTATGACTATGAGATTATGCAACTCCCGTTTACCGGAGGAACACTTTGTGTGCTACCAAACGTCACAACGTAACTGGGTGATTATAAAGGTGCTCTACAGGTATCTCCGAAGGTACTTGTTGGGTTGGCGTATTTCGAGATTAGGATTTGTCACTCCGATTGTCGGAGAGGTATCTCTGGGCCCACTCGATAATGCACATCACTTAAGCCTTGCAAGCATTGCAACTAATGAGTTAGTTGCGGATGATGTATTACAGAACGAGTAAAGAGACTTGCCGGTAACAAGATTGAACTAGGTATTGAGATACCGACGATCGAATCTCGGGCAAGTAACATACCGATGACAAAGGGAATAACGTATGTTGTTATGCGGTCTGACCGATAAAGATCTTCATAGAATATGTGGGAGCCAATATGAGCATCCAGTTTCCGCTATTGGTTATTGACCGGAGACGTGTCTCGGTCATGTCTACATAGTTCTCGAACCCGTAGGGTCCGCACGCTTAAAGTTCGATGACGGTTATATTATGAGTTTATGTGTTTTGATGTACCGAAGGTAGTTCGGAGTCCCGGATGAGATCGGGGACATGACGAGGAGTCTCGAAATGATCGAGACGTAAAGATCGATATATTGGACGACTATATTCGGACATCGAAAAGGTTCCGAGTGATTCGGGTATTTTTCGGAGTACCGGGGAGTTACGGGAATACGGGAAAGAAGTATTGGGCCTTAATGGGCCTTAGTGGGAAGGAGAGGCAGCAGCCAGGAGGTGGCGCGCGCCCCTCCCAAGCCCAGTCTGAATTGGACAAGGGGTTTGGGGCGCGGCCCCCCTCTCCCTTCCTTCTCCTCTTCCCCCCTTTCCCCCCTTCTCCTAGTTGGACTAGGAAAGGAGGAAACCTACTCCAACTAGGAGTAGGAATCCTACTCCCTTGGCGCGCCCCTCCTAGGGCCGGCCTCCTCCTCCCTTGCTCCTTTATATACGGGGGCAGGGGGCACCCCATAGACACAACAATTGATCCCATGGATCTCTTAGCCGTGTGCGGTGCCCCCTCCATCATAATCCACCTCGGTCATATCGTAGCGGTGCTTAGGCGAAGCCCTGCGTCGGTAGAACATCATCATCGTCACCACGCCATCGTCCTGACGGAACTCTCCCTCAAAGCTCGGCTGGATCGGAGTTCGAGGGACGTCATCGAGTTGAACGTGTGCTGAACTCGGAGGTTCCGTGCGTTCGGTACTTGATCGGTCGGATCGTGAAGACGTACGACTACATCAACCGCGTTGTGCTAACGCTTCCGCTTTCGGTCTACGAGGGTACGTGGACAACACTCTCTCCTCTCGTTGCTATGCATCACCATGATCTTGCGTGTGCGTAGGAATTTTTTTGAAATTACTATGTTACCCAACATCCGGTCCCGGCGATGCGCCATATTTCGGCTCCGCCCACTTGGTACAGTGACCCCTCCTGTGTACGGGGTATGAGGCAGAATTGCCTCTTCCATAGCTCGAAATGAGCTTCGCAGCCCAGAAACAGCTCGCAAAGGGCGACATAGCCAGCTATGTGTAATATGAAGGCGGGAGTGAAATTATGCAGCTGGAGGCCATAGAACTCCAGGAGCTCGTGGAGGAACGGATGAACTGGAAATCCAAGCCCTCTTAATAAGTAAGAGACGAGGCATACCCGCTCCCCCATGGATGGGCTGGGAAAGATCTCCGCTTGCTCCCCGCTGTTATAGGTGGCGAGCCCGGCTCGAAGGGGACCATATACACTGGAGGGAGAAACCCCTGGGTCTGTAACTCTACTAATTGGTTGTGGGGGACGGAACACTTCTTCCAATTGTCGGGCTTAGGGCTACGGGAGCGAGAGAAGGAGCTGCGACGACCGGCCATGTTAGAATGGATTTTTTCCGGGCGCGCTCCGATGGATACTCGCTGTGGGAGGATGGTGTGATCTGGATATGAGAATCCCCGTCTCTTTAATAGACGATTTACCCACATGGCTAGGGTGGCAATTGTAAAAATGCCCCGACTTCTCGCATTCGCTCGACGCGTGGAGGATATCCATTATTAGGCGCGGAAGCCAAGGAGTGCAACATTTATGGGAAGCCGGACACTACTCAAACAAGTATTCGGAATTTGGAGAAGAACCCGCCTTGCAATGCCGAAGACAATCTGCGCGTCGGACTCATCGCCATTGAAGCCTGGTTCGGGGGCTACTGAGGGAGCCCTGGATTAGGGGGTCCTCGGATAGTCAGACTATATCCTTTGGCCGGACTGTTGGACTATGAAGATACAAGATTGAAGACTTCGACCCGTGTCCGGATGGGACTCTCCTTGGCGTGGAAGGCAAGCTTGGCAATACGGATATGTAGATCTCCTCCCTTGTAACCGACTCTGTGTAACCCTAGCCCCCTCCGGTGTCTATATAAACCGGAGGGTTTAGTCCGTAGGACAACAACAATCATACCATAGGCTAGCTTCTAGGGTTTAGCCTCTACGATCTCGTGGTAGATCAACTCTTGTAATACTCATATCATCAAGATCAATCAAGCAGGAAGTAGGGTATTACCTCCATCGAGAGGGCCCGAACATGGGTAAACATCGTGTCCCCCGCCTCCTGTTACCATCCGCCTTAGACGCACAGTTCGGAACCCCCTACCCGAGATCCGCCGGTTTTGACACCGACACGGCCCATTATGGTCGGCGAAATCTCATGGGCATTTAGCTGGGCCGGCCCATTATGGTCCGCAAAATCTTTTGGGCCTTTAGCTGGGCCGGCCCATTATGGTCCGCAAAATCTCGCGAGCCTTTAGCTGGGCTGGCCCATTATGGCCCGCAAAATCTTGTGGGCCTTTATCTGGGTCGGCCCATTATGGTCTGGAAAATCTCGTGGGCCTTTTGCTGGGCCGGCCCATTATGGACCGCAAAATCTTGTGGGCCTTTAGTTGGGCCGGCCCATTTAAACTTTATGGGCCACTTTTGGGCCGGTCCACGTGTCAACATTTTATAAGCGCATCTCGCCCATTGGATGAGTGACACCTGTGCCAACGGGGAGCTGACACGTGTTTCCTCCAGCCAATGATGATTTTACACGTGGAAAATTGCCATTGGTCTGGGCTGTTAACGGGTTATCGGATCCAAAACCGGACCCGATAGCTTAACGGCGCTCCGTTACGGTGGATGCCACGTGTCGGTCACCCTTGACGAAAACACTTCTGTGACGCGCGATTTTTCGTCATGGAAGTGGACACTTCCATGATGATAATTTTGGTAATGTCATGGAACACTTCTACGACAGCACAGGTATGACTATCTTGATTCTGTCATAAAATCGTCATGGATGTACATGCATGATAGAAAACGTGACCTACTGTGACAAACATGTATCATCATGGAAGTGTATTTTTTTGTAGTGCACTCGTGTGCAGGACTTCCTACATCGGATTGACTTCCTCAAACATGATGACTGCCCCTTTTGCCCCACTCGGTCTGAGACGATCGTGCACCTATTCTTTGAGTGCCCCCATTTACATCTGATGTGGGCGCGCGTCCTCGACCGCCACAGTATGCTTGTTCGATTGTTGTGTTGAAAATGTTTGGTGTGTCTTCTCCACCTGTCACCCCTCCTAGAGCCATCCACTTCTCAGCACGACAATGTGGTGTGTCCTTTGGGTTACCTGGAAGACCCGGAACCAAATGGTGTTTGATCACATCCGGACCACGAATCTCTCTCGGTTCTACAAAGCTATGTAAAAATTGAACCGATGTCATATTATTAATAGAAAAATGAGTTCAGGTAGGTGATCGCCCCCCTTCCCTCCCCCATTAAGTGCTAAAAAAGAGAATACATTGATGTTGCAACGGATGAACAACAAAGACTTTGATCGATCACCTACTTGCTGACGTTGGAGGAATTAAAGGATGCTTAAAGCAAAACTCTTAAGTTGCTTTACTTTGGCTAGGGAGAATAGTAATAAAGTGTCCCATAGTTTACCCAATTAGGGGAGCACTTTGAACTTGTACGCGCCCTTGCAAAGTGATAATGTAATTCTTGTTGTACTGAACTTAGTGTGTGAACCTAAGTCAGTACGATCACTTGATTGAGGGAGTGATGACTGCCCATGTGCCCATTATGGAAGTAATGAACTTGAAGAAAGTATACATTCCATGGTTGTTGAAGCACACAATGTTCTTATTTAAGCGTGAGATCGGAGATGGAACCATAGTTCACAAACAAACCATACTGGCCAGCTGAGCCAACAAAGGAGTAGAGCCCAATCATTCTTAGGTTCATACATCCACAAAATTTTGTGCTCAGTTGGAATTGCTCTGTCAGTGTCATCGACGCCCATAGACATGCTAGGACTGGGAACCATCAGGATATGCAATTGCAATGCTCTGGTGTCCTACACGGAGTAACAACATCATCGTGGTCAACTGGAGATGGACTCGTTCAGGAATACCGAAAGCACTAAAGCAGTGGAGAAGGTAGCATAAGGCCAAAGCATAAGGGCGGGCGGAAGGGGCTTGGTGCTGCACACTTTCAGGTGTTGCCGGATGGAGGTGAGGTGGACAGTAATGAAGAAAATTCTAAGGAAACTGGTGCTGCTGCTGTGAACCAAAACCAGAGTTAGGGGTGAAGAAGAATAGTGAAAGCACTAGAGAAGGTAGCAGAAGGCCAAAGTACATCGGCATGCGGAAGAGGCTTGGAGCTACACAACCCTTTGAGGGGCTAGCAAATGGAGGTGAGGCGAATATCAATGATGGCTATGAGCTGAAATTGACGAGCATGGGAAACTTCAATGTGCTAGGACTGGGAACCATCAGGACATGTAATTGCAACTTTGCAAGGCCTTCGTGTCCTGCACGGTGTAACAACATCACCATTGTCAATTGGAGATGCACTCGTTCAGGAATACCAAAAGCAATGGAGAAGGTAGTAGAAGGCCAAAGCATAAGGGTAGGCGGAAGGGCCTTGGTGCTTCACACTTGTAGGTGTTGACTGATGGAGGTGAGGTGGACAACAATGAACAACATTATGAGGAAACTGTTGCTGCTGCTGCGAACCAAAACGAGGGTCGGGGGGTGAAGAAGTATAGTGAAAGCAGTAGAGAAGGTAGCAGAAGACCAAAGTACGTCGGCAGACGGTGAGTCTTGGAGCTGCACAACCCTTTGAGGGGTTGGCGGATGGAGGTGAGATAGACAACAATGAGGGCTATGAGATGAAATTGGCGAGCTTGGGAAACTTCAACGTATTGGCAGAATAAAATTCAGAAGAATCAAACACTGCTGATAGATATTAGCTCCAAAGCTGTGGGTTTGATCTACTGCGTGAAGAATACTGAAGGGACTCAAGAAGCGAAGGAGGGCAGACATGGTGCAGTGATCCAGATGAAGGCAATCCTTAATTGAGTTTTCTTAGGGGCTAATGTAGCAGATTTTGTAGTCCAATTTTCAGTAACTAACTGAAATTGACATGTAGTAATCTCTCTACTGCTCGAATTCCCTAGTCATATTGCCTGCATTTTATGGACCTGTGAACTACACCTGCGGTGATCTGCAATTGATGTTTATGTTTCATGCAGCCTTCTGTAGTATTCTTGACCTTCACCTCTGTTGATCATTGTATTTTGTTATTGGTGCATGAACTGCCACTTTTTGCTTGTTTATGTTTCCTCTCATGATTTCCATGAGAAAGAGAAGGGTTATGGTTCTGATGTCCATGGTAGAACGGGATCATTTCATTTCGATCATCATCCTGCGTCTTTATTGCGAGTGTTAACTCTACTACACTGCATTGGACATAATCTTTTTCTAAAGGACGCATTGGACATAATCTTAATCCTGTTATATCTGGTTTTCCCTCGTCTTAACGATTCTCTCGAGGTTGTTAGTTTCTATCCTTTTGTCTGGCTCCCTATGCAACGTTGGAGGCTTGTTTCCTCTAATTTCACTTTTTGGTACTTCTTGATGCCATGGCTATTCGAATACATTTTTCTTCTTTCTGTAATCCGACAGTGAAAATGATCTTCTATGCAAATCGTTTGGTTTTTTTTTTGGAACAAACAGAAATCAGGATATCGTGGATGGAGAGTAGGGTCGAGCATATCAGATTGCCGGGAGAAAGGCGTTTAGAGTTTCTGGTGGGAAACTAAATCGTACGTGAGGAAAGTCGAAAACTACACACCTCTGCTATTTGGTTCAGGCCATATCACCATCAGAATCAGCTACGAATAACATTGCAGTACCGGAATTAGAGATAAATAAAGTGGTTTACGGGCGAACTGAACAAAACAAAAGCAACAGACAGCTTCAGTCACAGTGTACGTAGTCCGAATTCCCCATTACTTGACCAAAAAAACGCCGGACCAAACCAAATGCCTTATTTCGCATCATATATTATTTGAACAAGAACACATCTTTCCTGATTTAGCTTCCGTATATACTCAGTATGGCCGGTCGTTGTAGTCGCAGTCAGGGAAGTAGCTGCAGACAGCCACGGTGTCCGGGCTGCTCCGGCAGGTGCGGCGGGCGCAGCCCAGCTCTTGCGCGCTGCTGCACACCACCAGCTTGTAGGCCCCGCACTCGTGGCCGGGCGCGCATGCGTTAGAGCGGTAGTCGTACCACCGCCGCCCGTTCACCCACGAGGCGGTGACGGCGGCGCCATCTTGGTAACCGCTGCCGTTGTAGGTGTTCTGCAGGTAGATCAGCTCGATGTCTAGTGGCTCCAGCTTGCAGCCGATGCTGAGCCGGTCCGCGTACCGCTGGGCGTCCTGCTCCAGCGTCGAGTTCCACGTCAGGGGTGCCACGCCGACATCGCGGCGCGCGTCGTTGTGCGCCTGCAGGAACTGCGTCGCCGTGGGCACGCTAGGGGCCGCTACGGCGACGCCATTGTTGCTAGTGCTGGGGATGCTGGCTGATGCCGGCGATGGTGAGACCAGTGCAAGCAGCAGGACGGCGGCGGCGCAGACGAAAGTAGACATGCTCATCTGTTGCATATGTGACTGTGAGCTCAGTTGATTTGGTGAAGTTTTAGAGGAATTGACGTGCTTATATAGGACAACACGAGGGGTTAACTTGCAGATAGGCGTTTGGATGCTGCGTGTGCGTCAGTTTGGACTTCGGAGAATTTACATCACAAGCGTTCATCTCCGAGTAAATTAATGGCATTCACTGCTACCGAGAATTAGCAGGTTAGCCGTTTTGCATGTACATACGACTTCTTTCTCCCTGATACTTGCACAACAGACTTCCTTTCGTACACAAAAAGAATGTGAGGACAAATGAAATAAATCTGTTCGCCTGTTGAACATTTCTTAAACATTCCGTTTCCCGTAAGAGGCTTTCGCCGAGTAGGCCATTTTGGAGACTGAGCTCCATGAAACTTTTCACTTTCAAAAACATCTGAAAAATACACATGTATACAGGGATGTAATGTCTACGTGTACTACCACTACTTGAGTGTCGCTCCTCGGTCGCTCCCGCGGGCGGCCAGGAGCGAACCCTAGCCGCCGCCGCCACTAGCCACCCCCGCCGCCCCCTCCCCTCGCCGCCGCCGGCAAGAGTCGCCGGGCGAAGCCCGCGCGGCTCGGCGGCGGCGGGGTTCCTTTTTCCTCCTCCCGCTCGAGATGGTGTGGCGCGGGTCGGCCGCTCCAGAGGGAGCTCGGGCGCGTTGGCGCTCGGGGCGGCGCGGCGAGGCAGCGCGGGGTGGCGGCGAGCGGTGCGCAGGCGGGCGCGGCCAGGTGGTGCTGGCGCGGCGAGGGGCGTGGTGGCGCGTGCTTCGGGTGTGGCCTTGATGCCCCTCGACGGGATCTGGCGGGGACGGCATGACGATTGGCGGCGCTCCGGCGGCTCCTGGCGCGTGGATCCGGCGAGTGGGGATGCGGACGGCGGCTCCTGGCTGCTGGACGAGGCTCCTCTCGGCGGTGCTGCGGCTGCAGTGGGTTGCTCCGGCTTCGGCCCAGCAGCCCTGCTCGGCGGGTTGGGGCGGGGTGGCGGCCCCCCCTCCCGGCTTGGTGCTAAGGAGCTGGCCAGTTTGCTAGCCCGGCGTGGTGGCGGCTGCCGGGGCGGCGGCCCCGGATTTGGTGGAAGCGGCTTCGGCTGGGGGGTGGTGCGTGCATCTGGGCGTGGTGGGTCTCGGGATCCCACGGCCAGTTCGAGGTCGGCCTCGGCAGGATGGGGTTCGTTGGCTGCGTTGATGCGGGCAGGTGGTGGTTGAGCATCTCCGGGAGAAATCCTATGTCCGGCCTCTGCCGGATCTGGCGACGGCGACGCCCGTGGGCGTCGTGCTCTTTCTTGGAAGCGTTCCTGTTGTGTGGTGCTCCTCCCCCCTTCCCGCGGCCTTGGCTCCGGAGGGAAACCTCAGATCTTCGAGATCGGGCGATGAAGACGCCTTCACGTCTTCTTCCTCCTTGGGGGCATCGCCTCGGAGCCGGCCACAACCTGGAGACCAGTGGATGGCGGCATCTTCGCCGCGTGGGTTGCGGCATCTTTGCCAAGTGGTTTGCGGCATCTTCGCCGTGTAGTTTGCTGAGGCGGCCATTTCGGGGCGCTGATTTCTGTTTGGCAACGATGATGGCGTCGAGAGGAGCTTTGGTCGCAGCTCGGGCTTCGGTAGTCGGATCTTCCCGGCGTGTCCGAGGTGCCCGTTCGGCTACGGCGAGCACGGTCGGCGCAAGTCCTGCATATTCCCTTGTGATGATCGTCGTCGGAGTCGGAGCTGTCAGTTGTTCGCGCGTGTGGCCTTCTGTTGGCATGTGCCGTCATGGTTTTGGTGCAGCTATTGTAGCTCTGTGATCCCATGTCGGTGGCCAGGTTGGCCGGTGGTACCCATGTTATATGGGTTGGATTGTATCGGTTTTAGCTCGGTTTTCCGTCAATTAACCGGGCAATTCTCACTCCTTCTTAATCAATGAAAATGGCAAGTCTTTTGCCTCGTTTCAAAAAAATAATGTCTACATGTGCAAAATTACATTATTAAATACATTGAATTGCAAGCTGCAAAAAAATAAAAAAATCATGGACTTTGAGGATAAAGAGTACACATATGCTAAAAGAGCCACAGATTTGTCTTTTTTTTTTTGTAGATCTCGTTTCAATCTATTTCTATCTGAAATTTTACACCTGTACATTTTGTCTCTAGGTATATGTGTATTTTTTCAGATTTTTTTGTAACTAAAAAGTTTGAATTTTAAAGTTTCCAAATTAAGGCCTTCATGAAGCTCGGCTTTCATTTGGCATTTTCGGCTTTCGCCCCGCTTTATAAAGTCAACAACGCGTCCATACAATAAGTTCAAGTGTCATAAAATAAACTAATCTGTTGGGGCAGCAACACAAACACGCCTAAAAAAGCATGAAAGAGAGAGGAAAAAGGACCACTAAGTGGCCGAAGTCTCAGAGGGCTTGCTGCGAGGCAAGTTGGCGAGCGAGAGCAGTCATCGCATCCATCATAAGACCCAAGCGATCGCGATCTCCCTGTCTAGATAGTAGGTGCTAGTGCTACAAAATTGCTAATAATTTGAAGATAGACGCAGAGGCCCGACTAAGAAAGACCCGCTCAATCACCATATTATATATTATTGCAAGTCGTCCACAAACTATAAGCTAACGTCGCTAACACAAGTTAGAAGATGTCACAGCCCTAGAATTATTTTAGTGCCAATATTCATTTTAGTGTGAAGCATCCATGCATCATGTTTATTTCAAATAAATTTGAATTTGGGAAAAATTGAAGCCTCAAAATTTACATAAAAAGGGCAAAAGAACCCTGAAAATCTCATTAAATGTTTCCAAAAATGCCTTCTTTAATATTTGGCAATGTTTTGAAATTCTTTATGCCCATTAAAAAATTTGAACATTTTTAAACAATATTTTGGGCACTGAATTTAGATCATATTGTACTTGGATTTGAAGTTATACTCATATATTGTAGAATATAAATTCAAAAGGCTCTGAAATAAATTATGTACATTTTGCTAGGTCTATTATTGGAGATAAAACTATAATTTTGAGGGATTGACCATTTGAGGGATATGCTAGCTAAGGTGTTAGGGCATATTTCTCCGTAAGTGGTTTTAGTGATCGATGGCAATGCTTTTGCGGACTAATCGTGTGCATTGAGCATTTCAGATAATCCTTCGTATGGCACGAGACGATTTCTACTCCTCGGTGTTTAAAAGAGAAGACGGTGTTTTTCCTTCGTTTCATTTTCGATGGACTTGAGTCGTAGGATATATCGTACTATTAAGAGGGGGTCCGTATCGAAAATGTTTGGGCGGAATCAACACGTACACAACTCCCTTGCACCCCTAGCTCTTTCCCGCGTCTTTGGAGTGTCCTTCATTTGTGTTGGAGTGGCTCAGGTTGTAGCCAGCGGCAGTACCGCGGTCGGCAGCGGTAGTACCGCCTGTGTAGGCAGGCGGTAGTACCGCTCTAGTACCGCTGTACTACCGCCTCGATTCGGGCCTCGGGTTTCTCGTGTCGGGTCCAGCGGTAGTCCGTCTGGCTTACTACCGCTGACCCCATCTAGGCCCAATCGAGCAGCGGCAGTAGCAGTGGCAGTAGGAGCGGTAGTAGGAGCGGTAGTACCGCTTATAAGCGGTAGTAGGAGCGGTAGTACCGCGCCTACCACCGCTGCTAGTACCGCTCGTGGCTTTCTCTTGTTTGTACCGCGCCTACCACCCCCTTGTCCTCTCGTAAGCTGCGGAGCGCTGTCCCAGTGGTAGTACCGCTGGGTCAAGCGGCAGTACCGCTCCTCTGAGCGGTAGTACCGCGCGCTGCGGGCTGAGCACGGGGATAATGGTTGGATCTTGTCCCCCACTATAAAAGGGGGTCTTCTTCTCCAAGAAGACTCACCTCTTCCTCCCAAAAACTCCATTGTTGCTCCAAAGCTCATTTCGCCCGATCTCTCTCCCTAGCCAATCAAACTTGTTGATTTTCTAGGGATTGGTTGAGAAGGCCCCGATCTACACTTCCACCATGAGAAATTTGATTCCCCCCACTAATCCCTTGCGGATCTTGTTACTCTTGGGTGTTTAAGCACCCTAGACGGTTGAGGTCACCTCGGAGCCACATTCCATTGTGGTGAAGCTTCGTGGTGTTGTTGGAAGCATTCAATCAAGTTGTGGAGATTGTCCCAACCTTGTTTGTAAAGGTTCGGTAGCCACCTTCAAGGGCACCACTAGTGGAATCACGGGATCTCGCATTGTGTGAGGGCGTGAGGAAAATACGATGGCCCTAGTGGCTTCTTGGGGAGTATTGTGCCTCCACACCGCTCCAACGGAGACGTACTTCTCCTCAAAGGGAAGGAACTTCGGTAACACATCCTCGTCTGTACCGGCTCCACTTGTGGTTACTTATTACCTTTACTTTGTGCAAGCTTTACTTCTGTTGCATATCTTGCTTGCTCTTGTTGTTGTTATCATTAGCATCATATAGGTTGCTCACATAGTTGCACATCTTGACAACCTACTTTGTTGCTAAATCTAATTTGTTAAGAAAAGCTAAATTTTGGTTGTTGCCTATTCACCCCCCCCCCCCTCTAGTCAACAATATCGATCCTATCATAAGGGTTAATCCCCCAAACCAGAAAGTATATGCATTTTTGGATTCGGAAAAAAGATAAGATCAAGGTGTTGTGCTCCTACGACAATGGTGGAATGAGAGGAATAGAATCAAGGAGGAAGGTAAACATGGAGATAATGATGCTATGTGTCTTATTGCTGAAAATCAAACTGGTTAGTAGTTCAGGTTGCACAAAGCAAATGTAGCCCTCCCAATGAGAATAAACTGAAAACCAATATCGATGGCACTTTTAACACTGAATCAACACTGTAGGGTGGGTGGGTTGCTATTATCAGGAATCGCAAAAAGTGAGGTAGAAGCTTGCGGTGCATGAAAAGTACCACGCTGAGATCATGGTTGTCTTGCGGGGTGCCCATCTAGAAGCAACAAGAGGCTTAAAATATGTGTTCTTTGAAAGTCAGGATATGTTGTTGTTGCAAGGGATTAACAGCGACGAGTTTGACTGATCACCTGCTTGCTGGCACTAGCAGAATCAAAGGATGCTTGAAGCAAAACTCTAAAGTTGCTTTATTTTGGCTAGGAAGAACTGTAATAAAGTGTCTCATAGTATAGCCAATTAGGGGAGCACTTTGAACTTGTACGCGCCCTTGCAGACTGATCATGTAACTTCTGTCGTACTGGACTTACTGTTGAACCTAAGTCAGTACGATTACTTCATTGAGCGAGTGATGCTGAACAATACATGAATGCCCATGTGCCCATTATGGAAGTACTAAACTTCAAGAAAGCATCCATTCGATGGTTGTTGCAACACACGATGTTCTTATTTAAGCGTGGGATGAGAGATGGAACAATACTTCACAAGCAAACCATATTGGCCACCTGAGCCAACAAAGGAGTAGAGCCCAATCATTCTTAGGTTCATACATGCACGAAATTTTATGCTCAATTGGAATTGCTTTGTGAGTTTCATTGATAGCCACGTACATGCTAGGACTGGGAACCATCAGGACATGCAATTGCAAGGCTCTCGTTTCCTGCACGGAGTAACAATATCACCATTGTCAACTGGACATGCACTCGTTCAGGAATACCAAAAGCACTCGAGAAGGTAGCAGAAGGCCAACACATGCATAAGGGCAGGCAGAAGGGCCTTGGTGCTTCACACTTGTAGGTGTTGACTGATGGAGGTGAGGTGGACAACAATGAAGAACATTCTGAGGAAACTGGTGCTGCTGCTGAGAACCAAAACGAGGGTCGGGGGTGAAGAAGTATAGTGAAAGCACTAGGGAAGGTAGCAGAAGGCCAAAGTATGTCGGCACACGGTGAGTCTTGGAGATGCACAACCCTTTGAGGGGTTGGCGGATGGAGGTGAGATAGACAGCAATGATGGCCATGAGCTGAAATTGGCGAGCTTAGGAAACTTCAATGTATTTGCGGAAGAAATTCTGCAGAATCGAACACTGCTGATGGATATCAGCCGCAAAGCTGGGGGTTTGATCTACTGCCTGAAGAATACTGAAGGGACCCAAGAAGAGAAGGAGGGCAGTCATGGTGCAGTGATCCAGATGAAGGCAATCCTTGATTGAGTTTTCTTAGGGACAAATGTAGCAGATTTTTTAGTCCAATTTTCAGTAACTAACTGAAATTGACATGTAGTAATCTTTGTACTGCTCGAATTCTCTACTCATATTTCCTGCATTTTATGAACATGTGAACTACACCTGCAGTAATCAGCAAGTGATGTTTATGTCTCATGCAGCCTTGTGGAGTGTTGTTCACCTTCACCTCTGCTGATCATTGTCTTTTGTTATTGGTGCATGAACTGACACTTTTTGTTTGTTTATGTTTCCTCTCATGATTTCCGTGAGAAACAGAAGGGTTATGGTTCAGATGTCCATGGTAGAACGGGGTCATTTCATTTCGATCATCATCATGCGTCTTTATTGCGAGTGTTAACTCTACTACACTGCATTGGACATAATCTTTTTTTAAAGGACGCATTGGACATAATCTTAATCCTGTTATATTTGGTTTTCCCTCGTCTTAATGATTCTCTCGAGGTTGTTAGTTTCTATCCTTTTGTCTGGCTCCCTATGCAACGTTGGAGATTTGTTTCCTCTAATTTCACTTTTTGGTACTTCTTGATGCCATGGCTATTCAAATACAATTTTCTTCTTTCTATAATCGGATCAGTGAAAATGATATTCTATGCAAACCGTTTGGTTTTTTTGGGGAGCAAACAGAAATCAGGATATCGTGGATGGAGAGTAGGGTCGAGCAGATCAGATTGCGGGGAGAAAGGCGTTCAGAGTTTGTCGTGGGAAACTAATCGTACGTGAGGAAAGTCGAAAACTAGTCACACACACCTCCGATGCAATACCGGGATTACAGATAAATAAAGTGGTTTACGGGCGAACTGAACCAAACAAAGTAACAGACAGCTTAAGTCACAGCGTACGTAGTCCGAATTTCCCATTACTTGACCAAAAATCGCCGGACCAAACACCTTATTTCGCATCATATATTATTTGAACACATCTTTTCTGATTTAGCTTCCGTATATACTCAGTATGGCCGGTCGTTGTAGTCGCAGTCAGGGAAGTAGCTGCAAACAGCCACGGTGTCCGGGCTGCTCCGGCAGGTGCGGCGGGCGCAGCCGAGCTCTTGCGCGCTGCTGCACACCACCAGCTTGTAGGCCCCGCATTCGTGGCCGGGCGCGCATGCGTTAGCGCGGTAGTCGTACCACCGCCGCCCGTTCACCCACGAGGCGGTGACGGCGGCGCCATCTTGGTAACCGCTGCCGTTGTAGGTGTTCTGCAGGTAGATCAGCTCGATGTCTAGTGGCTCCAGCTTGCAGCCGATGCTGAGCCGGTCCGCGTACCGCTGGGCGTCCTGCTCCAGCGTCGAGTTCCACGTCAGGGGTGCCACGCCGACATCGCGGCGCGCGTCGTTGTGCGACTGCAGGAACTGGGTCGCCGTGGGCACGCTAGGGGTCACGACGGCGACGCCATTGTTGCTAGTGCTGGGGATGTTGGCTGATGCCGGCGACGGCGAGGCCAGTGCAAGTAACAAGATGGCGAGGCAGACGGAAGGAGACATGCTCATCTGTTGCATATGTGACTGTGAGCTCAGTTGATTTGGTGAAGTTGTAGAGGAATTGACGTGCTTATATAGGACAACACGAGGGGTTAACTTGCAGATAGGCGTTTTGGATCTAAGTGTGCTGTGTATGCGTCAGTTTGGACTTGGGAGAATTAAGATAAAGCGTTCATCTCCGAGTAATTAATGGCATTCACACCGAGAATTAATAGGTTAGCCGTTTTGCATGTACATACGACTTCCTTTATAGTATTGCACAACTGACCTTCTTCCTTTCGTAACCAAAAAAAAAGTGAGGACAAATGAATACATTTGTATTTTTAACTAAATGAATAAATTTATTGGCCTGTTGAACATTTCATAAATATTCGGTTTCGGAGTGGTAACTAAGGGCATCACTAGCAGACCCTCTAAACTTTAATCCACACGTCCTATATATTTTTTAAAAAGCTATATTTTAAGGGACAAATGTTGGGGAACGTAGTAATTTCAAAAAATTTCCTACGCACACGCAAGATCATGGTGATGCATAGCAAGGAGAGGGGAGAGTGTTGTCCACGTACCCTCGTAGACCAAAAGCGGAAGCGTTAGCACAACGCGGTTGATGTAGTCGTACGTCTTCACGATCCGACCGATCAAGTACCGAACGCACGGCACCTCCGAGTTCAGCACACGTTCAACTCGATGACGTCTCTCGAACTCCGATCCAGCCGAGCTTTGAGGGAGAGTTCCGTCAGCACGACGGCGTGGTGACGATGATGATGTTCTACCGACGCAGGGCTTCGCCTAGGCACCGCTACGATATTATCGAGGTGGATTATGGTGGAGGGGGGCACCGCACACGGCTAAGAGATCAATAGATCAATTGTTGTGTCTATGGAGTGCCCCTGCCCCCGTATATAAAGGAGCAAGGGGGAGGCGGCCGGCCTAGGAGGAGGGCGCGCCAAGGGGGGAGTCCTACTCCCACCGGGAGTAGGACTCCTCCTTTCCTTGTTGGAGTAGGAGAAGGGAAGGGAGAAGGAGAAGGAAGGAAGGGGGCGCCCCCCTCCCTAGTCCAATTCGGACTAGTCCATGGGGAGGGGTGCGGCCACCCTTTGGGGCCTTTCTCTCCTTTCCCGTATGGCCCATTAAGGCCCAATACGAATTCCCGTAACTCTCCGGTACTCCAAAAATACCCGAATCACTCGGAACCTTTCCGATGTCCGAATATAGTCGTCCAATATATCGATCTTTACGTCTCGACCATTTCGAGACTCCTCGTCATGTCCCTGATCTCATCCGGGACTCCGAACTTCTTCGGTACATCAAAACACATAAACTCATAATATAACCGTCATCTAACTTTAAGCGTGCGGACCCTACGGGTTCGAGAACTATGTAGACATGACCGAGACATGTCTCTGGTCAATAACCAATAGCGAAACCTGGATGCTCATATTGGCTCCCACATATTCTACGAAGATCTTTATCGGTCAAACCGCATAACAACATACGTTGTTCCCTTTGTCATCGGTATGTTACTTGCCGGAGATTCGATCGTCGGTATCTCAATACCTAGTTCAATCTCGTACCGGCAAGTCTCTTTACTCGTTCTGTAATACATCATCCCACAACCAACTCATTAGTTGCAATGCTTGCAAGCTTATAGTGATGTGCATTACCGAGTGGGCCCAGAGATACCTCTCCGACAATCGGAGTGACAAATCCTAATCTCGAAATACGCCAACCCAACAAGTACCTTCGGAGACACCTGTAGAGCATCTTTATAATCACCCAGTTACGTTGTGACGTTTGGTAGCACACAAAGTGTTCCTCCGGTAAACGGGAGTTGCATAATCTCATAGTCATAGGAACATGTATAAGTCATGAAGAAAGCAATTGCAGAATACTAAACGATCGTGTGCTAAGCTAACGGAATGGGTCAAGTCAATCACATCATTCTCCTAATGATATGATCCCGTTAATCAAATGACAATTCATGTCTATGGCTAGAAAACATAACCATCTTTGATCAACAAGCTAGTCAAGTAGAGGCATACTAGTGACACTCTGTTTGTCTATGTATTCACACATGTATCATGTTTCCGATTAATGCAATTCTAGCATGAATAATAAACATTTATCATGATATAAGGAAATAAATAATAACTTTATTATTGCCTCTAGGGCATATTTCCTTCAACAAATGCATTTTTGCCCTTAGTCTGCTCTGCTCAGTTTTGCCCTTCGATTTTTCTCTCGAGTCGTCCGAGTGCCCTTTGACCTTTTGACCAATACTTTCAAAATTCATAAAAAATCCATATGAACCCATAAAAATGAAAATAAGATATCAAAATGTTCAGAAAGACATTACTTTTATGTGCATGCCCTTTGCATCAAGGAAAAAAGTAATGTTTAAACTACCCAAGGTTATTAATGTCATTAACATTATTAAAAATAAAAAGGTAAAAAATACTTTTTAATGAATAAAAATTAATTGCAAGTGTAGGTGATGTTTTCTGAACATCCTGATTTCTTATTTGCCTTTTTCTGAGTTCATATCTACTTGTTATGAATTTCAAACATCACCTTATTTGCCTGTAATTTTTATTCATGAAAAACATATTTTTATACCTTTTATTTTTAATAATGTTAATAGCATTAATAACATCGTGTTGCTTAAACAAATTTTTTTTTTGAGAAATGCAAATGACATGCACATAAGGGTAATGTTTTCTGAATATTTTGATATCTTATTTGCATTTTTATGAGCTCATATGAATTTGTTATGAATTGTCAAAGTATTGGTCAAACGGTCAAAGGGCACTTAGACGACCTAAGAAACAAATCTAAGGGAAAATCTGAGTAGACGCGAAAAGTAAGGGCAAAACCCACGGGCTGGCACAACTAAGGGCAAAAGTGTAAATGTCCTGTATTTTAAAGAATTAATCTTTTCTTCATCTAGAAGATTGCCAAACACTTAATCCTAAAAAAAACACATGTTTGCATACAAACTTCATTTGGACATATATTGTCATAACATATTTTTATTCGATACTTGATCTAGGATACAAATCAAAAATAATGTTGCGCATTAAGAATCACTGCTGCCGATCAAGAGTGGAAATTACTAAGAACGCAATAGTTTCTCTAGCTAATTGCTTACACTAAGAACATCACCAATGCAATGGCTCGCCCAAGAAGAACTGTTGCTACTGATCCAAGGAGTATCAACCAAATCATTATAGAAGCTAGGAGTGCACGGTGAATCTTTTTATATTTCCTTCTCTAGGCTTGCATCTCATTGATTTGGATTTGCTTCTCGTTGAGTTTGGACTTGCCTCTTGCATGATTCTATCAGCGCATCATCTAGCTTCTCTCGATACTAGTAGTCTAGCATCTAGTTTAGATATCCATATACATGTGTTGCAAGAGAATCATTTCTCTTTCTTTGCGTGTGTAATGTTTTGAGCAATGGGAATCATATACAAAATTGCAAGCATAGAGGGCGTTTGTGTTATGCCTTGCCAGATTTCGGACGGCATTGCCACCGGCGGTGTACGATTTGTGGGCGGATTCGACGAAGAAGCTGCTACAACACGATAATTCGCCGAAATGCACAAGCCATGATAGAGAGTTCATGGCCGAGCATACAGGAATGCTGGGCAGCTCAATAACGAAGGCGGTGAAGAAGGCCCATTCCAATGTCGTAGACCGTCATGGTCTCACACACAAGGCTACTACTGCTTCCCAAGCTCATGCGACTTAATTTATGACCACATCAAGGCTCACCATCGGCGGACTGAAGCTTTGTGAAGATGACAGCGGCGAATCAGGTTGATTCTGGTGCCAGCGGTGAAAGAGAAGGGGATGGTGAGGCTGTGGGACTGATTCTGACGTTGATGGCTCTGTGGCGGCGCGGCTGGAGGTCGTGAGGGGCAGTTTGGTCTCCCAACTTTTGGTGAGAGTTGCCCTTCTCAGAGCAAAACACAAGCCACATGATGCCTTTTTGGAATAAAAAAACTGTAATTTTGAGGGACAAAGTGTTTGAGGGATATGCTAGCTAAGTGTTAATCCCCCAAATCAGAAATTTTCTCCCTAAATATGACTTTTGGGGTATCTCTAGCCCTAAAGACAACTTCTCAAGTATCCGCGGACACGTCCAAGGCTACCCATCCCGTAGTTCAAACAGTCAAAACCCGCAAATTTAACAAACAAGAGGACAAAAATATATAGAAAATAAGTTGGCACACCAAATGCAACCATGCAACAACTTAAGGGTCTAAAAACATTTTGTTTCGCCTTCTAATAAATTTGACAAACAAAGTTGCATAAGAAACATGTTGAGCACCAAACACAATGGCAAAGTCTTCTTGCTTCTTGCCAAGTACACCCTCCTTATGTAAAGTTGCAACTTCCAAAACCTGCCATGGAAAAACAGAGTGTGTCGCCGTGTAATTAGAGACAAGGTCGATCCAGCTGAAACACTTCACTTAGAAGAAGAAGAAGAAATCTTACTTTTTTTTGAGAGAGAAAGAAGAAATCTTACTTGGGTCAACAGTGGTAACGACGCCGGTGCGACCGAAATCGCAGTCGAACGCATGCTGCCCATTGCTCCGAAAATAGAGGTTCATGGCGTACGCCGCGTGGGCCTGCACCGTGTCCGGCTCGTAGCAGCGCCCGCCCGGCCGTATCGGACCACAGTCCATGCCCCCTCCGCACACGAAGTCGATGTTCTCCTGCAGCACCGCCGCGTCCGCCGCTGGCGTCGGCACGCACCACTGCCGCCCGCCCGAGTCCGCCGCTCCCGCGTCTGGCGCCGGCGCCGGCGCCGCCGGTGTTACCTTGGCGCTCACCGGCCCAACGGACTGCACGCCCGCAATGTGGCTAGTTAACATCACTGTGAAAAAGAGCGGAGTGTAGAACCGATGGTGTCACGAATGAATTACCTCCGGAGCGGTGAGGATGCCGGCGTCGTAGATCGGCGTCATGTCGGCGTGGAACAGGCCGAAGTGATGCTCGGACATCGGGCCGGGCTTGAGGTTCTCGTCGAAGAGGGAGAAGATGGAGACCTCGAAGGTGCGGTTCGGCATGAGCGGCGTGCCCACGCCGGACCCGAGGTGGCGGATGGCGTTCCTGTTGTAGTCCCCGGCGTGGTCAACGCCGGCGCCGATCTCCCAGTCCTCCCCAGCCCACGGCCACCCTGTCTCGGCCACGACAACGTCGACGTCGCCGAAGCCGAGCCGCTTCATCGCCGAGTGCACGGCGTCGAGCTGCGCGTCCAGCGCGTTGGTGTACACCAGCCCGGTGCCGGCGTCCGTGACGCCTTCGGCGCCCACCCTGAACAGCGCGAAGTCGAGCTCGGCGTCGCTGGTGAGGCCGTAGAACGGGTACGCGTTCACCATGAACGGCGCGCCCGTCGCGCGCAGGAAGCCGAGGAGCGGCTTGACGACGGCGGCGTCGTACCCCTCGCGGAACCGCGCGGCGGACGGCGGCGTGGACACGGCCAGGACGCCGAGGGAGTGCGCGGCGGAGACCTTGATCCGCCGGTGCAGCGACGTGGCGAGCAGCGCCGCGTGCAGGTTCTGCATGGCCGGCACGAGGCAGAGCAGCAGCGTCCGGTTGGCCTGCGAGATGACGTCGCGGCCCACGAGGATCCGCGACACGTTGGTCCCGGCCGCTGCGTGGGGCGCGACGCTGTCGCGCACCCACTGCCTTGCGAAGGCGACGCTGTCGGCGACGCGCGGCACGAGGGCGTTCGGGACGGTGACGTCCACGGCAAGGCCCATGCCGGCGAAGGCACGCAGCGCGAGCGGGTCGGCGTTCAGGAGCCTCACGCGGTCGAGGACGGTGCCGCGGGCGAGGAACCGCGCGACGTCCGCCGGCGGCGGGAGGCTCGTCGCTCGCCTGCCGTAGGTGACGCCGATGCCGGCCGCGTCCGCCGCGGCGATCGACGACAGCAGGAGGATCAACATCGGCGCGTGCATCGTCGTCGACCACCGGATGCTGCTTCAGTTCAGTAGCTAGCAGTGGAGTGGTGTGTGTCAATGGAATGGAGGAGAGATCGATCCATTTATCAACAAAATATGACGAGCGATGTGCAGTTAGTACTAGAGGTGTGATGCCAGTGCAGTGTGGTAATTTCTGGAGTATGACTTGAGAGGGTTGCTAACCGTAAGAAGATTCTTTTCTTTGGCTCTGAGCTATACGCATGAACATGTTCTTTCCTTGGCCATAGTTTGTTCTACCTTGCGATGCATGCTAGCTTTGTCCCTTTCTTGGCACACACTGCTGATGGACGCTGACAACTCCAATGGAAGATCCCCACACAGCAACCGTGCCTATGACAATGGAGAGAATCACTAGAAAGCAAGGTATTAAGGAAAGACCATTGGCGTGTCAGTTACATGGTCCAATCCCGACTATGTGAAGCCTTCCTTCCCTCGATCTCTGCCGTCGAGCCTGTGAATTCGGATCCCTTCTGCCCGCCGCTCTGACGGACAGTGACCGGAAGGGGAATCGTGGCGCCTCGACATCAGGTATTAGATTTATTAGGGTTTTAGTCCTCGCAGGATCGACGCTAGGACGAATGGCAACACCTTTTCTTTTGGTCGGTCTTCCGAACTCCGATCCTCCTCAAGTTCGTTTGTCGGGACGGATTAAACTGACCCTTCGGTGTAGAGTCAACTCCTCGGGGTGCCGAGTTTAGGGTTTTTCTTGGAGGGAATAGCCTAAATACCATTAGTGAAAACCGAACATGTCAAAATACCACTAGTAAAAACCGAGGTGCCAATATACCACTGTGATCTCTGTTTTTGAAGCCAAAATAGCACTCCCGTTTGTTGTCAAACGTTTTCTGTTAAGTCAAACCGTGTGATGGTTGTCAGCATTTCCTAAATTCCGAAATCACCCCTCTGTTTTATCTAAACCTACCCAGCCCACCGTTTCTTCCATGGCTCCCCCGCCCGGTCCAACTCTCCTACCCCATCCCTCTCTTCTACCAGCCATGGCGGCGCGCCGAACCATGCCGCGTCGGTGCTGCCCATGTGGGGCAACGCGACACGCAGCGCTTGGTGCACACGACGAAGGGCCGGGCCAGCAGGGTGCGGCACGGCGAGGCCATGGACCGGGGCGGCAACATGTTGTGCGTGCGCGGTGCGCCGCGGTAGCCGACACGGCAGCGCCAGCTGGGCGGCGTGCGCGTCGGAGGACGATTTAGGCACGGTGGCGGCAACATGCTAGCGGGGCGTGACGCGTCGAGGCCTGCGGTGCGGTGGCCATGACGTGCGGCGGCCGCCGGGACGCAGTCCTCGCGCGGGGCCAGCACGCGACGCGTTGCCGCGATGACACGGCTGCGGGGTGGCTAGCGGCGCACGGGCACGCGTAGGGCACGGCGACTCGGCCGTGGCCAGCAGGGCCATGGTCAGTGGCGGAGCTTGACAGTAATCTCAGGGGGGCAATGCGAAAATATGAACAACTAGGAGGGAAATAATTGATTTTTTGCAAATCTAAGCCATGCATAGTAATTTTTCTTCATTGTTTTATCTTGGGCGCGGGGGGGGGGGGGGGGGGGGGGGCACGGCCCCCTCAGAGTTGAACTAAGCTTGGCCACTGGCCATGGTACAGCCCGGCAACAAGCACCTCCGACGAATTAGTTACCTCAAGCGGTCGAGATCACAACTGCTACTACTGAACAATTCAATAATCCTGCTAAAATGAGAGGGAACGAGAGTGGTTGTGTGTGAAGAGTCAAGGGCGCAACAGTCTTTTTGTGTGGATGTTACTCTCAGTTAGTGCATTGTAGTATTTTGGCATGAAAAACTGGATTGTAATGGTATTTTGGCAACATTGGTTTACCAAGTGCTATTTTGGAACTTTCGGTTTTAACTAGTGGTATTGTGGCAATTCGCTCTTTTTCTTGTGCATACACAACTACAGATTTGGTGTCAGATTTTTTAGATCGATTCAAGGGTTCAACGGCGATGACTGCGGCTTTTGTGGTGTTGATCCTTAGAGGCACATGCATGAAGACTTCAACACCTCGCTATAATTTTTATAATGTTTGGGTGTCGGTGTACAAAAGTAGGGACTCTCCTTTGTACCCCTCTACTTGTGCACGGGCAGTCGGAGCCGCGCCTGCGGCCACCCTGAGCAGCGCAGGGGGAAGGAACAGAAGCACAAGACAGGCAAAACAACGCCAAGACCAAGAAACACAAAAGAGCAAAGGGGCGAGGTGGACTCCCCCGGCAAGAGCCTTGCCGGGGCAGCTTGCCCAACACCGGCAGAGCGAGCCACCCTTGAGCCCAAGGGTTCCAACGCCGCTAACAACTACATTGGAACCAAGGCTCGGGAGGCACCTCCGTGGTGGTATGCAGATCTTTGTCAAGATCATAAATATACAAGATCAGAGGAGAACCAGAAGACGACGGCCCTTGGCAAGATCCTTGCCAAGGAAATACACGAGACCCCCGGCAAGCGCCTTGCCGGGGACGACCGCGGTGCCACGGCAAGACCCTTGCCGGGCCCCCGGCAAGACCCTTGCCGAGGACACTAGCAAGGCCGCGGCCAGGCCCGCGTCTGCCAAGGCCCCACTGAGGGAGTCCTGGATTAGGGAGTCCTCGGACAGCCGGATTATATACTTTGGCCGGATTGTTGGACTATGAAGATACAAGATTGAAGACTTCGTCCCGTGTCCGGATGGGACTCTCCTTTGCGTGGAAGGCAAGCTTGGCAATTCGGATATGTAGATCTCCTCCCTTGTAACCGACTCTGTGTAACCCTAGCCCCCTCCGATGTCTATATAAACCGGAGGATTTAGTCCGTAGGACAAGAACAATCATAATCATATGCTAGCTTCTAGGGTTTAGCCTCTACGATCTCATGGTAGATCAACTCTTGTAATAGTCATGTCATCAAGATCAATCAAGCAGGAAGTAGGGTATTACCTCCATCGAGAGGGCCCGAACCTGGGTAAACATTGTGTCCCCCGCCTCCTGTAACCATCCTCCTTAGACGCACAGTTCGGGACCCCCTACCCGAGATCCGCCGGTTTTGACACCGACACCCACTGTCGCTCCCATGCAGCTGCTAGCTCAACCAATTGGGCAGGCACCTGCGTGGCAGCATGCGGCCTCTACGCCGACTCAGCAAGCACCTGTGTGGTGGCATGCAGATCTTCATGAAGGCTCCACCACGGCGCCAGCCCAGCAGCCAGCCGACATGGCGCTTCAACGCCTCGTCAGCTCGGATGCACGTCGGAGCCAGGCGAAGCGGCGATAGCTGGGACAAGCTTCCTTGCCGTCCCCGATAAAGCGAGAGGGGCACGTCGGCAGCGCATTAAATGCATTTGTCCGACGGTGCCAGAGGATAAACTCATCCACTGTACACCTTTCCACCTCCTGTGTGCCACTGTGGCAACCCCTTTATCTATAAAAGGAGGCCCGAGGCGTCCAGGAGGGGGATTCGGATCTTTTGGGCAAGTTACACCCCGTAGCTAGTTCATGAACTCAAGAACACTCGAATACACACCAAAGCAGGACTAGGGTATTACGCTTCCTCGCGTCCCGAACCTGGGTAAACGATCTTTGTGCTTCCTGTCAGACCCGCTCCTCGCGCCCGCGAACCGTAGAAGGGATCCCAGTGACCCCATAGGTGTCGATTTCCCCCGACATCTTTGGCGCGCTAGGTAGGGGGCGCAGTTGTGAAAATCTGGTCTGATTGAACCTGGCGGTTCCATCGTGGTCGTCACTCCAAGGAAGAAGACGACCAAATGGGCGGCGCCGTCTGCGGATGCCGAAAATGCTCGTACAGCGACAGAAAAGCTAAGTCATGCGAAACTTTGAGCAAACTCCTTTTTACATATCAAGTTATCATCCTCGGAGATCTGCCCTATGTATGGAAAACCTGCACGCAAAGGGGCCCTTCCACTATTAGCAACGCCCTTGCTCTGTTTCGAGTCCGCTCAACAGTTCAAGCAGCTGCGTCGAGAAACAGCAGGGTGGCCTTCTGCAATGGCAACGCTCTCGTTCTGTCTCGAGTCCGCTCGACGGTTCGTGCGGCCCCGTTGAGAGCAGTAAGGTGGATTGCCTGGCAGCAAGCATACCCGGCAGGCTCTGTCCTCAAGGCGCCCCTGGGTTACGCGCCGGCAAGCCAACCCGATCCACGTAGGGGGTACATACAAAGGGGGATCAAACAGGGAAATAACATGCATCATCTCAAAAGTACTGCAGAGTTATATTACATCAATTGTTGCTGCGGTTCTAACTAAAGATAAAAATTGTCTTGGTCATGAACCTGCAGCGGCGATAAGGAACGGGGTGCCTAATCCCAGCGAGGCTGATGATGGCTCGATACGCTCCTCGAGCGCCGCGAGGTCAGCATCCTCCGACAAGCTCTCCAGCGCGGCGAAGTCGAGGTTGGTGTTCCAGTACACCACCTTGGTGAGGACCTTGGTCATGGCACCCCGGCAAAGCTTCCGGGCCTCATTTGCCAGGGAGGCCGCTCTATTGAGGCGAAGCTGCTCCAGGGCCCCGAGAACACCCTCGAAGAATAGGGTCAGCTTGGCGTTGGGACTCACTTTGGGCTCCGGGGCGTACCTCACATTTGGCATCCCCATGGTAGCCAGCCGCGTGGTGATCCTGCCGGCGACGTTTTCGAGGCGGCTGATCCAGAGGTTCTCGCCCTTCACAAAGTCCCTGTGGTTGGCGGCTTCGTTCTTCTGCAGCTGCTTCTCGGCCTCCAGATCCTTGGCCAGGGTCTCCTCCCGGGCCTCGACCTCCGAGAGCATCCCCTGGAGGCCCCTCCACCTTCAACTTCAGGTCCTTGATGGACTCATTGGCCGGGGAGAGTAGCCCGGCCTTGCTGAGGAATGCGGCCTGCACGTCAGCCAAGGCGCCTTTGGTCGCGTCCCTCTCCCCCGTCAGCTCCAGGGCCTGCTTCTTCAGCCCGTCCCGCTCCACCTCCAGCTCGTTCACCTTGCTGGCGTGGACCTGAGCCTGGGCATTGAGCGCCTCCTTGTGCCTCTGCTCCAGCTCCTGGGTCCGCTGCAGGACAAGCTTCTCGACCTCCTCATCCTTGCCGCGGAGTGTCGCGGCGAGCTTCTCCTCGTGAGCGGCAAGGTCCTCCTCCTGGGAGTTCAGCGCGGCCTGGTGTCGGTGTCAAAACCGGCGGATCTCGGGTAGGGGTCCCGAACTGTGCGTCTAAGGCGGATGGTAACAGGAGGCGGGGGACACGATGTTTACCCAGGTTCGGGCCCTCTCGATGGAGGTAATACCCTACTTCCTGCTTGATTGATCTTGATGATATGAGTATTACAAGAGTTGATCTACCACAAGATCGTAGAGGCTAAACCCTAGAAGCTAGCCTATGGTATGATTGTTGTTGTCCTACGGACTAAACCCTCCGGTTTATATAGACACCAGAGGGGGCTAGGGTTACATAGAGTCGGTTAGAAGGGAGAAGATCTACATATCCGTATTGCCAAGCTTGCCTTCCACGCCAAGGAGAGTCCCATCCGGACACGGGACGAAGTCTTCAATCTTGTATATTCATAGTCCAACAGTCCGGCTGTCCGAGGACCCCCTAATCCAGGACTCCCTCAGTAGCCCCTGAACCAGGCTTCAATGATGATGAGTCCGGCGCGCAGATTGTCTTCGGCATTGCAAGGCGGGTTCTTCTCCAAATACTCCGTAGAAGATTTTGAACACAAGGATAGTGTCCGGCTCTGCAAAACAAATTCCACATACCCCCGTAGAGAGAATAATATTTCGACGAATCTAATCTGCTGATACATTCGGCAGCATGACATCATACCATGGCCCGGTCATTATTCGAACCGTTTTTCTCAACCAGCGACTGCACATATTGCGAGGCGGTTTTCTTGGCACGTCTTGTCGAAGCAGAGATCGTGTCCCCTTATCACGGGATTCTCATCAATACGGGTGTGGGTAACCCAACCGCGCCATCAATTACGGCACTTGGGGAATAAGCGAGTTTTACCAGGCAGGTGGGGAGGCGCATGGTTTCTTCCGCCTTTATAAAGGGACAAGGACTCACCTTTTTCACCCACGCCCTCTTCCGCCTTGCTCATCCATTCTTGCGCACTCGAGCTCCAGCACCCAAGTTCGCATTTTCTGCTCAATCCACTCTAAGCATGTCCGGAGCGGGAGGCAAGTGGATGGTCTCCTCCGTCACGGAGGAGGACATCAAAAAGCTACGGGGAGCCGGATATCTGGCCACGGATATCGCACACCGGCTGCCAAATGAGGGGCAGATCGTCCCGACTCCAGACCCCCATGAGAGGGTGGTTTTTCTTACCCACTTCGTCCGCGGACTGGGATTTCCCCTCCACCCGTTTGTCCGCGGGCTCATGTTTTACTACGGGCTGGATTTTCACGATCTGGCCCCCAATTTCATCCTCAACATCTCGGCGTTTATCGTCGTGTGCGAGGCCTTCCTCCGCATCAGGCCCCACTTCGGCCTGTGGCTGAAGACCTTCAATGTTAAACGGAAGGTGGTGGTCGGCCAGCAAGCGGAGTGTGGAGGCGCCATGGTGGGCAAAATGCCCAACGTCACCTGGCTCGAAGGCTCCTATGTGGAGACCATAAAGGGGTGGCAATCCGGGGTGGTTCTACATCACCGAGCCGCGCGACACCAACTGGGTGGCGGCCCCCGAATTTCGATCCGGAATCCCCACGCGGCTCACCTCCTGGAAAGAGAAGGGCCTATCCTGGGGTTCCTCGGCAGAGCTGACCGGGCTCCAGACCTGCATCAAGAATATGATGAGCAAGAAAATCAAGCTCGTCAACGTGGTCCAAGTCATGCTCTTCCGCCGGATCCTCCCGTGTCAAAGACGGCATTCCATTTGTGGGAGTTCGACCCGGCCGAGCACCAGACGCTGCGAAGGCTCTTCGACACGACGCACAAGGACGTCTGGAAGGTGTTGTTCAAGGGTGCCGAGGTACCTCCTCCTCTTACCGAGGACCGCGGACTCAGCACAAAGCGCCCTGCCAATCCGGTAAGTCTTTTATATCTCATAAGATGTTCATTTTCCCCAGTTTAACCATGCGCGGGATCTAAGCCTCCACGCCATTTAACAGGACTGGGTAGAGACAGCGGAGCAGATCGATTGTCCAACCCCCCTGCCCGAAGATCCAGCAGATGCTCTCCTGACGAAGATGCTGGTTCCGGCGCCTTATGAGGTGCCGGTGAAGAAGGCCAAGAAGAAGGCCACGGGGGCTCGGAAGGGTCTCCGGTGCAAGGTTATATCGGACTCATCGTCCAAAAACACCGAGGCGCACTCCTCCCACGAAGACGAGGAGGAGGAAGAGGAAAGTTCTCCCCCCCCAGCCGGGGGGGGGGAGAAAAGGAAGGCCGCCCCGTCTGGGGCGGCCGAAGGGTCCAAGAAGGGAAGGACCCTCCTTCCGGACAACTCCACCACCGCCGCCTTCAGCGAAGAGGAGTGGTTGCCCAGGGACAAGCCCCTGGCGAAGTAGCAAGTATCCGGATACCACAGTAGTTCTTGGTACGTTTTATTGTATTGTTTCTTATCACGCCGCGCATGACTACGCAACCCATCCTGAGCCCACATCGACGTATCTTCGTCGGATGATTCTTTGGGCCCGTCGGACCTGAACAGTGATTCTCTCCCGACCGCCTTCTCCCCCCGCCCTACAGACGACGCCGAGGTGTTGTCCCAAAGGGAACTGAACCAGGGGGAGACAGTTCCGGAGGCGCCTCAAGGCGACATTCCAGGCGCTGGGCGCACGAGGGGTAAGACTCCCCTAGGCCCTAACGCCCGGGGCAGCAAGTCTAGCCCCAAGCCGAATACGGCGCCGGAACCTCCAGTGGTTCCGGATTCTGTCAGGCAACCCCCCCCCCCCGCTAAGGGGGGCAATCCGTCTGTGCCGATGGCCTCTGTCCATCCAGAGGCATCGGACAACTTACTGGAAGCGCTTCACGGCGCTTCCATCGACAAAGAGCACCGCACTATCATGAGTGCGGTGATCGAGAAGGTTCGGTCCGCCAAAAGCGGACTGACTGAAGCATGTGCCAGCCTCCTAACAGGCTTTGAGGTAAGTAATCAAACTATAAGAAAATGTTGCAGCATAGACAGTAGCCTCTGATGCTCTGTTTGGCGTTCGTGAAGAAAGACCGAATAGAGGATCAAATAATAACCGTAGGAGTCTGATCGGAATATGTCTATGTGCATATGCAGGCTTCAGTGCTAGCCGCTGCCGCACGTACTGCGGAGGTCGCTGCACTGAAGCAGGACCTTGAGCGGTCCAAGGAAGAGATCGGCCTTACCAAGAGGCAGCTCGAAGAGAACAAAGGTAAGCGATACCCCGTCTGTATATTGAAAATTTTGGTTTTAGAATAATAAGATTGTCATGAATTTTGCTTGGGGCCACGACCGAAGTGGCGGCCCTAAAGAAGGCGCTATCCAAGGCTGAAGACAAAGCGGCCATGGAGCGCACCGAGCGCGAGAAACAAGAGGCCCGAGTTGGCGAGGTGCAGCAAGAGCTCCAGGCTCTCGCCAAAAAACATGAGTCCTTGGAGCTTGACTCTAAGACGCAAGAGTCCGAGCTTGCGAAGGCCCTCGAAAGCGCACAACATGCCAAGCCCGAAGCCCAAAAGGCCCTCCAGGAAATTGAGGTGGTTAAGAAGATAGCAGCGGGTAAGGCATTCATTATGCAAAGCAAGCATGTGAAGGAAACTTTCCTTTTACTTACCCGAATTCGGAGCTCTCCAGGAGCGTTCGCAGATCTTCCCCGCAGTGTGTCAGATGCCGCGGAGTTCTACCGGGCTGAGGAGGGGAGCTCGACGGAGAAGTTGTTCTGGTCTCAGTATACTGGGACCGAACACCCAATGCCCTTGAGCGACCAGCTGAAGCAACTGGTCGAGCTCCACAAGGAGGCCGAATAGGCCATGAAGGGTCTTATAGTCCGGATGTGGCCTGGCGAGCCCCTGCCTGATAGCTACTTTGGTCTGGTGAGGCGGCTTGTGAATGCCTATCCTCGGCTCGAAGTCATAAAGCGGTCCGTCTGCATCGAGGGTGCGCGCAGGGCTTTTGCCCGGGCGATGGTGCACTGGGCGAAGCTGGACGCCGAAAAGCTGGTGAAGGAGGGGCCGCCGCAAGGCAAGGAGCATCGCCACCCCGAAATGTATTATGACAGTGTCCTGAAGGGTGCTCGCCTTGTTGCGGAGGAATGCGCTAAGGATGTAATATTCGAGTGAATGTACTCATGTGATCCTGTAATATGAAACGAGTTCATTTGCGCTATACCATGCTTGTTAATTTAAAATATTACCTTTTGTGCGGCCGTTTATGAAATCTGAGAGTTGGCCAGTCGTCGGCTTCTGCCCCATGTAACTAGTGCCGGGGTGTTCGGGATAAACCTGAGCACTCTTTATCCCAATTTTGGGTCCTTCGAAGGAGGTGTTCAGCACAGCGAACCAGGCAATCGGACTATAAAGCTTTATCACTCTCACTTAGCCATAGAAGTCTACAATTTTAAATTTTGGCGAAGCCCCTAGTATTCGGAAGGCCGAATTTGGGGCGCTATATACGCCTAAGTCGGGCAAGGCCGACTCCTTGCCCGAAGCGGAAAAAGTTTTTAAGGACTTGAGACCTCTCGAACAGCGACCAGCTCTCGCCTCATCATGACAGTCAGTTTTCGGCTTTCTCTACTGAGGTGCTCGTCCGGAAGAACCGGGACACAATCGCAGTAGTTCTCCCAGCGCTACCTTAGCCGATATTGCGGAACGTAAGGTACCAAAACATGGGAGCCAGGCAAACCCAACTATTGACCCAAGACATGATTCGGAGCTGATGCCTATAATGCTATAAGTTCGGGGTGCCGCACTGTCGAAAGTGTTCGGACTTCTCACGCCGTATTATGGGGTATACTGAAGCCCCTGGCGTACTAGTCGTACTAGAATGTACGGGTGCAATCTGTCATAATTAAGCAGACAAGAGAAAAAAAAGGGTAATGCAATAATAGGCTAACGCTACGCATTGTTATTAAATAGTATGTCAAAGCATACGGATACAAGTAGTGCAATAAGCAGAAAATAGGACTATTTGACATGTCCTATCCAAGGGCAAGCTGCGTATGGGTATTTAAAATAGGTATTTCGATCGTTATCAGAGACCACCTGAGGATTCCCTTGTACATCTTAGCTTCTTGCCTCCTTGGTATTTCCTTCCCGTAATGCGTCCAGCAATCAGACTGCCGAAAAGGGCTTCCAGAGAGTAAGGTCCTGAAAGAGAGAAAATTATAAAGGTATACAACCCCTGGGGCGGTTGAGCCGCATTGTGGGACGTGTCCTGGCCGTGCCTCCGCCTATGCCCATGGTATTTTTAGTGCGTAATTATGTACGCGCGGCATAGATTTCGTCGCTTGACTGGGACTAGGACGGAGGCCGAATTGCTAGGCGAGCTCTGAACGTGCCAGGCGATCCCGTTGCAGGTTACTCCGGACTCGCTTGAAGGTGTCCAGGGGCTTTATCGCCGAATTGGCGGTTTGCCTTAAAAGGCTGCTTTGTGCTTCTGCTGCGAGGGCCATAGTGTGCTCCTCCGTGCGGAGCGAGCGTTCTGTGTTTCCATTGACTGTTATAACCCCCCGAGGTCCTGGCATCTTGAGCCTGAGGTATGCATAATGCGGCACCGCATTGAATCTGGCAAATGCGGTTCGTCCGAGCAATGCGTGATAGCCACTGCGGAACGGGACAATATCGAAGATTAACTCCTCGCTTCGGAAGTTGTCCGGAGATCCGAAGACCACTTCCAGTGTGATTGAGCCCGTGCAATGGGCCTCTACACCTGGAATGACACCTTTAAAGGTGGTTTTAGTGGGTTTGATCCTTGAGGGGTCTATACCTATTTTGCGCACTGTATCCTGATAGAGCAGGTTCAGGCTGCTGCCACCGTCCATAAGGACTCGAGTGAGGTGAAATCCGTCAATGATGGGGTCAAGGACCAATGCGGCGGATCCGCCATGACGGATACTAGTGGGGTGGTCCCTGCGATCAAAGGTGACCGGACAAGAGGACCATGGGTTGAACTTTGGGGCGACTGGCTCCATCGCATAGACGTCCCTTAGTGCACGCTTCCGCTCCCTCTTGGGAATATGGGTTGCGTATATCATGTTCACCGTTTTCACATGTGGAGGGAACCTCTTCTGTCCTCCTGTGTTCGGCGGCCGAGGCTCTTCCTCGTCGTCGCTATGCAGCCCCTTGTCCTTGTTTTCGGCATTCAACTTGCCGGCCTGCTTGAACACCCAGCATTCTCTGTTGGTGTGGTTGGCTGGCTTATCGGGGGTGCCGTGAATTTGACACGAGCGATCGAGTATGCGGTCCAAACTGGACGGGCCCGGATTGCTTCTTTTGAACGGCTTTTTCCGCTGACCGGATTTAGAGCCACTGAATCCGGCATTGACTGCCGTCTCTTCGGCGTTATCGCTGTTGCTGCGGCGCTTGTGTCTGTTACGGCGTGGTCTGCCGTTAGTATCTTTGGCATCTGAAGTGCCAGGATTCCTTGATGTATTGTTGCTGCGAGCCAGCCAGCTATCCTCGCCCGCGCAAAAGCGGGTCATGAGTGTCGTGAGGGCTGCCATGGACTTCGGCTTCTCTTGGCCGAGGTGTCGGGCGAGCCACTCGTCACGGATGTTATGCTTAAATGCCGCTAAGGCCTCTGCATCCGGACAGTCGACAATTTGGTTTTTCTTAGTTAGGAACCGGGTCCAGAATTTCCTGGCCGATTCCCCTGGCTGCTGAGTTATATGGCTCAAGTCATCAGCATCGGGTGGTCGCACATAAGTGCCCTGGAAGTTGTCAAGGAATGCATCTTCCAAATCCTCCCAACTGCCAATGGAGTCTGTTGGCAAGCTATTCAGCCAATGCCGAGCTGGTCCTTTGAGTTTTAGTGGGAGGTACTTGATGGCATGTAGATCATCACCGCGAGCCATGTGGATGTGGAGGAGGAAATCCTCGATCCATACCGCGGGGTCTGTTGTGCCATCATATGATTCAATGTTTACGGGTTTAAAACCCTCTGGGAATTCGTGGTCCATTACTTCATCGGTGAAGCATAGGGGGTGTGCGGCGCCTCTGTGCCGGGCTATGTCACGACGCAGTTCATACGAGTCTTGTCTGCTGTATTCAGCCCTGCCGGATTTGCATTTGGTGTATCCGGCGTGACGATCATCGTCCGCGTTGGGGCGCGCCCTCGTGATCCGTAGATCGATCTTGTATGCCCTGCTTTGTTTTCCAATAAGTCTCGCAGGTCCCGCGTGTTGCCCCGGGCATTGGTGTTTTTGGTTGTCTGGCGACGGGGTGCGGGCTGGACTTCGGGCTGATATGCCCCTCTGTCTCGGCCACGAGGTGGCCGATCCGCCGCATCATACACTGGTGATGTAGGTTTTAATGCTTCCTCCTCGAGTTGGGGTAGCAACCTGCGTTTTGGGTAACTCTTGGTTGGGCGTTCGAGTTCATATTCCTCGGCCGCTAGGACTTCAGTCCATCTGTCCGCTAGCAGATCTTGATCAGCTCGAAGCTGTTGTTGCTATTTCTTCAGGTTGTTTGCTGTGGCTATAAGCCGGCGCTTGAAGCGCTCCTGCTCGACGGGATCCTCAGGCACGATAAATTCTTCATCACCGAGGCTCACCTCGTCTTCGGAGAGAGGCATGTAATTGTCATCCTCCGTTTCTCCGTCTGCTGCCTGTTCTGGAGGGCTAGCTTGTTCATCCTCCCGCTCTAAATCTGGCTGGAGGGGATTGTCGTCGTCTTCAGCACTATCCGGAGTGTTATTGTCTCTTGTGCCGGTATCGCTACTTTTCTATGGCGGGACTTAGAGCGGCGCCGCTGACGTCGGTGCTTGGGTTGCTTCTTGGAGGGGTCATCCTCCGCTGTCTTATCGCCATCGCCTTCTTTGGGGGTATCCACCATGTATATATCATATGATGAGGTGGCGGTCCAGCGCCCTGTGGGCGGTGGTTCCTGCTCGTCTCCTGCATCGTCGTCCATACCGTCGATGTCCTCGGAGTCGAAGTCGAGCATGTCGGTTAAATCGTCGACAGTGGCTATTAAGTGGGTGGTGGGTGGGGAGCAAATTTCTTCATCGTTCGCATCCCATTCTAGCTGGACATAGTTCGGCCAAGGTTCTCCTGACAAGGAGAGAGACCTTAATGAATTTAGCACATCACCAAAAGGCTAGTGCTGAAATATATCCGCGGAGGTAAACTCCATGATCGGTGCCCAATCGGATTCGACAGGCACGGACGCAAGCGGCTCGGAGCCCGTGGCCGGGGACGAATCCCATGGTTCGGCAACACGGCTCTCGTAGGAGGTAAGGTCAGTATTCGGCTCTATCGCCACTGAGAGTGCGGCCTCCGTGGCGGGGTCTATCCACCCGTCCTCAGATGGCGCAATTTGTTCCGGATTGAGGGCCGGAGTAGTTGCAGGTGTGATCTCCCGAACACTGTCCGACGGCAGAGTTAAGTCATGCTCGTCGCGATTGTGCGGCGCACCTGACATGGGCTCAAATCCGTCGAAGATCAAGTCTCCGCGGATGTCGGCAGTATAGTTCAAGTTTCCGAACCTGACCTGATGGCCAGGGGCGTAGCTCTCGATCTGCTCCAGATGGCCAAGCGAGTTGGCCCGCAGTACGAAGCTGCCGAATACGAAGATCTGTCCGGGGAGGAAAACCTCACCCTGGATCGCATCGTTGCCGATGATCGAAGGAGCCATCAAGCCCTATGGTGACAGCACAGTGGAACTCTCAATGAAAGCACCAATGTCGATGTCAAAACCGGCGGATCTCGGGTAGGGGGTCCCGAACTGTGCGTCTAAGGCGGATGGTAACAGGAGGCAGGGGACACGATGTTTACCCAGGTTCGGCCCTCTCGATGGAGGTAATACCCTACTTCCTGCTTGATTGATCTTGATGATATGAGTATTACAAGAGTTGATCTACCACGAGAACGTAGAGGCTAAACCCTAGAAGCTAGCCTATGGTATGATTGTTGTTGTCCTACGGACTAAACCCTCTGGTTTATATAGACACCGGAGGGGGCTAGGGTTACATAGAGTCGGTTACAAGGGAGGAGATCTACATATCCGTATTGCCAAGCTTGCCTTCCACGCCAAGGAGAGTCCCATCCGAACACGGGACGAAGTCTTCAATCTTGTATCTTCATAGTCCAACACTCCGGCTAAAGGATATAGTCCGGCTGTCTGAGGACCCCCTAATCCAGGACTCCCTCACCTGGTGCTGGGACCGAGCGGCCTCATCCTTGGCGGCCTGGTTCCTCGCCTACTCCTGGACCTTCTCGATGTCGGCCTGCTTCATGACGAGCTCTACCTTGCGCTTGGCTAGCTCGTCCTGGGCGGTCTTCAGCTCCTCACAAGCCTGGCGGAACCAAGTCTGCGTCTCGACGACGCGCCCCTCGAGGTCCGCCTCCGCCTTGTCCACCGCCGCCATCTTGGACTTGGCCTTGTCCAGGCAGGCGCGGTGAAGCGCCTGGAGCTCCCGGAAGTTGGCACTCATGGCCAGGAGGAGCCGCTCTTCCTGGGAACCGCCGCCATCAACGCTTGGCTCGTCAACAACTTCAAACCTGGCGGCGGCAAGCACCTCCTCGCCGAACACCTCTCCCTCGGTGGGCACCCTGGTGCTTGCCGTCCTTGGGAGGTGGACGAACAGGTCGTCGCTCACCTTCAAGTACTTGCCCGAGCCAGAGGTGGCGGAGGAGGAAGGTTGGTTGTCAGCCACCTCCTCCTCGGCAGCGGCCTTGCCGGCCTCCTCGGCAGCAGCCTTGCCGGACTCCCTGGCAGACTCCTTGGCAGCGTCCTCGGCGGCGCCCTTGGCGGCCTCCTCGGCGGCACTCTTCTCGGCCTCCACCACGGCGTCCTTGGCAACATCCTTGATGACAGTGTCTATGTCCTCTCGGTCCGCCGAGGGAGGATCTGGATATCGAGAAGGGGATGAGGGGAAGCCAAGACCAAGATTCAAAAAGAAGAAGAAAAAGCAGGGACGGGAGGCAAGTGACGTACCCGTGCCGGGCTGAGAAGAAGTAGCCCCTTCCCCGCCAACATCTGGCGCCGAGGTGGAGCCACCGGCGCCCAAGTTTGTCTCCTCCTCCTCCTCCGCGTGCATGGGCTCGGCGCTTGGCGCCATTGCCGGGGACGCCCCTTTGGGCGGCGTGGTTGATGGGGGCGGCGTGTTTGGGGTGGCCCCCAGTGGCTCCTCCTGCTGCCGTCCTCCTCCTGCAACCACGGCAAGGTCAGCACCAAGGGGTCGTACCCTGACACACGTTGAGGAGGGGCGAGTGACGAACTTACGCTAGGGGCTGCTGTCCGGGCTGCTCACCACCACCAGCGGTGTACGGAAGTGCCTGACGGGGGTTGGCCGCCCGCCGAGCCCCTGGCCCTCTTCACCCTCTAAGCCAGCGTCTCCGCATCCCTGCAAAGATGAGAACAAATCAAGATAAGCGGCACAGTCTGAGGAGAAGGAGATGACAAAAAGGAACAAGGTACTTACTCATCCTCCACCTCCTCTTCTGCTGCCTTCCTCTTCCTCCTTGGGCTGAGGGACCCAAAATCGAAGAAGACCTCCGCGTCGACGTCTGCCGGAGGAGGGGAAGAAGTTGGAGTCTGGCCACGCTTGGGCGAAGAAGAGGCAGTTGCTTTCTTCTTCGCCACCGCGGCCTTCACCAACTTCCTCGCCGCCGCGGCCGTTGTCTGGCGCACGGACCCCTCCTGGGTCTGCTGCGGTTGCATAGCCCTGCCGGGCCGGACCGGCTCGCCGGAGCTGGCCCGCCGCAGGACTCGCCCTCTCCCTGTGGCCGGAGGGTCGACGGCCTCGACCTCCTCCGACGACGATTCGTCGAACACATCTTCGATAAGAGGGCCCCGGTGCCGGAGCAGCTGGCCTCCCCAGCGGACTCCGCCCACTGGGCGAGCTCCCTCTCCTTCGCGGCCGCCGCGGCCTCGTCCTCCACGCCGCCGGCTCTGCCGGCCTCCGTGGCGAGCTCCGCCTCCGCCGCCCTGGCGGCAATGTAGTCCAGCTCCGCTTGGGTGGTGTCCCGGATGAGCAGCGGCTCGTCGCGGACGTACCTCTCCACCAAGGTATCGAAGAACTCCTGCACCTGATCCGCCGGCGGCTCGGCCCAATTTGGGACGAGGCCGTGCGCGTTGAAGTCCTGCATCATGGCGATGATGTCGGTTTGGTGTGAGTTGTTGCTCAGCAGGACCACCCCCGCCGGCAACCCAAACAAGGGCCCCTTGGCGACCTTGCCGACCTTCGCAGCCTTGCTGGACCTCTCGGCCTTGCCGTCGCGGTTCACGTCCAGCTGGAGGAGCCGCTGGCAGAAGTGGGCGTGCCCCATCACCGTAAAGTTGTGATTCAGGCCGGGGCGAAGCCTCATGATGTCAGCCGTGTTCCTGAAGAGCCAGGTCGGCCTCCCCTTGTCGTGCAGTGGAGCGATTCGGCGGTGGATGAAGTCCGCCCCAATCATCTCTGGGGTCAGCCCCGCAATGGTGAGGCGATGAATCCTGGTGGTGGCGACCTTGAGCTTCTCATCCTGGGCGTCGACATCGCCCCAATCATTTCTGCGAACCGGCAGCGCCTGGCGAACCCGGCAGAATTCCTGTGGGTCCTCCTCCTCAATCCAGCACCATCGGCCCCGCCACTCCTCCCACCTCTCCTTCCGAGCGCCCTCCGGGTATGTCCCTTTGGACCTTGGGATCCAGGCGACACAACCGGAGATGGTGCCTCCCTTTTGGATTCGAGGATAAAAGTAGTGGCGGAAGAGCGCCGTGTTGGGGAGCACTCCGGCGAAGCCCTCGCAGAGATGGGCAAAAAGAGCCATGCACGCCACGGCATTTGGCGTGAAATCCAAAAGGTGGAAGCCAAAGGTGTGCATGACATCATTGAAGAAATCGGAGAAGGGGGGGCAGAGGCCGCAAGAAAAGTAGTCGACGAAGAATGGGTACCGATGCGGGCCGGCTTCAGCGAAAGCAGTAGGGATGACGCGCGTGGCCGGATGCCCCGTCGCACCCCCCCCCCCCGTCTTGCACCCCCACAGGGGCTTGAAGTAGTCCCGGAGGTGGACTGCGTCGACCGTCGAGGGGAAGTAGGTGAACTGCATCCGCCACGCCGCCAACTCGCTCTCCAGCGGCTCCTTCGCCCCGGCGTCCTTGGCCACTCCCTTGCCTTTGCTGGTTTTGGGTGCCATGGCGGCTGCGAGAAGCGGAGGATGAAGGGCAACATAGGCGCAGCAGCGGCGAGCAAAGGCAAGAACTTGAGAGGGAGGAAAAGGGGGACGGCGATTCCGAGATTGGAGAAAGCGCAGAGGGTAAATGAGCAACGCGCCTGCAGTTATTCCTTTTTTATGGGGAAGGCGCGGGCCGCCTCTTTTTCCATTTACTGCGATGTGACGCATGCGTGCGAGAACCACCCCGCGCATGACCCCCACGTCACGCACGATCCTCCACGTCGCGCGTTCAACGCGGGTCGTGGGGAAGCGCAGCGGACGGAAAAGTTACTCCGGTAAAAATCCGCTCCGCCTGCCCGCGCTCCGTTCTGGGCCTGGCCCAACAACGCGTTGCGCTTATGTGTGGCCCAGGCCTGGGGGCTCATGTCGGTGTACAAAAGTATGGGCTCTCCTTTGTACCCCTCTACTTGTGCACGGGCAGTCAGAGCCGCGCCTGCGGCCACCCTGAGCAGGGCAGGGAGAAGGAACAGAAGCACAAGACAGGCAAAACAACGCCAAGACCAATAAACACAAAAGAGCAAAGGGGCGAGGTGGACTCCCCCGGCAAGATCGCGGCCGGGGAAGCTTGCCCAACACCGGCAGAGCGAGCCACCCTTGAGCCCAAGGGTTCCAACGCCGCCAATAACTACATTGGAACCAAGGCTCGGGAGGCACCTCCGTGGTGGTATGCAGATCTTTGTCAAGATCATAAATATACAAGATTAGATGAGAACCAGAAGACGAGGCCCTTGGCAAGATACTTGCCAAGGAAATACACGAGACCCCCGGCAAGCGCCTTGCCGGGGACGACCGCGGTGCCACGGCAAGACCCTTGCCGAGGACACCAGCAAGGTCGCGGCCAGGCCCACGTCTGCCAAGGCCCCACCGCCGCTCCCATGCAGCTGCTAGCTCAACCAATTGGGCAGGCACCTGCGTGGCAGCATGCGGCCTCTACGCCGACTCAGCAAGCACCTGCGTGGTGGCATGCAGATATTCGTGAAGGCTCCACCACTGCGCCAGCCCAGCAACCAGCCAACGTGGCGCTTCAGCGCCTCGTCAGCCCGGACGCGCGTCGGAGCCAGGCGAAGCGGCGACAGCTGGGACAAGCTTCCTTGCCGTCCCCGATAAAGCGAGAGGGGCACGTCGGCAGCACATTAAATGCGTTTGTCCGACGGTGCCAGAGGATAAACTCATCCACTGTACACCTTTCCACCTCCTGTGTGCCACTGTGGCAACCCCTTTGTCTATAAAAGGAGGCCCGAGGCGTCCAGGAGGGGGATTCAGATCTTTTGGGCAAGTTACACCCCGTAGCTAGTTTAAGAACTCAAGAACACCATAGGGGTTTCTCCAATCCTCCCGCTATGATGACCCACCATAGGGGTTTTGCGACCAGCCAGGGAAAGGCTGGTGCAGAGCGCCTGCCACCCTCTGCTCGCCAGTTCTGGATCCTCCGCGGTTGACCGCCTCGAGCCGCCAGTGCCCACTTGCACAGAAGCAATGGATTCCCATGGGAAGGATTGAATGGCGAAGCGTGGGACAGATTCGTTTCCTTCTGGGATCGTTGACGAGCCAAGTGGACAACAAACTCCTCTTCCCCGCATCAGAAGTTTCCAAACTCGAATCCGTTGCCCTCCATGTCAGGGATCACCGGAGATGAGCTATGATTGGATCGGAGGGGGCAGAGAGGAAGAGAGGAAGTGGAGTGGCAAGTGGCTAGGGTTTGGGGGGGGGGGGGGCGAACTTAGGCCGGATCCGACATGATGGACGCGTCATGCCTTTTAATATCTACTACCCTTAAAAATATGCGGTGTTTGAAGGGTGCCGGACAGCCCGGGGTTCCGTTGAATCGGGGTTTTGTGACCGGTCAATGACCGGGCGGACGAGTCGGGTTTTTGGCCGTTCGCCCCGGAGGGGTGCAGCTGTAGATGCTGTGACAACTCCAACAAAGCCCGACTATGAGAAAAGACATCAATTGCTTTCAGTCAAGCCACAAACACCTGATCTACTGCAGATCAGAAACTGCAACAGTGGCAAGGAAAAGGAAGAATATTTCAAATAAGGGATATGTACATAGCGAGGTAGATCAATGGTGGTCTGATAACGAAGACATCGTGGCGTACGCCAAATAGGTTCATCTTAGAGCGACATGGTGGTTCAACAATATCCTAGATACGTAACTGACAAGCACACTGCTTATTTCTCAGTACGGAATAGTTACCAAACGAGCAACAATTGCAACATCCTATACAGCTAAAGAGCTCTCATTTCCTCTGCCTTCAAAACGAAACACTCATTTGCTTGGTAGTAGTAGTAATAGTAGCGATGCAAAATTCAGCAGAACACGGCCAGCCTCAGTGGTATCCGATCGGGGCCGGGGTGGCCTTCAGCTGCATACCCTGGTAGTACACGTCCTGCACGACACATGCGACAGATCAAAATCATCAGAAAATTCAGAACCAATCCACACAAAACAGATGCACATGGACTGGTCAGGAAATGGGGTCAAGAAAGGATGTGGGATTCGTACCGATGCGAAGTGGTTGACGTCGCGGTGGTGAGCCTCGTCGGCGCGCACCACGGTGACCACGTCCTTGAGGGTGGCGTTGGCAGGGAGGCGCCAGTAGTCGATGGCGATGGCCGGGGCGGGGACGTTGTCGATCTTGCCGTCGTCGAGGTCCTTGAGGAACTCCGTGTAGGAGTGGACGGCCTCCTCCTCGAGGTACCCGACGACGCGGTGCGCGAACTTGGGCGAGATGAGGTAGCCGAAGAAGTAGGCGTTGAAGAAGACGCCCTGGACGGCGATGACGAGGGCGCGCTCGTACCACCTGGGCTGCGCCACCTCCATGAAGGTCATGAGGTGCATGCGCTCGTTCTCGGCCTCCTCCAGCAGCGCGCGGATCCAGCCGCCGCTCTGCTCGAAGCGCCGGAGCGAGCGCAGGTGGAGGAGCATGCCGCCCACCATCCCCGGCACTGCGGCAACAGTCTCCAGCATCATTGCGCGGCAGCCATACCTCCTCTGCATCCAATTTGAAGGGTCAGCTTCAGATCATGATAAACTTCGAAATACAGAGAGGAGATCAAGATGATACAACTTGTGCAAAAATCATGATAAACAGATGCTTTAATAAAGTAAAGTACATGGCAAAACAAATGGAATCCTCTCTGGTGCTTTACAATCAATAAAATATCCTATGCAGTAGCGATGTCAAGGTCACCATGTTATTTGTGTTTTCAATTCCTAATGTCTGCTGACAGTCTATAATCTGTCGATACTGTCGCCTACTTGTATCCAGATAGAAATAATCAGCGGATTTCTCCAGCACGCGATTATCCACAGTAATCTGATACAGTAGAATATAAAACACCCATTCCCACGAACGATTAGGTAAAAAATAATCCGCTAGACCGCTTGGGTCGGCGTTCTAAATAGCAAGTCCAAACGCCGTCTCCCCGGAAAGCAGGGGGAAACAGAATCAAAAGCGCGACAGGGACCATGCTACTTCCGTCACCCATGAGGCCATGACACGCAAAGATGCAGACACCGCCGTTCGTGCCGTCTTCGGCGAAACGGGTTGGACTAAAAAAACACGGAACGAACCATCCGGAGGATCAACCGGCGGTCGTGAAGGCCGGCGAGGGGAAGGGAGGGGGGAGGCGCGCATACCTGGAAGAAGATGTCGGTGGGGAAGCGCAGGGACTTGACGGTGTAGTAGGCGATCTTGTCGAGCATCGTGTTGGGCACGTGGTGCTTGGTCAGATCGATCGACGTGTCCGCGGTGTACGTCTCCCATGGCTGCGGCGGGCAACAAAACCAATCAGTCAATCACATACGGCGGCGGCGCAACAAGGAAATAAAATAATAGCGCCAATCGACCGCATACAACACGCTCCGATCTGGCGATCCCTCGCCGGTGCCGGAACCGAAACGGGAAAAGCAGAGCAGAGCGGGGGCGGAGCGGAGGAAGCGAGCGAAGAGCGTACCCTGAAGCAAGACCACTTCCACTCGGTGCCGTCCTCGCGCACCAGCTTCTTCGACTGCTCGATCCCCCAGTAGCTGCTGATGGCCACCTCCTTCTTCTCCCCGTCGCCCTTGGCCGCCTCCGCCTTGACCGCCTTGGCCGCCTCCGCCTTGACCGCCTTGGCCGCCTCGTCCTTGACCTGCGAGGCCGCGGAGGTGGACATCAGCCGCACCCACGCGCCCTCACCTCCACCGAGGACGGCCCTGGCCGCCGGAGACGGGGTGGTGGCGAAGAGGCGGCTGGCGCCGGCGCCGGCGCGGCGGAGGAGGACCGATCCGGCCATCCGTGAGCTCATCTGGGCGCCGGGAAACGCCTCCGCGAATCACAATCCGGGACGAGTCGTCTGATGTTGACGCACGCTTGCCCTCGTTGCTGTGGTGGGTGGGGTGGGGTGGGGTGGGGTGGGGGTTGCGGTTTGCTAATGGAAGGGTCATTCGTTGCAGGGATTTTATATGGGAAGGGGGATCAATGGCGGAGGCGGCGAGGGCAGGGGTGGGGCCGCGGCGTCAGTGGCGGGGGAGCCAGCCGCTGCCTCCCGGGGATCCCAGGAACTGAGGGGGTCTTTTCTTCTCCTCCAAGTCGATCGATCGCATTAATTTTGGTCGTTGCGATTTTCTTCTTGCTTTTTTTTTGTTCCTTCCGCGTGGAAACGGCCTGTGACTACTGGCATCCAACGAAAGGCTCACGTGTTTGCAGCTTTGCGACCGGACCGGCGTGTGATGCTCAGGCGGGACACGAATTACGTCTCGGTGTTAGCCATGTAAGCACTCGTTTTAACTTCGTTTGATTTAATTCCGAATTTTGCTTTTTTGCTGGGATTTTTTTAGTATTGTAAGTATTTTTTTTAGGCCCGTGGCTGCTAAGGGATTACTTTAACTTTAAGCTTGCAAAAAGTGAACGTATTCAAGTTGAGACATTGTGCGTCCAATCATGGAGTTTGGTTAGTACGTAGAATATAATATTTGAGACAGTGTCCTGTACAATGAACGACGATTGTTTCGAAAAACCAAATGATTTTTTTAAAAACCGGGAAAAGGATCATCGAAGCCGAGCTGTACAATCAGGTTCTGAAGTAGTTCTCGTAGGAGAGGAATATTCTGTTTGGCACCCTTTCACACTTGGCGGGTGCGTGCAGTTTATCTTTGTTACGGTTGGCAAATATCTGGCGGAAAGGAAACAAAGCGAAATGGGAGATGTGTTCCGGCAGATGCCCATCCATCCATCCGTCCTAATATTTGCTTGTGGACCAAGAAAGAACCCGTCAAACGAGGCAACCGCTATCAATAGATCCTTCCCTTAATCCAACAGCTAAACAGCACCGGAACGTGACCAAATACGGCCCTCCTGTCCTGCGTGAGCTAACTACTGTAGCAGCTAGAAGCATCTGGGATCTTGCTTTGCTTGGGACTAGCAATCATCTTTTGGTGGCCTTGTGCTTGCCACGCTTGTGTTTCTTCTAGGATTGTATCACACTTGTGCCATCAGTTGGATGTGCTGGCTCTTGCTTCCTTTTTGTTCTCTCGGTTATTTTCACCGTGGTCTGACTCATTCCACCATGCTAGCCAGTTTGTGATTCGCAAAATGAAAAATGCATAGTGAAATTTTGGATTTTGTTTGGTTGTGAAATTTGAGATGCGCGGTACAAATCCCGTGATTACAAAATTGTGACTATTTAATCATCGGCGCCCCCCTTCGAGGTTTCCATCTCAAACTCAACCAATGCCAACCCATCACATCACGCTCTGGTCTCCTCTCCGGCGAGCGACCAACCTACCTTCAAGACGACGACGAGGAGAAAGCTTCCTCATCGGCGACCTTCAGGAAGTACGGGCTTCGCATGTTGGGCCTTGGCTCTTGGGGGTGACTTCAACATGATTACATCCACCGCTGGTAAGAACAACCACTGCATGAATTGTTGTGTCAGGCATTGCTTCCGGTTATTCATCGTGGATGAGGAACTTCGTGACCTCTATCTTCATGGGCGCCGCTATACTTGGTCGAACGAGCGCGATCATCCACGCTCTTTCGGAATGATCGCGTTCTCTTCGCATTCTATTGGGAAATCCTCACCTGCATTTGCCCGATGTGTTGTCGCTCCTCTGGTGCATCGGATAACTGCCCGCTCTTTTGTGGATTGAACGGCTCGCTTCCACTTTGAGCACTTCTGGCCGTAGCTCGAGGGCTTCCTAGAAGTCATCTTCAAAGCATGGCAATCGGTGACCCCGTACCCCGACCATTTCCGCCACCTCTATTCGCGTCTTCTGGCTACTCCTCGCCCACTCCAGAGCTGGAGCGCCTGCACCATCGACAACGTCACCCTTCATCTAAAGGTCGCCCGTAAGGTTATCACTTGCTTCGGCGCCGTGCAAGACCTTCGGCTGCTCTCTGCCTTTGAAATCTGGCTCAGCCGCAAGCACAAGGTTGTGTACCTTGGGCTGGCACGCCTCGACCGATCCATTACCTTCCTTCATTTCTTTTGGCTCATGAATGGAAAGATTACCTCCGCCTGCCATCATTTGCATGCCTCGCACAGGATGCAAAAGAACCACATATTCTCTCTCAAGGTGGGGGATACTTTCGTCTCGAAACTGGATGATCTGGCAGGGCTGCATATGACCACCTCACCAACATCCGTAGCACCGTCGACGTGCATGATTTCACCATTAATCTGGCCAAGATCCATCATGTTACGTTCGATCTTTCCAAACTAGGCACCCCTTTTTTGAGGATGAGATCTGGGTGGCAGTGAAGTCTCTTCCTGCCGGCAAGGTGCCCGACCCCAATGGATTCTTGGCGGAATTCATTCGCAGTTGTTGGACCATGATCAAGGCCAATGTCTGTGTGTCCTTTGATAAGCTATACACTCTAAACGGCAGGGGTTTCCAGAAGCTCAACGAGGCTTTCATTACTTTGCTGCCCAAGAAGCCGCATCCTGAGTCCCTTCATGATTTTTGGCCGAACCTCTTTGCCAAGCTTTCGTGAAAGTGCTCTCACTTCGCCTCATGCCCTGGCTTAGGGCAATGGTCTTGGGTAATCAGAGGGTGTTGATTGCTGAACGTTACATCCACGATAACTTGTTGGTGCAATAGACTCTGCGCCTCCTACACAACCTGAAGTTGTCGTGGATGCTGCTCAAGCTTAATATTGTGCGTGCTTTTGATTCAGTTTTGTGGGCCTTCCACGTCGACACCTTGATGCACCTCGGATTTGGTCATTGCTTGATAGCAATCTTTTGGTCTACTAGACAAAAAAAATGTTTGCTCTACAGGTTTTGGTATGCTGTTGGAGCCGATTTTTTGCCCCCCAAAAAAGAAAAACTGTTTTTGTTTACACGGTGTTTTTTATTTTGCTGCTGGAGACGCTCTAACAACACTGAGCAGTACTCTTGCATGAACGATACACGACACATTTCTTTACTAAGGACCATCACGCTCCTCCCCTCCCCCGCGTCGCCCTTCCTGGCGGCGACGGGGGACCCTAGCCCACACCATCGCAGCCCCTCCCACCCCCACCCCGCACCTCGCCGCCGCCGGAGGAGCGGCCGGCGAAGCCCGTGCCTGCTCGCAGGAAGGTGGTGGCGGGGCGTCTCCGTTGACCCCTGCTTCCAGCGCTTGGCGTCTGGGAGGTCCTGCTCCTGCGCCAGATCTGACGCTCCTGCTGCCCCTCCCCTCATCCGCGTCGGGGGGCGCCGGATCTGCCTCGTGCTTCCTCTGGCCCGCTCCCCTGGCGTCGCCCGGCGCCCTCCTTCCAGATTCAGCCGGCGCGCCGCGGATGCGGGCTTCCGGCGCCCTCGGGGCGGCTCCCGTGGCAGGGCCTCGTGGTTGCCTTGGCGGCGGCTCCATCCCGCCGTTCTGCTGGGCTGGGCGCTGCGCCCCGCCCCCCTGCTCCGTGCCTTGCGCCGGCTTCCGCCGCCTCCCCGCCCTCAACCGCTCGCCGTCGTCGGCTGACTGTCTGTCGGACGCTCCACCTCCTGCCTTTCGGTAGTTCCAAACTGCCATGTCTCTCGCCTCCACCGCCCATCGTCGTCGTGCTTCTACGCGTACTCGACAACGAAGGTGGCGTCGTGGCTCCTGTGCTCTAGAGCCCTCCACCTCCTAGTTCCCCCGGTGGGCTGCCGCTGTTCGTGGCTTTTCCCGCTGGGGGCACCGCACCGGTGGTCCTCACCGGTGCCCTCGGCGTCAAGGGTGCCTGCCAGCGTCGCTCCGCCGGTCGGATTCATCTGGATCTGGGGCCGTCCATCTTCAGCGCTATCCCACGCTATTGGCGGCTGCTCTGTGTCTTGTCGCGTGGAGGATGTGTTCGGGGATGGGGAGAAATCCTTGGTCGGCCTGTGATGTTTTGGGTGTGCTCAGTGGAGTTCTATGCTTGGTGATGCCCTTCGACTACGCCGGTGGCACACAGGTGCCGTGGCGTCGTCTCGGCCCGGCGTGACTGTTCGAATGTGCCCCATGACACAGGTGGTGTCGCGGCGTTGTGCAGTCATGGTTCTCCGGTGCTTTTTGATTGCGTCGACGGTGCGGTGTCACGGTTTAGTCTTGACTCACCGCTGCAGTTCGAGCGCCTGTGGTGCCCCCTTGTTGTGATGTTTTGGGTTTGCTCTGTGGAGTTCTATGCTTGGAGATGCCCTCCGACTATGCCGGTGGCACACAGGTGCCGTGGCATCGTCTCGCCGGCGTGACCGTTCGAATGTACCCCATGACACAGGTGGTGTCGCGGCGTTGTGCAGTCTTGGTTGCCTGGTGCATTTCGATTGCGTCGATGGTGCAGTGTCTTGGTTTAGTCTTGGCTCGCCGCTGCAGTTCGAGCGCTCGTGGTGCCCTCTTGTTATGTTGTGTCCCCCCTCGCCATGTTTTGTTTGTGTGTTGTTTTTGCTTTATTTCTCCCTTCTGTGCCCCTGTACTTCTGGTTCACTTGAACCCTATCTTGTATTAGGCTGCAAAGCCTATAGGCAACAAATAAATACAATTCAGGTGGGGAGGAACTCTTCTCCCCCCCGTTGAAAATTCAAAAAAAAAAGATAACAGCTAGAAGCATCTGAGATTTTGTTTAGAGTGCTACTCTCTATGTATACTAATGTAACACGTTTTTGCAGTTTAAGAGGTCGTACTTCCCATGCTGCGTCTCTGTGCGCGCGCGTGAACTCCATTTTGGAGAGTAGAAATCGAGTTTGATTCTTTGATCATGAAAACAACGTCCCATTGGTTGCAAAGTTTGACTGTTTGATCATGAATTTTATTTGCAGAGTAGGAACCCCTCGATTAAAAAGTTTGATTGACTGGCCTTGATATTCAATTTGAATATCCATTCCTCGATTAACTAAGATACACACATAGAACACACACTATGGGTTGGGCTTATTGATCAACGGTGATTTGTGCGGGATTCATCATTTTCTCTGTTCGGTTCACTTGGACTATCTGACAACATTTGAAGAAAAAAAGAGAGGACAAGTGACGAGGCACGCCTTAAATTTCACTTCTTGCATCCGAACATCTCATATTAGATTTTTATATCCATATAAAGACATGCAAAAGAAGTAGAACCTACGTACTACGTCGATCCTAGCTACTCCTCATCGGAGATAACGACGATCTCCGTGCCCGGCTCCGGTAGAATGGGCGGCAGCTGCAGCTCCGGCGCCTCCGCTCGCGTCCGACTCCGCCTGCTCCCGCCGGAGGAACGCCCGGTTGGCCTCGACATAGGCCTCATCCTGGATGGACTTCAGGTTTGCCTGCTGCTCTGCCATCTCATCGGACTGGGCAACGGCGAACTCCGCCTGCTCCTGCTCCAAGTTGAAGGCCGACACCTATTGGTCCGGCTCCTCCACCTCCATCGGAGCCATCTCCTTCTCCTCCGCTTCCTCAGCTGCTCCTCCTCCTTCGGCTCCGGCGAGTCTGGAGGCAGCCCGACAGCGATGCGGGCGATGCGCACCGCTTGCCTCACCCGAATCTCCTGCTGGATCTCGTAGCAGTGCTCCAGCGTCAGCATGGCGTAGTAGGTGATCTTGCTCCGGACCATGGCAGAGTGTCAGAGCGTGGGCGAAGCGTCTGTGGGCAGAGCGCCGGAGCGGGAGAGGGAGGAGGTGGATGGGCTCGAACTGGCGGCGCGGAGATGGGGGAGGGAGATGGGTTAGGGTTGCGGGACACCGACTGACTTAAATAGCCGGATTTGGTCTTGGGCGGCGAGCCGGAGCGGCACCAGCGGCGTTCACACCGCGGCGACGAACACGGCGTCCGTCAGACCGCCAGGTTTCCGGGCGTTTCCGCGTGGGACCCCGTCGTCAGATCCACATGGCGTGCGTGCCCGGGCACCCCCATATCCGTCGGTCAGCCCGAGCGTTTGAGGGCCGTTTGAGAGGCACGTCTGGGTCAAAAAATCATGACCGGATGGCCCACCCGGACATATGAGGCGGATTTGAGATGTCCGGCTGTAGATGCTCTAATCCAACTACATCCCTGCACACACAACCAGATGCGCACCACCAGTTGCGGAGCTTGAAGGCCAACCCTGGGAGGGCCAAAATGGAAGAAATAGCCAGTGGGCCGGAGTTCTAAGGCCGAACAGTAAAGAAAGTTGTGTATAAATTTCAATATATTGGGCGGGCCATGGCCCATCCGGCCTTGCTGTAGCTCCGCCATTGCGCACCACCTGATTTAAACAATGAATTATTTTGCATTATCAACCATAAAAAGTTCAGCCTGCCCTGGTGTTTGGTGATTTGTGAGACTCCACTTTTTGCTAAAACCAAAGTAAGTAGTACCAAGTAAAGTGTGAGCAAACAGCGATCCCAGCGGCAGAGGGAGTATATGCACAAGACGACCCAATGTAGCCCAAGCAGCGAGGCCTGATAGCAATTCGGCCCAGTGAAAAATACGAGAGCAGCTCAGCCAAGTGGCTACCCTAAAAAACAAATCTCAGCCAAGTACAGAAAATCAGACAAGTGGCTCATAAACATAACATGACGCAGGAAGTTGTAGGAACACACTCAAACATCACATGACTAGTAGCAGTACTTGCTATACTACTGTGCTCCTACTTGGTAAGATCTACGAGTCTGATCTCTGGTTCATTGTTCGTTGCATACAGGTTTGCCAATTTCTATCTTCTCTCTGATATCATCACAGGATTCGGGTTTTATCCTCTGAATAAATAAATGATTTGCGCTTAGCATAATGGTATCTTTGAATAGGTATGTATATATCAAGATGCAATTTCATTCAAGCACAGTACCAGCTTTTTAACTGCCTCTGCAATCAACTCCTGCACTTTATCCTCTGGTACCTGAGGCGATCAGACATGAAAACAAATCAAATATAAGAACATATAATCCACTGGATACAATCCCACATGCATATTACAGTACTTACTTGGTCGGGAACGCCTGCCCCTGCCGTGCTACAAAGAAACTGAAAAGATGAAGAAAAGAAGAAAAAGAAGAGGGGTTAATTATCCTTTTGCCTTCAGTGGTGTCCATGTGCTCAGTTTTGTCCTCAGATGCGAATTGTGCTCAGTTTTGCCCCTAGTCCAAGCGCACTGACTCGTTCCGTGAACTCAGCCGTCTCCGTCAGGTCAACCTTTTGACTCGGCCCTTACAGGTGGGACCAGGTAGCAGGGACGGCCAATTTTATTCAGACCGTTGCATGCGTGGCTTGTGGGACCCAGCAGAGAGCCGTTGCAGGTGTGCTATATAAGCGGGCGACAACGGCGGTGACCACGGCGAGAGAGAGCACGGCGGTGACCACGGCGAGAGAGAGCACAGCGGTGGGAAGCTAGCTGTGGAGGGCGCGGCGGTGGGAAGCTAGATGTGGAGGGCGCGGTGGCGTTGAGATCCCCTTCGGCTCCGAGCTCCATGTCTTCCTCAAGCTCCCGCGCCACCTCGCGGATGCAGAGCCGGGCGCGTGTGGACATGCCTGTCTTCGTCTGTCCGCGGTGCCGGGCGGGCGTTGATCGGAGGGTTTCTCACACACCGAGGAACCAGAATCGTCCGTTCTACGTGTGCAGCGAGAATGGGGTAAGAATTGGGGCAATTGCACAATTTTCATGGTCGGGATCTTTGAGCAATTGGTTGATCTGTTTGGTGTTCATGCAGGTGACATGCTTCTTTCTTTGGGTCGATGCTCTGCCAAGACTCTGATGAATGAACTGCAAGAAGAGCATGAAGAATGGTTGCGCATGCTGCCACGAACGGCAGTGGCCGCAGCACGAGCTCCGGAAGAAGAGATGGAGGGCGAAGCACGCACTGACAGAGAGCTAGCTGTTGAGCTTAGTATGTTGAAGAAGAAGGTTAGGAAGCTTGAAGATCAAGCACTACCAATACCCATTTGCAAATACTTTTGGGCATTTGTAGGTATGGTAATCGCATTGGTTGTAATGTTGAAAATGTATGGAAAGGCATGAATTATGGAGGAATTTGTAATCTTGAAATTGTATGAGAAATTCACCTAGTTTAAATGTTGGTTAAAGTTGTTTAAATGTTGAAACAAAAAGAGAAGAAGTGACCAACATTTAAATATGTTGAAAAAAAGAAGAAATGAGGAATTCAGAAACTTTTGATCAATGAAATGCAGCTCTCTGCTCTGCCTTTCTGTCCAAAAAAGGTTGCTCTTGGGCCAAATTCAGAGCGTAGAGCCAAGTGCAGGCTAGACTAATGGGCCAACTGCATCCAATTAGGCCCATTCGGGGGTTCTCTTGCGTATTTTTCTGTTTTCTGTTCTGATTTAATTTAGGCAGTAAATCATAATGCTGAAACTTTTTGTGAAAGCTAATTGAATTATTCTGGAGCCAAACAATTAAGGTTAGAATTTTTTTGGAGCTGTTAATTAATCCAGTTCAAATACACCGTGATTTAAATCAAAGACCAAAATGTCATGGAAAATGTGCCTCAGCTCTGGTAGAGGTTTACACCTGGTGCCAAAATAAATGAACATTTTTTAAGGGCATTACATTGAGAAAAAAATAATTTGTCTAAAAAATGAAGGGTGGAAAATGCACAAAAAATTGGTGCGACTGGGGATTCAAACCCAGGACCGCGTGGGTTTGTGGTGTTTAGGGCTGCGCTGGTAACCACTAGGACAAATGGCAAGACTTTGACATGGGTAGGGAAGGAAGGTATACATAGTGAGACTGTGAATTTTTTTTTAAAAAAAATAGTGAGACTGTGAATGTTTGCACACGCGTGAGTGTGGTTTTCCTTTGTTTTGCACTGAAATTTTGAAGGGTTGGAAGGTTGAAAACGTATGTTTGCACTGCCACATGATTTTGGTTAGAGTGGCACTTGGTTTAGGATTTAAAGGGAATAAATTTGCATGTTAGTTCATGACTCTTTTTTTTGAATGAAACAGAGGGCTTCTCACCCCCTCCGATTTTCATTAATGAAAACCACAAGTTCTCGAACTTCATGACTTGGTTTAGGAAAGAAATGATATATTTGGGCACGGACATTTTTTAACACACATAATAAACCCTAATAACTTAGATAAGATGCAACACACCGTACCATTACAATAACTAGTAAAATGTCCGTGTGTTGCTACGGGCCACAATGCATAATAATAAATTTGTCTTCATAAAATTTATCCATCTAAACAGTCTGGACTATCTTAAATACATACCATATATGAAGGAGACAATAATCCTAGACGCACGGACCCTTACGAGAGTTTTAGAGAATCTCCTTCTAACTCATCTTTCTCCCGCTGATTTTCAGCTGGGGTTGGCCCCATCCTTCCCTGATCTTAAATCATGTTGGTCCACAATCGATAGTTCGTTGAACCCGTAAAAGAACTTCCTGTAGATGTAGCATTACTCTGGAGGAGAAATATGGTTGTCCAGACTATCCGACTGTTATCACCAACACATGGTCTCTCTTTTTTCTGCCTGGCCCTCTCCTTACTACTCGTTTTCCTGCCATAGCGAGACATTTCTTTTTTTTGGAACCCTTTCCTTTAAAAACATGTCTAACATGTAATGTTAGGATCGTCATGCATGTCATGTGACATTTTTTATGGTAGATAACTTTTCTTCTTCCTACTATCTCTGCCATTGAAGCCCCCTTCTCCAATAAAAAATAATACATTTTTAATAGAAGGATAAACATATTGCGCCATAAAGCAAATGCAATCAGTGCATGTCATGTGACCTTGTCGTCTTTTATGGTAGATAACTTTTCTTCTACTCACTATCTCTGCCTTGGAACCACCCTTCTCTAATAAAAAATAATACATTTTTTCGTAGCAGGATAAACGTATTGCGCCATGAAGCAAATGCAATCAGTACATGCACACCGATATGTTCTCTGTAGCAAAAAATTACTCGATTTCTTTTTGCAAAATCCATCATATCTCCACATCTTGACTCAATTTTTTCAGATTCGTCTCGACTGATAGCTACCGTCTTGTCCTCCTCAAATCCTTGTCGCTAGCAATCTTGGCATTGCACGGTCGTAACGGTCGCTGCTAAGAATTGTGACGCACACAGCATGTCTTGTGGTGGTGTGTCTGATACAACTGCAGAGTGTCCATTTGTGTTTGTGCTTCTGTTAGGCAAGTCTGGTAAGTATGCATGTAAGCTGTAGTCAATTTCACAGCTGAACTATCATGTATAGCAAAGAACAGTGTAGTAATAAAGATAAGAGGGTTGTAAATATGCAGGTATGGCCAAAAAAAATTATGACATCAATAATTAAACTCTGTTTTTCATGTAATTATATTTCTATACCAAACGTCAATAATTTCTCATTACCAAACGTCAATAATTTCTCACCGTCCAAGAGTGTCAGCTCCTTACTGACATGTAGTACTTTACATGTATTAAAATTTAAAAGGGATAGGAGTTTCTTTGCTTCACATAGCCTCTGTAGAAATGTAATGACTAAAATACTAATAAATCTAATGGTTCCAATAAATAGAAATTCAGGGATAGGAGTTTCTACAGCTTGGACGGACGGTGGTACAATCCATATAATTCATCTGAGCAGTACCTAGTGACTTGTTTCAAAATCAAGTAGTTCTGGAAGCCCCTTGAAGCATAGAAGTAACTCACCATACTCTCCCTACTCCTGGCGAAAATCAATCCTTGTTCCCCTCCCCATGGAGCATGGAACATATACATCAGCAATTCATGTTCACTCCTTAAACGGTCATTCAGAGAAGCATGTAGCCTGCTGCAAAAATATAGTAAATCCTGTCCAAAGCAACAATCTCTAAGATACAACCATATCTAGTTCAAATGCAATAAAAAAATTGGTGCTTGTGTTTCCAACAACAAATGTTAACATCTCTGGCTATATTACTTTGAATCGGGATATCTGCTATGGAGTTCATGAAAACAACACACACAATATTAGTATAATGCAAATGCTTTATACATACGCATAGGCTTCATTTTTGATTCAAATTATGGAATATGAGCACATGTAAAGCCCAGAGAAGTCCAGTACAGTACGCTTCATGTGGAATTCAAGTTGTTAAATTAAATAACTACATGCACCAAGATAACAATATGTGTTTTTGTACATTAGTTCAGTTCATAAAATCTGGCAAAGGTGTATGTTCACTCATTTCTCTTTGGTTCCATTCCTCTGTTCTTCCTTGGTGCAAAACATGAACTATTAACCATGTGAATCTTTTTCCGCCTATCATTGGCCCTTTTACATATTTTCTTGCCCTTGTTCTTCCACTTCTGGTATTACTACAGATGTCTGGGCTTCCTATATTTCCCTTACCTTATGCATCCTACAGCTTAATGGAGTGGCATTCAGTTTTTGGAATGCTCAAACGGAAATATACATTATCTAGTAAGTTATTTAGTAATTTAAATAAATCATGTAAGTTCACTTTTCTTATTTTCTTAGACTGAAGATACTTGTGATATGTTACGAGTGGAATCTATGAGAGAAAAAAAGCAATTGCGTTCTTGAAAAGAACTGATTTCATGCGCTCGAACGTTTCTTCGGGACCCAACTCCAAACCAAGGAAAGGCTCGAATCTGTTTTTAGAACATGGCTCTGCTGTTGTATAACTACCTATGAACTCACAAATCTAGAAGGCCATTCACCATATGTAATGAATACACAATGTTTTATTGATTGGTGACGAATAAGTACAAAAAACAGTAAGGGTGTGTTTGGTTTGTGCCCCAATTTGCCCTATCAAATTTTTGGCATGACCAAAGTGAGGGCATGACCAAAAAATTGGCAAGTTGTTATTGTTTGGTTTATAGCCACTTGAATTGATTTGTGTTTTTAGTTATAATGTTGAGACAATAACAAATAAACTCAAAACTTTATTTTTGTAATATGGACACTTAATTAACTGTAGCATGCAGAAAGAAATGAAATGGGTCATTCACAAAAACAATGAAAAGATACAACTTTTGTGCTCAACGAAACTTGCGGCTGCCTTTACGAAAACAGAGACAATTTCATTCGCAAAAAAAGAAAAAGAGACAAACAACCGTAATTTAGTAGTACAATTTCTTCTCCGGCTATTGGACTGTGCTAAACAGAATTAGTTGCACGATCTAAGTGATCACAACAACCCAAAGAAATACTCAGCCGATTAATCCGCCGCACCGATTGTTCGAACTATACGAGATTAAAAAAACTAACACGAGATCCTCGTATCAGCCGGCGAGGGACGTGCTCGCCAATTTTTTGGCGACCAATTTCAGCGCCCTCGATGCGCCCACGTGTTGGCAGAAGTAACACTGAGCCTTCGGGGCGAGCCAGGGTGAGCCAATCTTTTGGCGATGGTCCAAACAGGGTCCAAATCGCAAGGGCATGCCAAAAAACAGATAGGGTCGGCGTTGGTGCTAATCCAAACGGCCCCTAAGCATCATGTGGATAGAAAGGATGACAGGGTTGCTACCGAGAACATACCGATTACAGAAAAAGGATGTCAGGCTTGCTTCTAGTTCTTGAGTTTTTGGTCAGATATGAGCTCATCAACCAAGATTCTTAAATGCAGCCTCAATAACCTCATTTCAGTTCCTTCTTTGTCAACTATTTCATCAATGCAGGCTCAATAACCGTCCAGACCTAAACCCGTTATCAAAATACTCAGGATATTAGCTACCGATGAGCATTCACAAGCGAGATATCTAAAACATTTAATAAATTGTCAGGACCCCGATTCCAAGTCACACCGATCTAGCCTGTAACACCTCATATCACTTTGCGGCCTCACGCACGGTATTCCCACGGGTGTCGCCTTACCATGGCCCGTGACCGTTTGCGCCTTTTGGCTCACGTATATGACAGTGTCGCTAGCATCCATATGACAGAGAACCCGGGCCGACATGGCTAGTCGTGAACCCAAAGTGGCACTAACGTATGGGGACAGGCATACATGAATCAACATCGAACGTGTCGGTCAGCAGCGTGCGAATCCGGGCTGTAGCACTGGGCTAACAGGACTCCGGGAACCCGGGCTGTAGCAGGCTAGGCAGGACTCCGGATGTCACCGCGTGACATTTCCCCGAAGGGACAGACACAGGAACGAAGTGAATCACATGCCGGCCAGTCAAGTGTTCCGGAGCAGTAGTGCTGGGCTAGCAGGACTCCGGTGAACCGGGCTGTAGCGGACTACTATGGCTCATGGAAGCACAAGACTACATTTCCCCATAAGAGAGGCTACCAAGGATAAACAACTAGGTTGTCGGATCCCACACATACCAAGCATTTCAATCATACACACCATATGCTCGATATGTGCAAATACAATATGGCATCACAACAAGACTCTACGACTCAGAGTATTTATTCATTAGGCTCCGAAGAGCCAGATATTACAAACATGGGTCTCATGACCCAACATTCAGAGCATACAAGTCAAACACATGCGGAAGCTTAACATGTCTGAGTACAGACATCTACAAAAGAAAAAGGCTGCGAAGCCTGACTATTTACTAGATCCTGCCGAGGGCACAAGATCGTAGCTGAGGTATCAAGCTAAACGTCGAAGTCCACACGGAACTACTAGCGAGACTGACGTCTCTCTGCAAAACATAAAATAAGCAAACGTGAGTACAAATGTACCCAGCAAGACTTACATCAGAACTATCTACATATGCATCGGTACCAAAAGGGGGTGGTGGAGTTTAACTGCAGCAAGCCAGCTTTGACTCGGTGGCTATCCTAAGCTACAATTGCAAGTAACTCTTTTGAGGTGGCGCACACGAGTCCACATATTCACCATATCAATACACCACTATGGATCCGCTCCCGTCTCCCTACGAGAACGCCATCCATAGCACTCACGCTTATCTTGCGCATTTTAGAGTATCCACTTTCACTTGTCTATGAACTGTTATAGGCAACCCAGAAGTCCTTTACCGCGGACACGGCTATTCGGATAGATCATATTAACCCTGCAGGGGTGTACTTCGTCACACACGCTCTCGCCACTTACCACCATGTACACGTCGTGTACCTCGGCAACCTTCAAGCGGAAGCCTGGCGAGGGAGTCGGCCACAGCCTACCTAAACACTCAAGTCTCTAGTCCAGGTTTATCGCCTATTCAGGTTCCATCCGCAGGGAGTCCGGCCGAGGTTTCCACATACGGCCCCGAACGATGTGTGCAGGGTTCCCGAGACACCAAACGGGCGCCCGGTACACCGTGCCACGTGCCTACCGCATCACAGCCCACCCCTCGGTCAGCGCTGTCCACGGCCTCCAGCATACTACAAACACCAGAAACTACTTGCAACTCCTGGACAGAGGACAAGGGTGATTAAGAAGCCGAGAGGGTCCATTGGTTTCGGGCCCAATGCGTGGTAGTAACTGTATCATGGATCACAAACACAGAACTCAGTTCCTGAGGACGGCTTCAATGAGACAACCCACCATGTACTCCTACATGGCCTCTCACCGCTACCTTTACCAAATCGTGTTCACACACTTAGCTCACACACAGTAGGACATGTTCATCACCATTCCAATTCATCCCCGACGAATCAGACCCGACTCAACTCTAAGCAGTAGCAGGCATGACAAACAAGCATGAATGAGTAGGCACATCAGGGCTCAAACAACTCCTACTCATGCTAGTGGGTTTCATCTATTTACTGTAGCAATGACAGGTCATGCAGAGGAAAAGGGGTTCAACTACCGCAACATGTAACAGTTGAATCGATGTTGTCCTAATGCAGTAGAAGAGAGCAGGAGCGAGAGAATGGGATTGTATCGGAATGAACAAGGGGTTTTTTTGCTTGCCTGGCACTTCTGAAGATATTATAGTTCTTCATCGGTGTCATCGAACTCATCGTCGGAATCACGGCTATCGAGAGGGGACAATCACCGGCAAACAAGGAAGAACACAATCAATGCAATGCAACAATTATGATGCATGATTATGACATGGAAATATGACGTGATTTGGCCTAATGCAACTAGCAACAGAAAGGTTTGGGTTGATTTGAACTCAAGGTTCAAATTCAAATTCAAACTATGAATTCAAATAGTGCATTATCATGTTTTCACCTATACAGCAGGTATAAATTAGTTTGACATGCATGAAAATGATACAGATGGATAGATTGCATTTTTCTGATAATTTTTCATATATAAATTATTTCGTTCTGAGCTACGGTTGATTTTATATGATTTTTAGAAGTTTATACTATTTTCTGGAATTTCCTGAATAGACTTAAATCCAGATAATGCTTTACTGCGTCAGCCTGACGTCAGTGTGACGTCAGCAGGTCAACTAACCCGGTCAGGTCAAACCTGACCAGTGGGGTCCACTGGTCAGTGACTCAGCTAACTAACCAAATTAGTTAGTGCTAATCTAAGTTAATTAGGGCCTGGGCCCACATGGCAGTGGCTCTAGGGGTGGTTTAGCTGGGTCATTAGTGGCTAATGACGAGCCACGTCATCAGTTGCCGGAGTTTCGCCGGCGACGACCATTTCGCGCGACGGAGATCGTCGGGATCTCGCCATAGCCCACGGTTTGAGGCGGGGTTTGCTCCTATGGATTGCCGGCGCTCCCGCGCATCTAGTGGTGGTAGCAGCAGCAGCTGGGATGGCCGGGGGTGACGGCGGCGAGCACTTCCGCGGCGGCCGGAGTACGGGCACGCTCGGACACAGCATTTTGGTGCACAGGAGGACGAGCTGCGGGTTGCTACGGAGCCCTGCGGACTCGCTGAGCACGGGGGTGGGCTCGAATGCGTCGTGGATGCGCTCTAGCTATGGCGGTACCATGGCCGGCGGCGGTGAGCTCTCGGGCTCGGTCGGAAGACGAGGCTAGGGGACGAGAACAGAGGGGGAGGGCGAGGGGGAAGCAACAGGAGCTCACAGTGAACTCTAAGGCGTCGTCGGAGAGGTCGGGGAAGCCCGGACGGTGACGAATCGAACGGGGCGGCGCTCGGAGCAGAGGAAGAAGACAACAGCGATAGCGGCGCTGCGGGGCGCTCCGGCGTCGCGTGCGTCGGCGTAGAGCTTCATGGATCCGAGGCGGAGCTTGTAGGCTGGTTGGATGGCCGCGGGGATGCTGGTGGCCGCGGTGGCTCACGGCGGCGTGCTCAGGCACGTGAGGGGAAGAGCGATGGAGAGAGACAGAGGAGAGGGAGAAGGTCGGGAGAGAGTGAGAGAGTCCCGGGGGGCGCGTGGCGACATCCTGGCGTCGAGGCAGCGGCGGAAGCAGGAGGTGGCCAGGCGCGTGGGCGCACGCGGCGGGCACACGCCCCTCGTCCTTCTGGCGAGAGGAGGGCGACGACTGGCATCGGCCAGCTGGGCTGGGCCGGCTCCTGGGCCGCACAGGTAAATGGCCCAGGTACTAACTCTCTCTCTCTCTGTTATTTAATTTGTTCTATTTTTCTATTTATTTTGTTCTGTTTTGAATTAGTAAAATACCAATTCATTTTGTAAAATCCTGAAAATAATTGTGGGCACTTTTGAAAATATTTCCAACAGCCCTCAACTAGTTTTAGAATTATTAGAGCATTTAAAATATTTATAGGATTTAAATGCCCCAATTCAAATACAATATGAGTTAATTCAAAAATCCAAAAATGACCTAGAAATATTGGCATCATTTTTGGCAGAGGTTTTCACCTTTATCAAAAATCATGAACATTTTCAAAGGCATTTTGGGTTAATTGAAAATATTGTTTATTTGAACCTAGTTGAATGCATTTGCTGCTAGGGTTTCAACATCCTCATTTCAAGTTTCTTTGAAAATTAAACATGATGACATGAGGACAAGAAAATCAAGCAAGGGCTGATCTGGGGCTGTGACAGCTCACCCCCACTAAACAAGAATCTCATCCCGAGAGTCAAGACATGAGGTAAGAAGACAAAGGGGTACGAGCTAACATGATCTTCACGATCCAAGTTGCACTTCATAAGAACGTTGATTCGATCACCATCTTTGTCTCGATGTCTTGCTCTGAGAACTCCAACCGACAAGACAACAAGAGGAAAGGGAAAACTCTAGAAGGATCGATCTTCTCGAATATCGAACAACTCTGGATCAACTCATGGAGGGAGGCATTGAAACATCTCTCGAGCTGAGAGGCAAAACATACACCAGGAGGGACGGAAGAAACAATTTGACGAGGGTTTCAAAGTAGCGAGGAAAAATTGCCATGATTCCATAACGGGGCACCTTGGGGAAGGTGACTCGTAGAGTTATTCCCTTAAGCGGCAAAAAGAATTACTTTTGATACAAAGATCATTGAAACTCTTCATACCAGCTTAGGGCAATTTACAATTGATCGTTTGAAAAAAAACTCGAAGAAATGGCATACTCGGACTAGGATGGATGACGTGGACTACCTTGTTGAAGACAACGCAATGGATGACTTTTGCTTATCCCCGGAAATGTATGGGACCCATGGTAGGACCACTTTTGAAGATGATCCTGACCAGAGATTACCGAGAAGGGTAGTCCTTGGTAGAATGGCACAATGGCGGTGCAAGCTAGGAACAAAATGCTATTTCTGGGAATGATTCTGGTAGCTGGGAAATAACTTAACAGTCGAGAGTGATTCCACTGCTTGAATGGTTATGGCCTAATCGAAGAAACTGAGAGCGGATCCCAGTTAATGCCGACGATAAATCCTAGTGCTTGCGCGTGCTCTCAAGAACTTGAGCATTTCCATATTCATCAAGGTTCTACCAACATCCGTGCCGAGGATCCTGGCAACACATCATACTACCATGATGAACGGTGATGGAGGATGCAGGTGCAAAGGAGGACAACACTTTCTCAGATTTCACCTTAGCGAAGCCAAGGGAGCAAAATCTGGATGATCGACCGAGAGACATTTAGCACTCCGCTTCTAATGTTCTCCTTGATGTTCTAGCGTAACCCATTAGATGTGGTTTGGTATCTTGAACATCAAGTAGTAGGTCGGACTTCGGGTGCGCAGGAATCCATAAGGAATAACTAGTGGAATAAATCCTAAGAAATCCTTATGGGGAGGTGACCAACTTTATCAATCAGGATACTACCATAATAGGTCTTCCGGCTGGGTGTGTTGGCCACGACATCCACTTTACCGGTTATCGAGAGACCAATATTATAATTCTTGGAAAATGTTCCAACCATCATATCTGCCCGAGATTCAGATCTGGTTGGTGTCAGGATATTCCAGACTCATCAAGTCTAGAAGGAAAAATGAAAGTTTGCAACACAAATCGACGAGATGACGTTGCGAGATTCTCAGGGGATGAACTACGATAGCAAGCTCCAAAACATGAGCTGGTTCTGCTACAACATGTGAACACGCTGTCCCAGACAAGCATGACCACATAGTAGTCTTAGAATAAAACACTACCGGGTTCTGGTTGGGAACCATCGACGAGGATATCGAAGTTCTTTCATAAGTCCGGATTAGCTCTTATGAAGGAACTCCTTCTCCTTAAACAAGTCAGTTAGTGGCTTGGTGTGCTAAGGATACATATAGAATGAAGGTTGCAAGTCTCCAAACCACGGTATACTTCGCACATATGCATGACTGACTTGGGATGATTCCAGAGGAAGCAAAACAAACTTTCTCGAATTCACGGCGGCAACTTGCATCTAATGCACATGAATTAGAGTAAGTCACTTCTTTCATCCAACATATGCTTCATGAACGGAACACGAAGATAATGCTTATAAAGTTTCCAATACTAGCTGGATGTTCAACACGAGTCACGGAGAAGGTAGCAGTGCTGCTGATGGGCTCAACAACAATGCATCCAGGTTTCCATGGAGATGGAATTCCATAATTATGTGAACAAGTGATAGCATTGGTCAGACCCAAAAGATATAATGGTGTATGCTCGAGGGATCAACCACGAGTAAGACAACATTATGAACATCGTTGGTCCTGATTTGATTTGATGATAGCCCATACTCAAATCAAAGTCTTGATACGACAATAGGTCCAACAACTGATCACAGGGACCAATCGATGAAGATATCATCTATCTCCAACACACGCAGATATATCCCTTGAAATGAGCTAAGCTGGCAAGCTTTTATCTTCCAACTCTCCAAGTTGTTGTTTAGCTTGACCAACTAGCTCAGGGTATCCAACACGGATTCTTGGAGAAGGGGTGGTTTACTGGAAAACCAACTTGTTCACGACTCAACATATCGGTCATGGACAACCTGGTGGTACTTCCAAGAAGATATTTGGAAAATCACGATCCACCGACATGTTATTAAGATCGAGAACAATCTTGCTTTTCAGGGCAAGACGATATGACTGAACAAGCAAGGACTGACACTATCCTAACTCATTGATCGAAAAGTGCACCGGGAGTAAGGACTAGGTAGCACGATCAACCTTAGAATGATGGTTCAATAGCCAACATGCTAAGGATGAGAATATTGTCCATTTGCTACCAAGCAACGGAGTTGCTAGGAGTATAAACTTCACACATCATAGTTCACTTGTCGGCATTCCGGTTGCAACAACACGGGACCAAGAAATGAATGATGATGGCGAGGAGTATCACTGCGTCAAGAATTCACAAAAGGTGGTGCAATTCCTACGATATTCTCGACATAAAGGGGGTAATACTCGAAGGTAGAACAGAACAAAACTGGTTTGGCATTTTGATCCGCGGAATACAACTACTTTGACCCAATCCTAGAGATGGACGAGGTACTGGAGTTTGTTTCTCCTAGTCATTCCGGATTAGAATGGCTTGACAGACCACAAGAATAATAGGCATTGATAACACAAATGCACAATTGCTCCTGACTATCAATTGATAGACGAGGGCCAGAAAATAACTAAAGAGGGACAACCCAAAGGAACATATGTTTTCCTGAGTTGTGGATGCATGAATTAGTATGTCGAACAAAGTTCAACAGGTTTCTTCCGGATAACCCATGCAGAGGAGGAAGGACTGGCAGAGTCACAATATGAATGGACTACTCCTCAAGAGCGCCCTGGTTGTGATCTTTTGGTTAAAAGAACTTCTGCCATGATGGTTCATGGTATTGGAAGAATGAGATACCACGGACCTCGAGGACTAATGCAAAGGTTACTAATAACCTAAAGGAACGAGCAAACACTATCAACAGGAGGTAAGTGGAGTGAATCTTGGGTTCAAGAACCCAGAAATAGAATGCCTACTAACTAAATGGCATCACGGGATGCTTTCGAGAATAATGGCCAGAATCATCACACTGGGGATGCAAGCATTGCTAGATTACTAAGTGGTCCTCTAAGACACCTAGGGTCATAATAATAACTCCAACATATATGTCAAGGCAACAGAGTACCTCAACTCAACGATTAGTGTGGTTAATCTGGCCCAAAGGAACATCGAGAACGGAAAGAAGGGATTTGCAAATGCATCAGATTATTTAGAAGCCTGGGATGACTCGGACAGCATAACGGCTGTAAATGCTCAAAGGATTTGAGACATCCTGCAAAAATGGTGGCATAACCACTTAGAAGCACAATATCAAGGTTCCAAGTCCAACTAACAACACACTGTAGTGGTAGAAACTGAACTGAGGCTTGAGACCAACAATCCTACGAGTCTACGGATTAGTAACACGTGATCCTGATAGAAAGATGAGAAGCCTAGTTCTTAATCCCCGTAGAAGAGAAGAGGGTGACTCAGATCAGAAGGGCATAAGGTAAAGGAGTAAAAAGAGCCTTACGTTCCCTCCCACAATCAATTCCCTTATATAACTAAAGCATTTCTAGACACAACTTCGACCAGTTTGGCTTGGTAATCCTACAGGCAGTCAGGCTCTGATACCAACGGTGTCGGGACCCCGATTCCAAGTCACACCGATCTAGCCTGTAACACCTCATATCACTTTGCGGCCTCACGCACGGTATTCCCACGGGTGTCGCCTTACCATGGCCCGGGACCGTTTGCGCCTTTTGGCTCACGTATATGACAGTGTCGCTAGCATCCATATGACAGAGAACCCGGGCCGACATGGCTAGTCGTGAACCCAAAGCGGCACTAACGTATGGGGACAGGCATACATGAATCAACATCGAACGTGTCGGTCAGCAGCGTGCGAATCCGGGCTGTAGCACTGGGCTAACAGGACTCCGGGAACCCGGGCTGTAGCAGGCTAGGCAGGACTCCGGATGTCACCGCGTGACATTTCCCCGAAGGGACAGACACAGGAACGAAGTGAATCACATGCCGGCCAGTCAAGTGTTCCGGAGCAGTAGTGCTGGGCTAGCAGGACTCCGGTGAACCGGGCTGTAGCGGACTACTATGGCTCATGGAGGCACAAGACTACATTTCCCCATAAGAGAGGCTACCAAGGATAAACAACTAGGTTGTCGGATCCCACACATACCAAGCATTTCAATCATACACACAATATGCTCGATATGTGCAAATACAACATGGCATCACAACAAGACTCTACGACTCAGAGTATTTATTCATTAGGCTCCGAAGAGCCAGATATTACAAACATGGGTCTCATGACCCAACATTCAGAGCATACAAGTCAAACACATGCGGAAGCTTAACATGTCTGAGTACAGACATCTACAAAAGAAAAAGGCTGAGAAGCCTGACTATTTACTAGATCCTGCCGAGGGCACAAGATCGTAGCTGAGGTATCAAGCTAAACGTCGAAGTCCACACGGAACTACTAGCGAGACTGACGTCTCTCTGCAAAACATAAAATAAGCAAACGTGAGTACAAATGTACCCAGCAAGACTTACATCAGAACTATCTACATATGCATCGGTATCAACAAAGGGGGTGGTGGAGTTTAACTGCAGCAAGCCAGCTTTGACTCGGTGGCTATCCTAACTACGACTGCAAGTAACTCTTTTGAGGTGGCGCACACGAGTCCACATATTCACCATATCAATACACCACTATGGATCCGCTCCCGTCTCCCTACGAGAACGCCATCCATAGCACTCACGCTTATCTTGCGCATTTTAGAGTATCCACTTTCACTTGTCTATGAACTGTTATAGGCAACCCAGAAGTCCATTTACCGCGGACACGGCTATTCGAATAGATCATATTAACCCTGCAGGGGTGTACTTCGTCACACACGCTCTCGCCACTTACCACCATGTACACGTCGTGTACCTCGGCAACCTTCAAGCGGAAGCCTGGCGAGGGAGTCGGCCACAGCCTACCTAAACACTCAAGTCTCTAGTCCAGGTTTATCGCCTATTCAGGTTCCATCCGCAGGGAGTCCGGCCGAGGTTTCCACATACGGCCCCGAACGATGTGTGCAGGGTTCCCGAGACACCAAACGGGCGCCCGGTACACCGTGCCACGTGCCTACCGCATCACAGCCCACCCCTCGGTCAGCGCTGTCCACGGCCTCCAGCATACTACAAACACCAGAAACTACTTGCAACTCCTGGACAGAGGACAAGGGTGATTAAGAAGCCGAGAGGGTCCATTGGTTTCGGGCCCAATGCGTGGTAGTAACTGTATCATGGATCACAAACACAGAACTCAGTTCCTGAGGACGGCTTCAATGAGACAACCCACCATGTACTCCTACATGGCCTCTCACCGCTACCTTTACCAAATCGTGTTCACACACTTAGCTCACACACAGTAGGACATGTTCATCACCATTCCAATTCATCCCCGACGAATCAGACCCGACTCAACTCTAAGCAGTAGCAGGCATGACAAACAAGCATGAATGAGTAGGCACATCAGGGCTCAAACAACTCCTACTCATGCTAGTGGGTTTCATCTATTTACTGTGGCAATGACAGGTCATGCAGAGGAAAAGGGGTTCAACTACCGCAACATGTAACAGTTGAATCGATGTTGTCCTAATGCAGTAGAATAGAGCAGGAGCGAGAGAATGGGATTGTATCGGAATGAACAAGGGGTTTTTGCTTGCCTGGCACTTCTGAAGATATTATAGTTCTTCATCGGTGTCATCGAACTCATCGTCGGAATCACGGCTATCGAGAGGGGACAATCACCGGCAAACAAGGAAGAACACAATCAATGCAATGCAACAATTATGATGCATGATTATGACATGGAAATATGACGTGATTTGGCCTAATGCAACTAGCAACAGAAAGGTTTGGGTTGATTTGAACTCAAGGTTCAAATTCAAATTCAAACTATGAATTCAAATAGTGCATTATCATGTTTTCACCTATACAGCAGGTATAACTTAGTTTGACATGCATGAAAATGATACAGATGGATAGATTGCATTTTTCTGATAATTTTTCATATATAAATTATTTCGTTCTGAGCTACGGTTGATTTTATATGATTTTTAGAAGTTTATACTATTTTCTGGAATTTCCTGAATAGACTTAAATCCAGATAATGCTTTACTGCGTCAGCCTGACGTCAGCAGGTCAACTAACCCGGTCAGGTCAAACTTGACCAGTGGGGTCCACTGGTCAGTGACTCAGCTAACTAACCAAATTAGTTAGTGCTAATCTAAGTTAATTAGGGCCTGGGCCCACATGGCAGTGGCTCTAGGGGTGGTTTAGCTGGGTCATTAGTGGCTAATGACGAGCCACGTCATCAGTTGCCGGAGTTTCGCCGGCGACGACCATTTCGCGCGACGGAGATCGTCGGGATCTCGCCATAGCCCACGGTTTGAGGCGGGGTTTGCTCCTACGGATTGCTGGCGCTCCCGCGCATCTAGTGGTGGTAGCAGCAGCAGCTGGGATGGCCGAGGGTGACGGCGGCGAGCACTTCCGCGGCGGCCGGAGTACGGGCACGCTCGGACACAGCATTTTGGTGCACGGGAGGACGAGCTGCGGGTTGCTACGGAGCCCTGCGGACTCGCTGAGCACGGGGGTGGGCTCGAATGCGTCGTGAATGCGCTCTAGCTACGGCGATGCCATGGCCGGCGGCGGTGAGCTCTCGGGCTCGGTCGGAAGACGGGGCTAGGGGACGAGAGCAGAGGGGGAGAGCGAGGGGGAAGCAACAGGAGCTCACAGTGAACTCTAAGGCGTCGTCGGAGAGGTCGGGGAAGCCCGGACGGTGACGAATCGAACGGGGCGGCGCTCGGAGCAGAGGAAGAAGACAACAGCGATAGCGGCGCTGCGGGGCGCTCTGGCGTCGCGTGCGTCGGCGTAGAGCTTCATGGATCCGAGGCGGAGCTTGTAGGCTGGTTGGATGGCCGCGAGGATGCTGGTGGCCGCGGTGGCTCACGGCGGCGTGCTCAGGCACGTGAGGGGAAGAGCGATGGAGAGAGACAGAGGAGAGGGAGAAGGTCGGGAGAGAGTGAGAGAGTCCCAGGGGGGCGCGTGGCGACGTCCTGGCGTCGAGGCAGCGACGGAAGCAGGAGGTGGCCAGGCGCGTGGGCGCACGTGGCGGGCACACGCCCCTCGTCCTTCTGGCGAGAGGAGGGAGACGACTGGCATCGGCCAGCTGGGCTGGGCCGGCTCCTGGGCCGCACAGGTAAGTGGCCCAGGTACTAACTCTCTCTCTTTGTTATTTAATTTGTTCTATTTTTCTATTTATTTTGTTCTGTTTTGAATTAGTAAAATACCAATTCATTTTGTAAAATCCTGAAAATAATTGTGGGCACTTTTGAAAATATTTCCAACAGCCCTCAACTAGTTTTAGAATTATTAGAGCATTTAAAATATTTATAGGATTTAAATGCCCCAATTCAAATACAATATGAGTTAATTCAAAAATCCAAAAATGACCTAGAAATATTGGCATCATTTTTGGCAGAGGTTTTCACCTTTATCAAAAATCATGAACATTTTCAAAGGCATTCTGGGTTAATTGAAAATATTGTTTATTTGAACCTAGTTGAATGCATTTGGTGCTAGGGTTTCAACATCCCCATTTCAAGTTTCTTTGAAAATTAAACATGATGACATGAGGAACAAGCAAAGTCAAACAAGGGCTGATCTGGGGCTGTGACATAAATCTCACGAGGTGAACATTTACTTGGAAATACTTTGGAAGAGTGTTGTATTTACAGACCTCTTGAAATGCCAGTAGGGTCATTACATGCCGCAGATGTAGAACATATGCCGGGCATATTTTGCTTAAGCCATCAAAGACTTAAAGTCTCGGGAATAAGTAGGTAGTCGCGTCCAACATTGTGATTGATCATTAAAATAGTATTCCAACTAAAAATATTCAATTCTTAGGTGGTCGTGTCCAACATTGTGATCTCCTTTTATTCATTTTGATGACAAGTATTTCCGGACGGAGGGCATTTCATAGAACACCTGAAAGGTATAGCTTAATTAGTATCAGTACGTAGTTATTCTTGCTACCATGAATTTAGAGAGAGAGATATATATATATAGAGAGAGAGAGGGAGGGATCATATTATGCATCGTCCTTCGCTTATCTAGTGTGAGGAACTACAGATAGAAAGGAGAAATATGCTTGGAACTGATGGATATAGAATGCAGTGCATCATAACAAAATATGGACGAAGCGGCAATGGCTGTAAAAGCAATCACGTGATGAAAATTTGCAAATGGGAACATGGAACAAAAACAGCAAGAGTTTCCATCTCATGTACAGTAGTAAAAGAACCCTGAAAATGGCTGTAAACGCAATCACGTGACCGATAACATACTCCCTGTCGTAAAGGAACCCTAACATATAAAGTTGTACTATTTCATCACATACCTTATTAGTGCAGTAGTACGTCTTTCCAGATGCCCAGACCCCGCGACCGATAACATACTCCCTGTCGTTGCAGAAGAATGGAAACTGCACAGGCAAGGCAAGCAGTGACGGCAAAACTTATATAGTTTGTAATGCATTCCAGAAATATTGCCAGGGATATCACGCAGATACCTCACCTTCCTGACCCAGCTGAAAGCTGAATAAAACTGTTGCTTATTGATGATTTGGTGCGGCATACAAGAGTATATAAGAGGGTACAAACCGACTTGGGGTAGGGGTACAAAACTGACTTGGACTAGAAGTCGTATACCATAATGACTACTCTAACACCCCCCCGCAGTATCAACGGCAGGCTCGACGACGTTGAGACTGAAACAAATATCTTGAAACGGCTTAGTAGGTAGTGCCTTGGTGAAAATGTCAGCAAACTGAGCCGTAGAGGGAACATGAAGCACCCGAACCTGACCAAGAGCAACCTTTTCACGAACAAAATGAATATCAATCTCAATATGCTTTGTGCGTCGGTGTTGAACTGGATTGCTGGTCATGTAGACTGCTGATATGTTGTCACAGTAGACAATAGTGGCCTGCTCAATAGGCCTGTGTAGCTCGGAGAGTAACTGCCGAATCCAGATTGTATCTGCAACGGCATGTGCCACAGCGCGATACTCAGCCTCGGCCGACGAACGTGAGACTGTAACCTGTCTTTTCGAAGACCAAGAAATCAAATTGTTACCAAGAAAAACACAAAAACCGGAAGTGGACCTTCGAGTGTCAGGACAACCAGCCCAGTCTGCATCAGAGTATGCGGTAAGCGAGTTTGGAGAAGAATTATTGAGGTGGAGACCATGATTGAGAGTTCCTTTTAAATACCGAAGAATGCGTTTAACATGATTATAGTGAGGAACCCGGGGATCATGCATATAGAGACATGCTTGTTGAACAGCAAAAGAGATTTCAGGATGAGTAATGGTGAGATATTGGAGAGCACCTGTTAGGCTACGATAGAGAGTAGGATCGGAAAAGGGTTCACCGGTAGCCGAAAGTTTAAAACTAGTATCGACAGGAGTGCGAGATGATTGACAGTCAAGCATACCAGCACGATTAAGAAGATCAAGAATATACTGGCATTGGGAAAGAAAAAGGCTGGAGGAATCTCGAACAACATCAATGCCTAAGAAATGATGAAGGAGTCCTAGGTCAGTCATAGAAAATTCAGATCTAAGAAGAGAGACAATATGATCTAAGAACTTTTGAGAGGAGGCGGTAAGAATGATATCATCTACATAGAGAAGTAAATAGGCAGTGTCAGAAGTTTGATGATACACAAAAAGAGAGGTGTCGGAGAGAGATGGAGTGAAGCCTATTGTTTGAATGAAGGAGGAGAAGCGTTGAAACCAAGCTCGTGGGGCCTCTTTAAGACCGTAGAGAGATTTCTGAAGAAGACATACATGAGTTGGAAAGGATGGATTTTCAAAACCCAGAGGTTGCTGGCAGTAGACAGTTTCTTGAAGGGAACCATGGAGGAAAGCATTTTTAACATCAAGTTGGTGAATGGGCCATGAAGAGGAGACAACAACACTAAGAACGGTGCGAATGGTGCTAGGTTTAACAACAGGAGAGAAGGTTTCTTCGTAATCAATTCCTTGTTGCTGAGAAAAGCCACGACAAACCCACCTGGCTTTATATCGTGAGAGGCTCCCATCGGAGTGGAACTTTTGGCGAAAAATCCATTTGCCAGAAACAATATTTGTATTGGGAGGACGAGGAACAAGTTGCCAGGTGTTGTTTTGAAGTAAAGCATTATATTCTTCTTGCATGGCAGCGGCCCAATTGGGATCAAGTAGAGCAGTTTTGTAATTCTTTGGAAGAGAAGTGAGAGATACGGAGGTATGAAGGTTTAGGCGGTCTTGGGGTTGATGAAATCCTGATTTGGCCCTAGTACGCATGCGATGATCATTAATCGGGGCTGCTGTAGGAATAGCACGAGGGGGTAAGGTGGGTACTGGTGAGTCCGGCGCAGAGGAAGAGTCGGACGAAGGAGTAGGGCTGGGTGGTGGAGTGGGAGCAGGGCTGGGTGGTGGAGTGGGAGTAGGGGCCGGGGGTGTTGGGGAGGGAGCAGGGGTCGGGGGTGTTGGGGACGTCTCGGGTGGGGTGAGTGTATGGTTGGGATTGGCTATGGTGGGTGTTATTGGTGGTGGTGATAAGTTGTGTTCGGCAGGTAGGGGAGTATATAGTTGGAAAGGACGGGGAGAGGGGGTGTTTGCGGAGCTAGGGGTGTTGGATGGTGTAGTAGTGCGTTGTGAGAAAGGAAAAATGTGCTCAGCAAACGTGACATGACGAGAGACATGAACGTGTCCGGTGTGAAGGTCGAGACAGCGATAGCCTTTGTGCTCGTCAGAGAAACCGAGAAAAGCACATGGGATAGAGCGTGGTGATAATTTATTTGCAGAAGTGGCGTAGGCATTGGGAAAACAGAGACAGCCGAAAACACGAACCGCGGAGTAGTCGGGGTGGGAAAGAAAGAGGGAATAATAGGGAGTAGTGTTGGGTTTAGTTTTAGAAAGTCGAATATTTAGAAGGAAGGTGGCCATGTGTAGGGCTTCAGCCCAAAACTTGGGAGGCATAGATGATTGAATGAGGAGAGTGCGAACTATATCATTGAGGGTGCGAAGAGAGCGTTCTGCTTTACCATTTTGAGGGGAGGTGTAGGGACATCAGAACCTAAGCAGGATGCCATGTTGTAAGAAGAAAGTACGATTTTTAATGTTATCAAACTCGCGACCATTGTCACATTGGATAAAGCGAATTGGGAGGAAGAAGTGAACAGACACATAGCGTTGAAAATTAAGGAAAAGAGAATGGACCTTGGATTTGTTGCGTAGAGGAAAAGTCCAGACAAAGTGGGTGAAATCATCTAGGATAACAAGGTAGTATTTAAAACCCGAAACACTTGCAATGGGAGAGGTCCATAAATCACAATGTATTAATGCAAAGGGATAAGTGCTACAAGAACTAGAGGAACTAAAGGGAAGACGCACATGTTTGCCTGATTAACAAGACTCGCAAAACACAGAATTATGAGAGTCCCTATTACATGGTATGGTAAATTCACTAAGCATAGAAGCTAAGACGGCGGGGTTGGGATGGCCCAAGCGACGATGCCAGAGATCGACGGAGGCCAGCATGGATGTTGGAGGGGTGGCGGCAGGAACTCCATTAAGAGAATAAAGATCACCGGAGCTATTGAAGCGAGCGATCTCGGCCTTGGTCAGGTAATCCTTCACAGATAAACCAAAAGGGTCAAATTCAGCCGAAACTAGATTGTCGCAAGTAAATTGGCGAACAGAGATAAGATTTTTAATGAGGGCGGGTGCAAGTAGAACATCGCGAAGTAAAAGAGGTTTGGTGGAAGAGGGAAGTTGAGCCTGACCAACACAATATATAGGAATAGATGATCCATCTCCAAGGATAATGGAAGGGAAAGGAGATTTAGTGCAAGAAGATAACCAATTACTAGATGCAGACATATGACTAGAGGCCCCTGAATCAAAGATCCTATCCATACCTGAGTTTCCTTGTGCAGCAAAGTTATTCATGGCCTGGAGAAAGGCAGCTTGATCCCAGCTCGGCGTCGCAGGTGAGGGTGGTGTCGGAAGCAGTGCCGGCGGATACGATGGTGAAGGCAGTAGGGCCGGCTGGGGAGTGTAGTAGGCATTGGCCGGCTGTGGTGGAGCTGGCGTCGGGAGCAGGGCCGGCTGAGGTGTGTAGTAGGCACCGCCGTCGGTGCTGTAATGACCATAAGGAGCATACGTCGGGGCGGCGTGATAGGCATTGGCCGGCTGTTGGGGGTTGATAACCCCGGGAGCACTAGTAGGCGGCCGAAGGCCGGGTTGCCAGGCACCTGAGTATGCCGGCGGAGCACCGAGGGTGGACGGAGCGGACCAGGGCATGGGCCATGCTTGAACAAGCCCCGTCCAAGGATCATGAGGAGGCCGCCATGCAACCGCAGATGGAGCACTGGTGGGTGGTGCAGGACTCGGTGCTGGTGATGTCGACGGCGGCCTGTAGATAGGGTTTTTGCCGCGGTAGTTCGAACTAGGACGCCAGCCTGGGGGCGGTTGAACAGATGACGATGCGGATGGCCCGGCGGCAGGAGCCGGCCTGGAAGGCGGCGCTGGTGTAGACGACAGAGGAGGACGAGCCGCAGCATGAAAGACCTTGGGGCGAGAGTCCCTGCGAGCTTGTGTTTCCGCCGCGAGTTGTAGCAAGGAACGAACTTCAGCGAAGGTAGGAGGGGGCCGTATCATCGGTATGAACGAGGCTTGCTTGTCAAAGTCTTCGCTGAGGCCGCCGCCGACGATATTGATTAGCTGTGAGTCGCTAACTGTATCGCCGAGTTCGCGGAGCTCATCACCAATGGTCTTAACGCGCTGGCAGAACAGGTTCACCGGGGCGTCTCCTTGCACCATATTGCGAAGCTCGGTGTGGAGAGCGTTTTTCCGAGCGTCGGTGTTACTTTGGAAGAGCTGACGGAGGGAGTGCCAGATGTTGGCAGCGGTGGCGCCGTCGTGATCGAGCATGTTGAAGATCTCGGTGGTGATGCGGGTGTAGAACCACTGGACGATCGCGAGATCGTCTTTCAACCATTGCGGATCGTCGGGGCGGGGAAGACAGTTGGCGGCGACATGCGAGCGCAGGTTGCAGCGGCCGAGGTGGAGATCGAAGAGATGTCTCCAATGGTAGTAGTTGTAGGCGGTGAGATCAAGAACTATGGGGATGTAGGGGCTGACGTCGAAGATTGTTTCAGCAAGAGATATTGGTGCGGCGAGGATGGGTGCAGGGTAGTTTTGTGGAGCTATGGTGAGGGCCGAGAGAGAAGCGGCCGCGGCGTTGGCAGCCTTGGCGATGAGTGCGGCCCGGCGCTCGAAGTAGCCGGGCGGCGGCGGCGGCGGTGGCGTTGGCGGAGCCATACCCTAAACCCTGGGACCGGTATCTGATACCATGAAAGCTGAATAAAACTGTTGCTTATTGATGATTTGGTGCGGCATACAAGAATATATAAGAGGGTACAAACCGACTTAGGGTAGGGGTACAAAACTGACTTGGACTAGAAGTCGTATACCATAATGACTACTCTAACACCAGCAAACAACCATTGTTCCAGTCTTTGTGCACCCGTTCAATCTCGTGCTGCAGATACTGTCCCAAGTGTTCTTGACCCGGAAGTCATCATCCCAGAAGAAATCCCTAACAACATCCAGCGACGCGTCTTTGAAGATAGTGGCAATGCAGTACTGCGGCGGGCATTCTAGAATGAAACAAAGCGATCAATTTTTTTTTAATCCTGAGCTATAGTATAGTATCTTGTATGTCTAAACACTGAATTACTGAACCAAATTTCATTGCAACCAGTATCACAAATCTACATCTCTCATCAACAATCCAAAAACAGTACAATAATTGATATAATTTTGAAAAGTTCAGACACCGTTGCTCTTGAATTGTAAGGCGATGTCTGAATCAACTTTGAAAGACTACACACACAAAATTCTTCAGTTATGGAGTCGCTCAACTAAAAAACTAACTAAGAAGGCTTCATGCATACCTTGGGATCTCTTCTCTAGCCCTGGTACCGCATCGTCGGCTATGTGTGTTCCATCATGTGTAGGCCGGGCCGCCGTCCTTATCTTCGACGACCCTCCCTGCATCAAGTCCATGTGCTCACTGAAATTGTTGCTCCGGCGCCACAGAAGCTGCCTTTGCTCTACACGATTTACAATCAAATCAGGCGACCACAACACTGTCCACAACACGCACACACAGGCCGTACCCTCTGCGTGTAGCCACCGGCTCTCGTGCACCCTCAAGCACAAACCTGCATGCGCCTCTGCCGACTGACCATAGCTGATTAGTTTCACTTCTTTCTAGGATTCCATTTTGCGTTAGTCCACCAAGTCCTCCACCAATATCCGCGACAACCCCGTGGCACGGTAAGTGAAGGATACATCACAAATACTCTGAAAAAGGATGAAAAATAAACATAATTGTCACATGAAGATATTATTATGTAAATGGAACAGCCGAAGAGGCTTACGTTCAAGCTGAAAGAGCCATGATCCCACAGGTCTTAATCCGTCCCTTCGTGTAAATAACAATGGAATTGATACAGTACTTTAATATAGCATTTGACAAACAATAAGCAAGAAGATGATTGATGCTTCATTCTCTAATACATGTCTTTAGTTCCTGCATACACACTGGACGGATTTAATTCAGATGAAGATAAGGAAAAACTGGTGCACCCTTCCTATGCACATGGCATATCCATTAGAGAATTAGTGGCAGTGGTTAACCTAAAGAGTCTGGAATTACATTACACAAAAAGAGAACAGGGAAATGTGTAGACATCATATCATACAGCTAGAATGCTAAACGTTGCTCCTAACTGAACTGAACTAAAATGGCAGCCAAATCTGAACTTGAACTCAACTAAATGGCAACTTGAGCTAATATAATTGGTCCAAAAAGATCATTTTAAAACTGTATCGGAGATAACCATGGAAATAATTTATAGAACATAAAAAAGAAAAACAACATTTAGCTTCTTGTAACCATACAAGTGGCAGGAATATACAAACAGAATTATCTTTGGGTGCCCAAAACAACTTCACTTCAATTACTCACTATACAATTTGGTTTTGTAAAATGGTAGATCGGAAGTTTCTTTCTGGTTGATACAATAACTATGCATGAGGTGCTAGCTCCAGTAAAGTACTCCCTCCGTCTGAAAATACTTGTCATCAAAATGAACTAAAAGGGATGTATCTAGAACTAAAATACATCTAGATACATCTCCTTTTATTCATTTTGATGACAAGTATTTCTGGACGGAGGGAGTATATGTCAGTTCTACCAGATTGCAATAATATCGGATAAGCCTCCAAATAGGTGCATGTTCACAAGAAAATATGACTGGTATACTAAGTATTCACTATACCATGCATGCTTTCTTGATGGTAATATTTATTGATTTCCCTATTCTGCAAATACGAACGACTGATGCTTTCCCACCACGAATACATTTTTTACTACCCCAAAGTATTGGAGTACTATGCAACCACACACCAAAGTATTGGAGTAGTACTGACAAAACACACTAACAATAGCACCGTACCTACAGAGTCTCTCGAGGTCTTTCTTTAACTCAGGAGCGTACTTTAGCCCTGACATATCGAACCTGAACCTGAAAACAACGATTGTCGGTTTAATAGATAGTGCATATGCACAACCATGTGATAGTTTAACTGGACATCAAATCCTGTTGTCCACATGCGTAATGTAAACCCTGCCTGGCATGAAGATCATGGCACACACCATTCTAAGAAAACTAAGAAATTTTATTTGTCATGGATGTGGTGGTGAGAACACAAAACAGCAGGGGCACACCAAGCAGACGTGCACAGCAGCAGCAACCAGCAACATCCACACACGCACATTAGCAAGCAAGCATTGAGATCTGCGAAGGCCGTATGGGGCAAGATAAGCGATACATGCTTGACCATACGTGCACCGGAGTAGGGAATATGTCGAGGGCGCGGCGGCGTGCCTATCTTGTTAGCGTGGCCACGGGTGGAGACGGAGGCTGGGCGCGGCTCCCCAGGAAGAAGACCTTCCGCCACAATGCCATCACCGCGCACGGGCGCCAGCATCCTCACGGCGGCACCCAGCCTCGACGACCCCTCTTGCTCTTCCTTCTGCCATCATGGTGGTGGTGTCCGTGGAGGGCATCGGGTTGCGGGCAGCCTCGACGACCCCTCTTGCATTTGATGACAAGTATTTCACGAGAAGTTATTTACAAAAAAGGTCTCATATTCAGCTGCAATTTTTGCGCTTTGTCCAATTGTGTAGACACAGCTCTGTCTATAGTATGCTTATATTGCATACCTCAATGACCATGTCCTCCAGGCTCAAAGAGTCGATGCTGCTGTAGCCTAGCTGAGAAGCCACGTCTGGAAGGTGATCAGTTCAAGAGAACGTCAATAGGGTTTCCCCCAACCACAGAAAACACATCAACTATGTTCAAAGTGAAGAAAGGATGTTGGATGTTGTCGGCTTACTCTGTACTGAAACAGTAACATCAGAAACTGCATACCCCTCTTTCAGATCATCATAACGCTGACGGAGCTTTGCCATTGCCTGCAGGCATAATATCTCCACTGTGATTCAATAGATCGTAAGCTCGAGATGCACATGTCAGAACGAACAAAGTCCAGGGTCTTAGCAAAAAGATTGTCCATTTTAATGCAAATGCAAGGTATCATAGGCTTGTATCCATCTTATGTGAAGGGTGTATACAAGCAAGATCACATGAGCACAAGGATGCTCCATTCATATGCAGCATGGACATAACCATGATGAACACAGCACACACTGAAGCTAGACCCGCAAAGTCCACACTCTGAGTTTACACTTGTTGCATTACAGACCAAATTTGGATCCAGTTTTTACACGGATGGATTAAATTAGACTGATGTTTAAGAAGCAATGCAGAGCCAAAAGAGAACCAGCCCTTTTAGTACGTCTGCTGAATCTGAATCACAGTTATCCAAGTGTAAACAGTACAAGGCTATCTAAGTCACCCCGTCTCAAGAAAACAAAAATAACAAAATCACGAGGAGGGTGGAATTTGCAGAAGGGAAAAGAACCTGAGAAAACGAATCAGGGTCTGAAATAGCCTGTGCCCCCTTGCTCTTCAACATATCGTTCACGGCTAACTCAAGTGGGACATCGATCCAGATGGTGGGGGCGGCGGTGCGCCAGGAGGAGGCGGAGGCGACGTCGCGCGGGAAGTAGGCCGGGGCGGAGGCTCGCTGGGTTCGAGGGAGGGGCCAGGTGGGGGTCCGAACCGCCGGGGCACCTAGTGGAGCGGAGGATCACCTTCTTCGTTCTTCGTTCCTTGACAGAAAAACCAAGATCATCAAATTCGACATTGAGAGGATTGTCACGGGCAAGAGCTTTAACTGATATGAGATTCCTAATCAGGTGCGGGGAGACGAGGACATTGCGAAGAGAGATGGGGGAGCCGCTGGTGGGAATGGTGGTGTGCCCGGTGTGCGTGACCGCTAGCGTGCTCCCATCGCCGACAATGATGCGAGATGAACTGTAAGGGACTGAGGAGGAGAGCATGCCAGACGAATTCGCCATGTGCGATGTTGCTCCGGTGTCGAGGTACCAGTCGGCCGTTGGTGGCGCCGGCTGCTGCTGCTGCATCGACATGGAGTTCAGGGCGTGGATGAGCGCATTCTGATCCCAGGAAGGACCAGGAGGGTTGGTGGAGTTGTTCGTCAGTGCGCCGTACAGGGGGTGAGCGGGCACGACCCCTGGTTGCCAGACCACAGGAGGTGCGTGCGCTGGAACGCCTGGCCCGGCGGCGTAGTGCGATGCAGTGCCGGCGAACGGCGTGCTCCCACCGGGTCGGGGTCCAAGGATGCCGGCGCCAGGTGCATGGGGACGCCAAGGCATCGGCCAGGCGTGGACCATACCGGTCCATGGAGCCGCAGAAGGAGTGGGAGGGCGAGTCATGTGGCCGCCCCCGCCGGAGTACGAGCCCTGACCCCCGCCGGAGTTTGAGCCCTGGCCCCCGCCGGAGTTGTTGGCCTTGCCCTTGCCCTTGTAGCGCCCGTTCCCGCCGCCGTTGCGCCCGTGGCCGCCATTCTGCCCGCCCGAGCCGCTGCTGGTGTTGGTGTTGGGCACACGTGCAGCGTGCAGGGCAGTCTCAGTGTTGGCGTCGGCGGACAGACGACTCTCCTCGAGCAGCAAGAATGCACGGCATCGGAGGAACGCCGGGAAGGGAGTCTGCATCGTCAGAATGGGCACAGCGTAGCGAAAACGCGGGTGCAGACCACGGAACATGTTGAGCACCTGGTCGCGGTCGGTGACGGGCGCGCCGAGCTCGGCGAGGCGATCGGCGCAGTCCTTGAGCCGTGCGAAGAAGGAGAGGATGGACGAGCTCCCCTGCTCGATGCGGCGAAACTCGGTGGAGAGGAACACCACCTGGTGCTCAGCGTTCTCGAGGAAGAGGGTGCAGATGGCCGCCCAGAGAACGGCGGCGGTGGCGCCGCGCTGGTGGACGAGCCCGAACACCTCCGGGCTAACTCGGTTGTACAACCAGGAGACGAGATGAGCATCGTCTTGCGCCCAGGCAGGGTCGCGGGGACGCGGCGGTCCGGTAAGGTGATCTGCGACAGCGAGCTTCTGGAAGGTGACTTCGAAGAGGGTGCGCCAGTGGGAGAAGTTGGGTGGGTTCAGGGTCAGCACAAGAGGGACGTGCTGGTTGATGAAGACGCCGGCGAGTGGGGAGCCGAGCGGCTGGTGCGTCATGGAGGAGGAGGCCGTGGGGTCTGGAGCGAAGAGAGCCCCGTGGGCAAGTGCAGATGGGGTGAGGAGGGGCTGGTGCATGGTCTGAGAGGAGGGAGGTGTGACGGGCGAGCCGCCAGAGAGAGAGCCCGGACGTGGTGGAGGCGGCGGCGGCGGCGTCGACATGGCGCCGGCGAGCGCAGGTTTGCGAAAGCGGAGTGGAGCGGTTTACAGGCAAGGGAGAAGCCCAGCGTCTGATACCATGTAGAATAGTGGAGGAAGAGGGAGATCGCACCTTAGGTGCTCTCCGGTGTATACTCATGTATATATAGCCGGTTACAACAGGGCGCAGAGCGCCGGGGTGTGGCAACGTGCATGGATCATGGGATCGTGCATGCATGACGTGCGCACGTACAGGAAGAGAGAGAGATGGGTAAGCTAGCTACTGTTAACACCCCAAGCCAACCCACTATCTGTCAAGCTTGTCAACTAGGAAAGAGCACTAGGCTCCAGTTCGGTTCATCCGATCACGTATCTTTCTTTCCCTTTCAATTAGTGCACTGTGATGTATGGACTGCTCCAGCCCAAAGCAACTCTGGTTGCCAGTATTACCTATTACTTCTCGATGATTATAGCCATTTTGCCTGGACATTCCCATTACGCCACAAATCGGAGGTGCTTCCCGTCATTCGCACGTTCTTTCACTTTGCACGCACTCAATTCAACCTTCCCATCCTCACTATCCAAACTGACAATGGCAAGGAATTTGAGAACGCCGCCTCCCGCACCCTGTTCTCCTCCCTTGGCACACAGTTCCGCATGTCGTGCCCGTACACCTCGCCCCAGAACGGGCACGCAGAACGAGCCCTGCGGACACTCAACGACATCACCAGATCACTGCTTGTCCATGCTCACATGCCCTACTCGTACGGGGCTGAAGCGCTTCAGACGGCAACCTTCCTCCTCAACCGGCGCCCGTGTCGCCCCCGCCACGATCACACGCTGTTCTTCCTTCTGTACGGCGTCCACCCCGATTACACAGCCCTTCGGGTGTTCGGCTGCCTATGCTATCCAAACCTCACGGCCACCACCCCGCACAAACTTGCTCCCCGGTCGGCGCCTTGTGTTTTCCTCGGCTACTCGCACGAACACAAAGGCTATCGCTGCCTGAATCGCGCCACCGGGCGTGTGGTCATCTCACGGCATGTCGTTTTTGACGAGGGCACATTTCCCTTCCAAGAGAACAACGCCATAGACACACCCACCACACCATCCCTCGCCGACGAGATTTACTCCATGCCACATGTCCCGCGCCAACCACGCACCGTCCGGCCACCTGCTCCACCGGTGGCTACACCCGCTCCACCGGTGGCTACACCCGCTCCACCGGTGGCTACACTCACACCCCTATGTTCCCCGCAACAACCTGAGCCTACTGCCATGGCAGCCACACCATCGCCCCCACACCTGAGCCCAACACACCCGACGTCGATCCATCTGCCTTCCCCGACCTCTCCCCCCTGCCCTCCTCACCAGCACCGCCTGCAGCTCGCGGTCGCGAGTGCCCAGTGCCCACCCATACCATGCGTACTTGTGCTCAGGCTGGTAAGTTCTTCCCAAACCCCAAATACCACCAGAACCACACCACTTCAACGTCTAACGAGATCTCACCCATTCCAAAGACTGTGCGTGCCGCTTTGCGCGATCCTTGTTGGTTGACTGCAATGCAGGTGGAGTACAGGGCACTGATGGCGAACAATACCTGGCGGCTCGTACCCCGGCCGCGCGGCGCCAACATCGTCACCGGCAAGTGGCTGTTTCGACACAAGCTCAAGGCCGACGGCACGCTGGAGCGTTACAAGGCGCGCTGGGTTGTTCGCGGCTTCTCCCAGCGCCCCGGCGTCGACTTCGACGAAACCTTCTCGCCGGTCGTCAAGGCGGCCACGATCCGTGTCGTCCTCACCATCGCGGCGTGGCGGGGCTGGCCAGTCCACCAGATGAACGTCAACAATGCTTTCCTCCACGGCCATCTGATGGAGCAGGTGTACTGTCAGCAGCCGGCTGGCTTTGTTGATGCCGACCACCCCGACCACGTCTGCCTCCTCGACAAATCATTGTACGGGTTGAAGCAAGCGCCGCGCGCCTGGTTCGCGCGGTTCGCCGCGTTCGCCTGCAGCATCGGATTTGCCGTCTCGCGCGCAGATCCATCTCTGTTCGTGCTCCAAAGCGACGCCGGTGCCGCCTACTTACTGCTGTACGTCGACGACATAATCCTTGCTGCGTCGTCCACCGCTCTACTATGACGACTGCAAGGTCTGCTCTCCACCGAGTTCTCGATGAAAGACCTCGGGCCACTTCACTACTTCCTCGGCATCGCTGTGATGCGCACGGATGACGGGTTCTTCTTGTCGCAACGCAAGTATGCTAAAGAACTCCTCGAGCGTGCCAACATGCAGACCTGCAAGCCGGCCTCGACGCCCGTAGACACGCGCTCCAAACTGTCGGCTGCGGACGGCGCACCCATCCCCGACGCATCAGAGTACCGGAGCATTGTCGGCGCCCTTCAGTACATGACCATGAAACGACCGGACATCGCCTACGCGGTGCAGCAGTGCTGCCTCGTCATGCACGACCCCCGCGCTCCGCACCTTGCGCTGGCGAAGCGGATCCTCCGATATCTTCGAGGCACCACCACCCACGGACTACATCTTCGTCGCGCCGCCTCCCTCGACCTCGTCGCCTACTCCGACGCGGACTGGGCGGGCTGCCCGGACACACGCCGCTCCACTTCCGGCTACGCGGTGTACCTCGGCGACGCCCTGGTCTCTTGGTCGTCCAAACGCCAAGCGACCGTGTCTCGCTCCAGCGTAGAAGCCGAGTACCGCGCCATCGCCAACGCCGTCGCTGAAAGCTGTTGGATTCGACAACTTCTCGACGAGCTCGCTACACCGCTTCGAAAAGCCAGTGTAGTCTTCTGCGACAACATCTCCTCCGTCTACATGGCTGCCAACCCCGTCCACCACCGTCGCACAAAGCACATCGAGTTGGACATCCACTTCGTCCGGGAGAAGGTTGCACTCGGTGAACTGCGCGTTCTCCATGTGCCCACGAGCCAACAGTTCGCCGACGTTCTCACCAAAGGGCTCCCCACACCGGCGTTCGAGGAATTCCGGTCCAGCTTGTGCATCCGACCACCGGACGCTCAACCTGCGGCGGGGTGTTAACAGTAGCTAGCTTACCCAGCTCTCTCTCCCTGTACGTGCACACGTCATGCATGCACGATCCCACGATCCATGCACGTCGCCACACCCCGGCTCTCTGCGCCCTGTTGTAACCGGCTATATATACATGAGTATACACCGGAGAGCACCTAAGGTGCGATCTCCCTCTTCCTCCACTATTCTACAGTGCTCGGCTGCTGCAGCGGTTGGGGCGGCGGCCGAGTCGCGGGAACCGGCCGTGAGGCAGGATCCGGTGCGCCTCCGGCAGATCTGGGTGGGGGGAGACCGGCGATGGGACCACTGGTCCCGTGGGCGGGGGTGGCGGGGCGGTGGCGCTCTGGGGAAGACGGCGGCAGCGGCGCGCTCGGGAAGATGGCGGGGGCAGCGAGGTGGCGGCGCTCCAGGGAAGAAGGAGGGTCCGGCGGCGCGCCGGTAGGAGGCGGGGATGACGGCGCGCCGGAAGGAGGCGGGAGTGGTGGCGCACCGGTAGGAGGCGGGGTAGGCAGCAACGGCGACGGGATTGGAGGGGAGGTTGGGATCGGATGAGGGGTTTTTTTAGCGGGTCGGGCAGTTCGGGATGTGAGAAGGAGACGAAAAAACCGGACGAAAGTGGTGGGACGAAAATAAACTCGGAACGGAGACTACCAACTGAGACATTAGGAGTAGAGATAAGTTCACGGACACATGACGAAACATGACACGACACGACACGACATAGAAAAGCAACAAAATAAAAAACGAAACATGACGAGCTTGACTCCGGACTTGAACATCTTCATCTTGACCTCCTTCTTCCACCTTGGCCGCGCGCGCCCCTTCAACACCGTCTTCATCATCACACCTCCTCCTCCTCGTCGTAGGGAAGGGAGTGCATCTGGCCTGGGGAAGATGTGCTCGTAGTTGGTGTAGATGTTGTAGACGGTGAAGAAGATGGCCTCGCAGCCGCACCAAAAGACTTGGCCGAGGAGCTCGCGCGCGTCAAACGGGTTGGTGAAGGTGACCGTGAGCAGTAGGAGGATGCCGCCGCGGTCACGAACCTTGTTGAGGGTGAACATCCTCGGCGAGCCCCGTGGGAGGTGGGCATAGCCGGCTCTGAGGAAGGCGCGGGTGAGTTCGACGGAACCCCTCCACCTTGAAATAGCCCACACACGGAGCTCCCTCTCCACGAGCACGCCCGGTGGGTAGCGCAGCTCCGGCACGACAGGCGGACGGTTGAAGGTCGGCCCGTTGAACTGCATCTTCACTTGGTCTCGTTTGGGGAGGGCTCGGTCGCTTGGGTGTTTGAAGTTGGAGAGGATCGGATCTGGCTTGTGGGTGGGAGAGGAAGAGAGGCACCCCATTTATAGGCCTGTGGGTGGGAGAGGAAGAGAGAAAGGATGAGAACGGTGCGTGTGTGAATCCGGACGCGTGTGTGTATCCGGACGCGTGTGTGTATCCGTTACGTTTTGCACTCTTAATTTTTTGCACGAAAACGATGCATGGGGCGCGTGCGTGCATCTGAATCACTGCATAGCTCTTTGACCGGGCGGTGCATGTGAGTCGCTGCCCTGAACCACTTCCCTGAACCACCTAGCTCGCCTCGCTAGCCTAGCTCGCCTAGCGCGCCTCGCCCGCCTCGCTCGCATGCATGCACCTCACCGCCTCCCGCGCATGCAAACCCACGTCACCGCCTCCCATGCATGCAAGGCCTGGAAAGGCTGAGACGGGCTATTTACTGCGGTCTCAGGCCCAGAAAACGAGACGGCCCAATGGTCCATCCAGCGCGCCCGGTATTTGTTAAAAAAACAATCTCCCAGCCAATCAGATTGCATCTCGCGGATCACCCCCCTCCTCCCCGCAGATTCCTTCTAGAAGGGTTAGATCGACGGCCCTTGATCGCCACTAGGGTTAGACGAACGGTCCTTGTTCAGCGCTAGGGTTAGCGGGGTTTGGGAGGGGTTTGGAGCAGTCAAAGCTATGTTTGACCAGATTTCAAATGAGCATAATAAATTAAATAAAAATCAGAAAAATAAAAAACCTGCGCACATAGTCTTCTTATGTCATATACTAACGATTTAAGTTGATAAACAAGGTTTACATACATTTAAACGATAAGTCCATGTGTATTGTGTGATATCTCGAGTATCTCAAACTCTCTTGTATGAAGTGAAGAGAAGTGTTTTGGGGAAATGAACATGAAAATTTCAAAAAACTCACCACAGCTTCATTTTGGAGTGACTAAGAAGGATCCAGGCTTAGTTTTTCATTTTGATGTCTTACACTTGTTTAAATCTTGGTCAAAGTTAAGTTTGACCAGAATTCAAATGAGCAAAACAAATTAAAAAAAAAATCAAAAAATGGAAAAACCAGCGCACATAGTCTGTATATATAGAATATATGTGTAAGAAAGTTATTTGGCTGATTTAGACAAGGTCGGAAAAAACCTTGCTTAGAAATGAGGTCGTTTACCCTACCTTTGGACCCCTCTTTTTAGCACATTTTTCATGAAAATTTCAAAAACCTCACCATAGCTTCATTTTGGATTGACTAACAAGGATCCAGGCTTAGTTTTTCATTTTGATGTTTTAGACTTGTTTAAATCTTGGTCAAAGTTAGGTTTGACCAGAATTTAAATGAGCAAAACAAAATTTAAAAAAATAAAAAAGGAAAAACCATGTGCTCATTCAAACATCATCCAGCAGATATTTAAACATCATGTCAAACATACTTCTAACATAGGTCCAACATCATCCAACAGAAATACAACATGTCAAGTGATAAATGTTTCATAATACAACATCATCCCTTATTTGTAATGTTTCATAATTATTCATATATAGTGTTGGGGCTTCTGTCTGTTCCTTGAGCTTCTTGCCATCACTTTGCTCCTCGTGCACCTTGTGCTCATTGCTTCTTCTCTTCTCCTCTTGGTTGTCGGTACCTTACGCGTCTTCTTCAAACCTATCATAGAGTTGTGCAAAACATAAATGGTAATGAGATCATGTCAAGTGATAAATGTACAGTAATATTTGACCCTTGCAAGATTTACATACCTAGCAGAACTCACAACAACAGAAGGTTGGTCACCATTTGGAGCCTCACTTGGATCATCATTTGGAGCATCACTTGGATCACCATGATCACCATTTGGAGCCTCACTTGGATCACCATGATCACTATTTGGAGCCTCACTTGGATCACCATTTGGAGCCTCACTTGAATCATTATTTGGAGGATATTTTGGATCATCGTCAAAATCATGAGGCTGTTGACCATCATCATTTGGAACCTCGTCAAAATCCTCATCTGATGCAACCGGCTGTTGACCATCATTTTTATCATCTGTCGAGGCAACCGGCTGCTGACCAACATTTTCATCGAAGCCTTCATCAAAACTCTCTCCGGACACTGGATCTACTGTGTTATCACAATACTTACCGAAATGACCAGACCCACCACACCTTGTGCACTTACGCTTCCTCGCTCCAAGTCCAGCTCCTTCGCTGCGAGGTCTGATTCGACTCTTCCTTGGTCTACCTGCTGCTCTCTTCAGAACTGGAGCGCAAAGCTTGAATCCAGGGTCCACCATGTCCCATTGTTGTTTTCCCTCCATAGCAGGCAAGGCATAAGCATATGTGGCTTTGAACCTTGCAACAGAGTAGTAATCATGCACATACTGCTGTATGTTCCCTGCTGGACCTGGGGGAGAAGTGATGAAAAACAAGGCATGAATGCATGGCAACCCAGTTATCTGCCATTGCCTACAACTGCAAGTTCTAGCTTCTAAATCCACTGGATATCTCCATTCCCTCTTCTCTTTATCCAAATATGATATCTCTACTGTGGTACCCGAGCAAAGAGTCATGTTCATTTCCAAGCCTGTTGTCTTCTGCTTCAGTTCATTCATCACGGCATGTATGATAATGTGGCCCATGAATTTTGCCTCGGCTATTCCTGCACGATAATGAAATTTCTGCATGTATTCTATCCTTATCCTGTCAAGCAAATCCACCACATAATGACCCTTTAGTTTTCGGATCGTTGAGTTGAAATACTCTGCTAGATTATTGTGCGCATAGTCAACTTTGCTCACTTCACTGAATTGGCTTCTGGCCCATAACTTGGAGTGGTGTGTTTCCAAGTATTCTTTCACTTTGGGATTCATGTATAACTGCCTCAAGTGGTAGTTGTGCTTCTTCACACTGCAAGTCAAAGATGCTGGCCATAAATTGTCGGTATACACCTTTCCTTTGAATTTCTTCATGAAATTTGTAGCAAGGTGACGCATGCATTCCCTATGCTCTACTCCAGGGAACACATTGTCCACGGCCACTTCTAAACCTTTGCAGGCATCTGTATGAATGACCAACCCATTGGGATGTGCAATAGCCCGGCGCTGATTATGCAAAAACCAAGTCCAGCTCTCCTCAGACTCTGTCTCCAGCACACCGTAGGCAACTGGAAATACAAAACTGTGTGCATCAACTGCACAAGCTGCTACTAACTGTCCTTTAAACCTCCCTGTGAGAAAAGTGGCATCAATAGCCAAATAAGGTCTGCAGCCTGCCAAAAAACCCCGGCGAGAAGCCTCAAAACAGACAAAAACCCTCCTAAAGCATTTGGTCTTTGTCACTCCCCTGAATGTGTACTCCACGGTCTGGTGATCAATATCTACAATACTACCTGGGCTTGTCCTCTCCACTTCACCTTTGAATGAATACAACAATTGAAAACTTTCCTGCCAGTTACCATAAATAGAATCCATAGCATGTTGTTTACCATTGAACAACCTCATGTATGGTAAATCTATCTTGAACTTATCTTTGATGTTCTTCTGCAATTCCTTTGGACCCACTTGCTGGTTTTCTTTCACCGACTTATTTACTTCTTCTGCCACCCATCTTGACTTGGCTCTACTGATTGTATCCTTCCTAAGGGTTGATTCCTGGCATGTGTGCTTAAAAGGGTTTACTTTGACCTGAACATTAGTGCTATTCCGCATTTTAGATGCGAGCAGCCTCCATGGACAACCCTCAGTCGGACAGTGCACTCTGTAACGTACTTGATCGCTCTTGTCAACTTTGAAAGTACGTTCTACCTTGATGCAGTATGTCACAAGTGCATTTCTACACTCATTCATGGATGCAAAAACTGTACCTTCTTCCATATGAGGGTTCAAAGGGTCCCATTCAACAGCTGCAAGGTCTTCGTCCTCACCCACCGCGTCATCATCCACACGGACTGCATTGTGAGCCTCATCTTGGTTTTCAGTCCGAGGTGCCCGTCGTAAATTCCGAATAACATCAGAATATAGCTTCTCTTCATCAACCCCAGAATTGTAGTCATCAGGCTCCACTTCAAGGGGGACCCTACTGATATTTCCCACACTTGTCGAGCCACCACGTCGCCGTGCACCAACTGAACTGTTCTGGCTAGAGATGCCATTACGACGACTTGGTTCTCCCCGAGATGTTGCATCCGTCATCCTAGGTCCAAATGCCTGCTCAAGCACATCAACTTGCAGCCTCACATGAAAATTATCTTTCTCTTTATGCCTAACAAACATGGTAGCTAGCTCTTCATCATTAGTAACTGTCACCCAATTCTTTTCCCCATCATAGTATTTGTATACCACTTCATCAAGCAAACCCCAAGGATATTGGCTACAAATTACCTCCTCAAATTGTCTGAAACTCCAATTACTAGCCATTGGCAACCGATAATCAAAACCTCCTTGGTATTTCTTCTTATCCTTTGCATCGAACATGTACCGGTCCCTTCTAATGTGCACCATGAAAGCAAACCGCAACTCCATCCTAACCGGCAAAAAACAGAGACGCAATCAGCACACTAATTGGGCAAACCTACTCGAATCGAGTGTTCAAATGCACAACTAAGCTCAATCTAAACAAGAGGCGAGACTCACCCCTCGGGAACCCAGTCGTGGACGCGGCGGATCTCCGGCCCGATGCCTGCCTCGCCAAATACTCCGGGGTCGCCGCTGCTCGCCATTTCGCCCTAGGGTTCTTCCTCCTAGTTCAAATAGCTCCGGCAGCCCCCCACCTTTGAGCGCTCCGGCCGGGCGCACGGAAGGAGGCCGCGCCGCGGGTCGAGCAGGTGGCGGGCGCCCCACCCGTGGCGTCGCAGGAAGGTGGCGGGCGTCGCAGGTAGCCGTGGAGCGTAGGCGCATGACGGTAGCGGCGGAGCAGGCCGTGCAGCTGGTGGCGGGGCAGGTGCTGGCCGCGGCGCAGGTGGCGACGGCGACGGCGCAGGAGAGCTGGCCGGTGGATGGGCAGAGTGAGCTAGAATGATTTGGGGATTTAGTTGCACGGGCCTACATGTCAGCTCCGGACCCACGTCTACGCGGTCCCACGTGTAAGCTCCGGACCCACAACCACTAACGCCGGCGGACGGAATGGACTCAAATATGGCCGTTTGGCCTCGTCATAGTTGTTGTGCATGGACTAGGGGCAAAACTGAGCACAATTCGCATCTGAGGGCAAAACTAAGCACATGGACACCACTGAGGGCAAAAGGATAATTAACCCAAAGAAGAGCCTACCGCCTTTTCCATCATGGAACAATCATCCTCTATGGAATATTTTATGCTATCTTGCAATGACTAACACTTGTTCAGGTTATAATCTTCCTTCAAAGTATCTCTGATACTCTCCTGTGCATTCTTGAGGGAAAAAATACATTACCAAGTATGTACATATTTAAGCGCAATGAGAGCACACATATAACTTGGTTGCCATAAACAGAGAAGATATCAAATTAGGCGCAATTACAAACAAATATTAGGATAGTATACCTCAGTAATCACTCCTATAGGTTTGGCAATGTCTATCTTCTTTCTGATATAGCCATCATAGAATATGGGTTTTATCCTCTGGATAAATAAATGATTTTCGCTTAGCATAATGGAATCTTTGAAATAGGCATGTACTCCCTCCGTCCCGAATTAGTTGTCTTAGATTTGTCTAGATACGGATATATCTAGACACGCTTTAGTGTTATAGGTACATCCGTATCTTGACACATCAAAGACAACTAATTTGGGACGGAGGTAATATGTAGCAAGGTGCAATTTCATTCAAACATAGTACCAGCTTTTTAACTGCCTCTGCAATCAACGCCTGAGCTTCATCAACTGGTACCTAAGGCAGTCAGAGGTGAAATCAAATCAAATATAAGAACATATAATTCACTGGATCAATCCCACATGCATATCATAGTATTTACTTCCTTGGTAATGCCTGCCCCTGCCGTGCAACGAAGAAACTGAAAAGATAGAGGAAAGAAGCAAAAGAGATAAGCATGCATGTTACGAATTCTAGACTTGAAAATTGTCTGTGAAGAAGAGCCAACTGCCGTTTTCATCACGGAACAGTCATCCTCTATGGCATATTTTATGCTCTCTTGCAGTGAAGGGCACTTGTTCAGCTCATAGACTTCCTTCAAAGTATTTCTGAAACTCTCCTGTGCATTGTCAAGGAAAAAATATACATTACCAAGCATATTCAGAGTTCATTAAGACCAGGAATTAATCAGAATTACATGGATAATCAACACATGTGCAGAAGAATGGGTTACAGTGCCGAATGTTAACCTTTTGTTGAGTGACCCGCTTCCAAATCTCAAAATAGAGATCATCGGACCCGTTACACCAAGTAGCCTCGAAGCTCATGTAAGTAAAACAATCCTGCATCAAAAGAACGGAACTGTCAGATGCAAACCACAAAAAAACAAACTAGTGATTATGATAGGGATCATACATCGAAGCCAATACGAGCTAAATGTGGTGTGATATTGCAAAAGCGAGCGGCGATCTTAGTTGCTTGATAAATTCCTCTTGTCCGAATCTTGTTTACCTAAAGAACAGAGGAATTACCATGGTGGTGCAGCACATACATAAACATTGCCATTCATTATTTTTGTGTGGTCATGTACTTACAGTACGAGATGAAAACTTCCTCGGTAGACAATCTTTCAACCACTGTATCAATCAAAATTAAAAAAAGAAGGTTGTGAGTCCCCTAACAAAAATCCAATCACTGCAGGAAAGCTAGTCTTGCTTGACTTTATGATGTATACCTCAAGTTCCCTTAATAATGTTTCAAAGTACTTGATGTATTCAAGTTGCATCTCGTAGCTATGAAAGTAACTTCTGTACGCACCCCAGAAAGCATACTCACCATGACCCTACATCAAAATGAAGGTAAAAAGGAAACACATGGTTTAGAATGTCTATTAGAATGACAAATATAACATGACAGAATCTACGAAAAATATCCTAGATTGGCACTATGTTAAAGTAGTCAGTTGGTCAGTTTCCAGAGACCGATAATTTGATCATCTACATATTCCAGCATATAATATTATGAAATTTTCATCCAAGAAGACAATCAGCACTCTGTAGATGTATCATGAACTCATCAATAAATTGTTCTGTAATCTAGATCCTTCAATAAGTAAACAAATAACTTTTCAACCCTTTTTTGGATACAGACCACAGAGTCTCATTTGTGTATATAGCATGGTTTTGAAATTCAGACAAATGGTCCTAACTAGCCATACTAACACAATGGAACACCAAAGGCAATTAAATGATCACACAAACACTGTGATCAAATTATATACGTACATGATCATGAGGAACTAGACGCTGGTAGTCATTCAGGCCAGCAGGCAGATCAGGGTCGAAGAACCAGTCTAATGCACCTGTTCTCTCGAAGAAGCTAAAATATTGCATCTCCACGAGGAAATCTTTAGGAAATTCGTCCTTGTCAAGAAGATCCATTGGGCACTCCATCAGTTCAAGACGGCACAACTCATTCTTGGACTCCTTGTTTAACAACTGTAGGAAATGATATCACCATTGGATCAAATTAGATAAGGATGTGAGATTAAAGAAACCAGCATAAGTAGGATAGAACAAGTAGCATAAAGTTGCAAGGAACGCAGATGTACAGATTGAACAGCACTTAATAGATGACTGAAAAATAGAGGCATGGATGGATGGAACCTTGTAGGATATGATGCGATACACCGCATGACGAAGGTCCATGCGAAAGCGAGCCATAAGGTCGAGTTTATTGGAAGTATCAACACGGGGTCGAGAGGCAGCTGCTCCAAGCATCCATAGTACTCCTCAAAGCTGATATCCTCTCCCAATCCCAATTTGTTCAGCTTCTGAATTATTTCGCCCACGTCTTCTTCTCTCTGTTCTGGATAGCAGCGGTGTTGCCCTGGTCATGGGCATCGATGGGACAACTGGTGTAGGAACTCGTTCTTTTTCTGAGCTGTGCAGTGGTTCTTTTCGTTGGAAAAGATGCATTACTTTTCGTGTGCTTCTCTCCAGCAAGTCGTGCTTCGGTCTTGACTGGCCGCTGGATACCCTGCGTACGTCGGCGGAGCTGATCAGGGGGGCACGTCTTCTCCATTGCATTATGCTTCTGTGGAATCAAGCCTGTATCCACCTTCTCCCTTTGCTTCTGAGACATACATGCTTCAGTCTTGACAGGCCGCTTGATACCCTGCATCTGTCGGCGGAGCTGATCAGGAGGGCACATCTTCTCCATTGCATTATGCTTCTGTGGAATTGAGCCTGTATCCACCTTCTCCCTTCGCTTCTGAGACAAACCTGTTTCAGTCTTGACAGGCCGATGTGGAATTGAGCCTGTATCCACCTTCTCCCTTCGCTTCTGAGACAAACCTGTTTCAGTCTTGACAGGCCGATTTATACCCTGTGTACGTCCGTGGAGCCGATCAGGGGGGCACGCTGTCTCCTTTGCACTATGCCTCTGTGGAGTCGAGACTGTATCCAGCTTCTCTGTTCGCTTCTGAGACATCTCTCCGGCCAGAGGTGATTCAGCCTTGACAGGCCGATTGATACCCTGTGTACGTCCGCGGAGCTGATCAGGGGAGCACGTCCTCTCCTTTGCATTATGCTTCTGCAGAATCGAGCCTGTATCCACCTTCCCCCTTCGCTTCTGCAAGATCTCTCCACGCACGCCCATAACCGGCGCTGGCTATCTCTGCTTTTCAAGGTTTTTCCGTGACACCTCACGGCTTGAGCGTGTGTCTGCCATCTCCTTTGCACGAAGCTGCGACATCAAAAACGTATCTCTAATTCTCTGTTCGACCCCCTTCGTCAGTATTCTTCGTCTACAAAGACATTCAGACAATCTCGTTCTATCCGTGGTACTGCATCTGCCCAAACCCTAGCCAACAATGGAGGTAAACAAACAAGATCCAAACCGACAATGTTATAAAAGACATCCAAACAAAGACCAATTTTGGGGTATAAGGTCACGGAGGAGGTACCGGCGGAGTTATTGCCGGCGACCGGACGCGTGGGAGTGGCAAGGAGAGCTTTCCCTCGCCGGATGGAGGGCCACGGCGGAGGTGGCTGCTGGAGATAACGAATTGATTGGGACGAGCGAGGGAGACAAGACGGGAGGCGGCGGCCGGTTGGGCGAGTGAATTGCAAAAAACCACCACATTTGGGGCTTCATCTGCGGAAAATCACCAGGTCGCTAATCATTTACAAAAATCACCGCGCATTCAGTAAACATTTTGCAAAAAGCACTGATCAGGTGATTTAGCCCGTTTAACCACTTTCTGACGAGTGGGGCCGGAATGTAAGGAGCGGATTTGGCAACAAATTGACATATACCTCCCTGGATCTTAAACAAAAAAGCAATCAAGCCCCTCCCCCTTGCCGCCCCTGGTCGTCTTCCCCTGTCGCCGGTAGCGTGACCTGGACGGCGAGCAACGGGACCGGCAGCCTGCCAACCTCACGCTCCTGGCACGAGCCTGCTCCGGAATGTGCCGCCCAGTACGAACGGCGCTGATGGTTCCCCGCTGCCGTTGACGACGGTGACCGACACCACCTGCGAGTCCAGCGGTTCCGCCTCCCGGGACACGAGGCTATGTAGGATGGGCCGTGGCGCGCAGGAGCTCGTCCTCGCCGGAGTTCGGAGCAGTTGAGTGGCGCGTCCAGGTCATAGGTCCACGCGGTGGAGTTGTTGTTGCCCGCGGGCACGGCGGCCTCGTCCGCGGCATCGTGCTGCGCGGCGACCCGGAGCAACACGACGGCCAGGGCGTGATCACAGCGGCTCAGACGCGCGTTGGCTGCTCAGGCCTGCACGGCGGCTCGGACGCAGAGATGCGCGATGGTGGCCACCATGCGGCGGTGAAACTGCACGATGGACGGCAGGGCCAGGACGGACCGCGCAGTGCTTGTCGGCGGCCTCCATCCCGCCCGCGCCGCCCGTCGTTGGAGAAGAAAGACCCTGGGGCGCGCTCAGTTCCGTGACTGCCCTCCTCGCTCCACCTCCTCCTCATCTCTGCGACCGCCCAGTGGGCGGGCGTCTTCCGGCGGCGGCGACGGGAGCCGTGCTCTGCTGGGCATGGTCTAGGGGGCTGATTGCTTTTTTTAAAATCTACTAGGGGCCTGTGTGTGATTATTTTGCCAAATCAGCTCCTTACAGTTCGGCCCCACATGTCAGAAAGTGATTAAATGGGCTAAAGCACCTGTTCAGTGCAAACTGCAAAATGTTTACTGAATGCGCGGTGAGTTTTGCAAATAATTAGCGACCTGGTGGTTTTCCGCAGATGAAGCCTCAAATGTGGTGGTTTTTTGCAATTCACTCCCGGTTGGGGCCTTGGGGGTACAACGACGAATAGGAAGGGGAAGGGGAGTACAGTGCACATCGGTACGGTTTGGGGTCAATCTGGGGAAAAGCGTTTGCAGTTTGCTCTGCCCCCGATCCCAAGCTAGAGTTGTTCACGGTTTTTGGAGGAATTTGGCCCTGCACCGCACGGGAGGGTTGGGCATCTATAACCGATCTTCGGCTATCCTCTCTCTAGCTGGCATTCCTATCGTCGTTAGGGAAAAAATAATCATCATTGGCCACCCCGACTCTTAAATATACTCAACCACCCATCCGCAGAGAAAGTTTTGACCTCTTCCCCGCACCTGCGCCTTCTCCACCCCACGATACATCATCACCGGTGTTGCTTTCGGCGACTACCCACCGTCTCCGCCGACACCCCATTGCCTCCTTTTGCCCTCGTCGCCCTGCTCCAAACCAGTCATCGGTCGTTGCCGTTGCCGGAATCGAGCTCAAACACCACCTCTACATCGATCCCATCGCCGGAAAGAGGCTCATATCTTCTTTCTCTGAGCTTCTCTGTCCACTACTGGCCATCTCAAAAGCCTTGTCGGCTGCTAGTATCTTCTCAATGTTGCAAGCCTGTCGTGACGCCTTCGCCGCCTTTCAAGTGTTTGACAATTTGCCTAGGTGAGTTAGTTTGTGCTTTTCAGCTCGTTTTTTCCTTTGTCAACTGAATAGAACCGCGTCATTAGTCAAGATGAAGAGTTTAAGAGAGATGATCTTCTAGGACTCTTCGTCGGATGAGGAGGAAGAAGACGATGGCGACTTCAAAATGGCCATTGGCATGATCTTCAATGATCATTTTCGCCGGCCGAGGATAGGATCACAATTCAGCCATATACACCTCAACCGTGATAGAGTAGAGGGCCATGCTGTAACACCCCGGATGTGACTTTCCATATTTGTAACTCCAACTCTTGCCATTTTCAGCTATGTGTTATGATATTCCCTCCGTGGTTGGGTTTTTGTCTTTCGTTTTGCATTTTTGTTCATGTCTTGCATTTCATATCATGCCATCATGTGCATCTCATTTGCATACGTGTTCGTCTCATGCATCCGAGTATTTTTCCCGTTGTCCGTTTTGCAATCTGACACTCCTACATGCACCGGCGCACCCCTCTTGTCTCTTTTCGTGAGCGGGTGTTAAACGTTCTCGGAATGGACCGAGTCTTGCCTTGGTACACCACCGGTAGACCACCTGTCAAGTTTCGTTCCATTTGGAGGTCGTTTGATGCTCCAAAGGTTAACCGGGTAACCGCCAAGGCCTTTTGAGTGTTGCAGCCCAACACCCTCCAAAACAGCCCAATAACCCATCTAAGTCACTTCCATGCTCTCCGTCGTCGGATCACGATCATGTGGGCAAAAACCGCACCTCATTTGGACTCTCCTAGCTCCCTCTACCTATAAATATGTGATCCTCCCCGAAATCCCGCAGTCCAAAACCCTAGCCCGCTTCCTCTCCACCGCCGGACGCGTCCGGTCCGCGCCGGACAAATCCCCACCGCCGCCCGCGGCCAATCGGGACGCGGCACGCGGGCGCCGCCGCCTCCCGCGCCGCCGGCCCGCCCGGGCCCGAGGCCGGCCCCCGCGTCCCACCCGCCGGCCGCCGCCGCCCGAGTGCCCTAGCGCCGCCCCGCGCCGCCCGCCGGTCGCAGCCGCCCGCGTCCCCGCCCGCCGGCCGTCGCCGCCTCGCCGCCCCGGTCGCCGTCTCGCCGGCGCCGCCCCAGATCCGGCCGGCTCCGTCTCTCCGGCGCCTACTCCGGCCATCTCCCTCCGTCTCCGGCGAGCACCAGCCCCGCCTCGAAGTCCGTGCAAACCCTAGATCCGAGAAGGTTGACCCCGAAATTCCTCTTAAGTCCCAAAATTCTCTCATTATGTGGCTCTGTTCATCACATCATATCTCCTTGCATACTGCTCCGTTTCATGCGCATGATATATCAAAATATTCATCAGGAGATGCTCTTCATTGTGTTCCATTGTGCCATGTCTGTTTGAGTTCATCTTGATGCCTAAATCATCGTTGCAAGAGTGCTATATGATGTTTACTGCTGTCTCTTATCAGAACTTGATGTTTTGTCATTTTTGTTGCATTTGATGTGTGCATCTTATGAGCATGAGCTCTACATGTGTTTTGTACTATGCCATGCCTTGTTTACAGAGATGCTTCCATGTATTTTTGTGATCTACGTGGTGACTAGCACAAGCATGCAAACTAGGCTTCGTGATGTTGCTGTTATCAGGGACATAGGATTTTGCTAAGTCCTTTACCTGCTGATATTTTGATGCCATGTAAACTTGATGCTACAGTGAGATCCATGCTTATTTTGAGATACTTCAGTAAGTATGTTTTGTACATATGGTTATGATCTATCCATCCATGCCCCTGTTTGCAATTATGGAGTGCCCTAGCGTGTCTCAATCTTGCTCTACTTTTGCTATAAAATGTTCCTGGCAGAATGTTAATATGCTATTCAATTTTGACATGGATGTTGCTAGTGATCCATGCATGCTATGAACTTGCTTTTTCTATGGTTAGCTTCATGAACATGTCATCTTGCTGTTGGTATGCTTTTTTTGTCATGCAATGCCTTGTGATGAGTGAATCGAGCTCGCAAAGATGCCATCATAATTCTGTTTATGCCATGCTCTGTTTTTCTGCAGTCTGAAACTGTTAATAAAACTTGCTATGTTTACATGGGAGCCATCATATCTTCTGATCCTTTTTGGCTCATGGTCAGTAAGTGACTTTTGTTCTATGCATTTATTAGATTCATGCCATGCCTTGTTTTGCTATGATAAGTTCCTGTAGCATGTTGATTGCTTGCTCTGAATATTGCTACCTGATGCTGTTTAAGCCATGTTCAGTATTTTCACTGTCTGTGAAGCTGATATCTTTTGCACTTCTGCCATGCTTGTTTGAACCTGTTATAGTGTGTTCTAGCCGTAGCTCAGTGTTAATCTTTTGTCAAACATCTCTTGTAGATCACTGCCATATGCTTTGTTGCGATGTTGGGGTGCTGTAGCATAGTTTCTTGATGTATTCTAAGTGCCATCATGCTGTTAATCGCAGATTTGTGTCATTCTTGTTTTGCTTGCCATTTGCAAACCGTGCATCCGTTTCCGGTGATCTTTATATCGATTTCAACCGAAATCATCTCATTTTTCCAGCGGCATACTTGTTTTGCCAAGTTGATGCCTTGTTCATCATTTTGCCTTCCGGTTCACGCATATGCATTGCATATCACATCTCGCATATCATGCCATGTATTGCATCATGTTGTTTGTGCATTGCACCGTGTTTGATTGTGGTTCCATTGCTTGTGTTCTTGCTTTGGGTAGAGCCGGGAGATGAGTTCTTGAACGAGGAACCTGTTGAGTACGCTAACGAGGATCAAGCTTTCGACAACTCTGAGAACTTTGCAGGCAAGATGACCATACCCTCGAAATCACTTCTATCTTTGCTTTGCTAGTTGTTCGCTCTATCGCTATGCTTGCGCTACCTACCACTTGTTTATCATGCCTCCCATATTGCCATGTCAAGCCTCTAACCATCCTTTCCTAGCAAACCGTTGTTTGGCTAAGTTACCGCTTTGCTCAGCCCTTCTTATAGTGTTGGTAGTTGCAGGTGAAGATGAAGTTGGTTCCATGTTGGAACATGGATATTTTGGGATATCACAATATCTCTTATTTAACTAATGCATCTATATACTTGGTAAAGGGTGGAAGGCTCGGCCTTATGCCTGGTGTTTTGTTCCACTCTTGCCTCCCTAGTTTCCGTCATACCGGTGTTATGTTCCTTGATTTTGTGTTCCTTACGCGGTTGGGTGATTTATGGGACCCCCTTGACAGTTCGCTTTGAATAAAACTCCTCCAGCAAGGCCCAACCTTGGTTTTACCATTTGACCACCTACCACCTATACTTTTCCCTTGGGTTTTCGCGAGCCCGAGGGTCATCTTTATTTTAGACCCCCCGGGCCAGTGCTCCTTCGAGTGTTGGTCCGAACCGAGCTGCCTGCGGGGCCACCTTGGGGAAACTTGAGGGCTGGTTTTATTCGTAGCTAGTCTCATCCGGTGTTTCCCTGAGAACGAGATATGTGCATCTCCTATCGGGATTTGTCGGCACATCGGGCGGCTTTGCTGGTCTTGTTTTACCATTGTCGAAATGTCTTGTAAACCGGGATTCCTAGACTGATTGGGTCTTCCCGGGAGAAGGAATATCCTTCATTGACCGTGAGAGCTTATAATGGGCTAAGTTGGGACACCCCTGCAGGGTATTATCTTTCGAAAGCCGTGCCCGCGGTTATGTGGCAGATGGAAATTTGTTAATGTCCGGTTGTAGAGAACTTGACACTTGACTTAATTAAAATACATCAACCGTGTGTGTAGCCGTGATGGTCTCTTTTCGGCGGAGTCCGGAAAGTGAACACGGTTTGGGTTATGTATGAACGTAAGCAGTTTCAGGATCACTTCTTGATCATTCCTAGCTTCGCGATCGTTGCGTTGCTCCTCTTCTAGGCTCGTCAAGTCAACCTAAGTGTATTGCGTGTGTTCCGAGGCCATGTCTGTACATGCTAGGCTCGTCAAAGCCCATTGTATGCGAACGTTAGAATCTATCACACCCGATCATCACGTGGTGCTTCGAAACAACGAACCTTCGCAACGGTGCACAGTTAGGGGGAACACTTTCTTGAAATTATTATAAGGGATCATCTTACTTACTACCGTCGTTCTAAGCAAATAAGATGCAAAACATGATAAACATCACATGTAATCAAATAGTGACATGATATGGCTAATATCATTTTGCTCCTTTGATCTCCATCTTCGGGGCGCCATGATCATCTTCGTCACCGGCATGACACCATGATCTCCATCATCATGATCTCCATCATCGTGTCTTCATGAAGTTGTCACGCCAACGATTACTTCTACTTCTATGGCTAACGCGTTTAGCAATAAAGTAAAGTAATTTACATGGCGTTATTCAATGACACGCAGGTCATACACAAAATAAAGACAACTCCTATGGCTCCTGCCGGTTGTCATACTCATCGACATGCAAGTCGTGATTCCTATTACAAGAATATGATCAATCTCATACATCACATATATCATTCATCACATCTTCTGGCCATATCACATCACAAGGCACATGCTGCAAAAACAAGTTAGACGTCCTCTAATTGTTGTTGCAAGTTTTTTACGTGGCTTCTATAGGTTTCTAGCAAGAACGTTTCTTACCTACGTAAAACCACAACGTGATATGCCAATTTCTATTTACCCTTCATAAGGACCCTTTTCATCGAATCCGTTCCGACTAAAGTGGGAGAGGCAGACACCCGCTAGCCACCTTATGCAACTAGTGCATGTCAGTCGGTGGAACCTGTCTCACGTAAGCGTACGTGTAAGGTCGGTCCGGGCCGCTTCATCCCACAATACCGCCGAAACAAGATAAGACTAGTAGTGGCAAGAAAAATTGACAACATCTACGCCCACAACTGCTTTGTGTTCTACTCGTGCATAGTAACTACGCATAGGCCTGGCTCATGATGCCACTGTTGGGGATCGTAGCAGAATTATAAAATTTTCTACGCATCACCAAGATCCATCTATGGAGTTTACTAGCAACGAGGGGAAAGGAGTGCATCTACATACCCTTGTAGATCGCGAGCGGAAGCGTTCAAGTGAACGGGGTTGATGGAGTCGTACTCGTCGTGATCCAAATCACCGATGACCGAGTGCCGAACGGACGGCACCTCCGCGTTCAACACACGTACGGAGCAGCGACGTCTCCTCCTTCTTGATCCAGCAAGGGGGAAGGAGAGGTTGATGGAGATCCAGTAGCACGACGGCGTGGTGGTGGAAGTAGCGGGGATCTCGGCAGGGCTTCGCCAAGCTTCTGCGAGAGGGAGAGGTGTTGCAGGGGGAGAGGGAGGCGCCAGGGGCTGTGGTGCTGCTGCCCTCCCTCCCCCACTATATATAGGCCCCCTGGGGGGGGCGCCAGCCCTGGATCCCATCTACAATGGGGCCGGCGGCCGGGGGGGAACTTGCCCCCCAAGCTGGTGGGGCGCCCCCCACCCCCAGGGTTTCCAACCCTAGGCGCAGGGGGAGGCCCATGGGGGCGCCCCAGCCCACTAGGGGCTGGTTCCCTTCCCACTTCAGCCCATGGGGCCCTCCGGGATAGGTGGCCCCACCCGGTGGACCCCCGGGACCCTTCCGGTGGTCCCGGTACAATACCGGTGACCCCCGAAACTTTCCCGGTGGCTGAAACTTGACTTCCTATATATAATTCTTCACCTCCGGACCATTCCGGAACTCCTCGTGACGTCCGGGATCTCATCCGGGACTCTGAACAACTTTCGGGTTTCTGCATACTAATATCTCTACAACCCTAGCGTCACCGAACCTTAAGTGTGTAGACCCTACGGGTTCGGGAGACATGCAGACATGACCGAGACACCTCTCCGGTCAATAACCAACAGCGGGATCTGGATACCCATGTTGGCTCCTACATGTTCCACGATGATCTCATCGGATGAACCACGATGTCGAGGATTCAATCAATCCCGTATACAATTCCCTTTGTCAATCGGTATGTTACTTGCCTGAGATTCGATCGTCGGTATCCCAATACCTTGTGCAATCTTGTTACCGGCAAGTCTCTTTACTCGTACCGCAATGCATGATCCCGTGACTAACTCCTTAGTCACATTGAGCTCATTATGATGATGCATTACCGAGTGGGCCCAGAGATACCTCTCCGTCACACGGAGTGACAAATCCCAGTCTCGATCCGTGTCAACCCAACAGACACTTTCAGAGATACCTGTAATGTACCTTTATAGTCACCCAGTTACGTTGTGACGTTTGGCACACCCAAAGCACTCCTACGGCATCCGGGAGTTACACGATCTCATGGTCTAAGGAAATGATACTTGACATTTGGAAAAGCTCTAGCAAACGAACTACACGATCTTTGTGCTATGCTTAGGATTGGGTCTTGTCCATCACATCATTCTCCTAATGATGTGATCCCGTTATCAATGACATCCAATGTCCATAGTCAGGAAACCATGACTATCTGTTGATCAACGAGCTAGTCAACTAGAGGCTCACTAGGGACATGTTGTGGTCTATGTATTCACACATGTATTACGATTTCCAGATAACACAATTATAGCATGAACAATAGACAATTATCATCAACAAGGAAATATAATAATAACCATTTTATTATTGCCTCTAGGGCATATTTGCAACAGTTTCCCACTTGCACTAGAGTCAATAATCTAGTTTACATTGTGATGAATCGAACACCCATAGAGTTCTGGTGTTGATCATGTTTTGCTCTAGGGAGAGGTTTAGTCAACGGATCTGCTACATTCAGGTCCGTATGTACTTTACAAATATCTATGTCTCCATTTTGAACACTTTCACGAATGGAGTTGAAGCGACGCTTGATATGCCTGGTCTTCCTGTGAAACCTGGGCTCCTTGGCAAGGGCAATAGCTCCAGTGTTGTCACAGAAGAGAGTCATCGGGCCCGACGCATTGGGAATCACCCCTAGGTCGACTACTTCCTGTGCTGCCTCTGAGGCCGCCATGTACTCCGCTTCACATGTAGATCCCGCCACGACGCTTTGCTTGCAACTGCACCAGCTTACTGCCCCTCCATTCAAAATATACACGTATCCGGTTTGTGACTTCGAGTCATCCAGATATGTGTCGAAGCTAGCGTCGACGTAACCCTTTACGACGAGCTCTTCGTCACCTCCATAAACGAGAAACATATCCTTAGTCCTCTTCAGGTACTTCAGGATATTCTTGACCGCTGTCCAGTGTTCCATGCCGGGATTACTTTGGTACCTTCCTACCAAACTTACGGCAAGGTTTACATCAGGTCTGGTACACAGCATGGCATACATAATAGACCCTATGGCCGAGGCATAGGGGATGACACTCATCTTTTCTCTATCTTCTGCCGTGGTCGGGCATTGAGCCGTGCTCAATTGCACACCTTGCAATACAGGCAAGAACCCCTTCTTGGACTGATCCATATTGAACTTCTTCAATATCTTGTCAAGGTACGTACTCTGTGAAAGACCAATGAGGCGTCTTGATCTATCTCTATAGATCTTGATGCCTAATATATAAGCAGCTTCTCCAAGGTCCTTCATTGAAAAACACTTATTCAAATAGGCCTTTATACTTTCCAAGAATTCTATATCATTTCCCATCAATAGTATGTCATCCACATATAATATGAGAAATGCTACGGAGCTCCCACTCACTTTCTTGTAAACACAGGCTTCTCCATAAGTCTGTGTAAACCCAACCGCTTTGATCATCTCATCAAAGCTAATATTCCAACTCCGAGATGCTTGCACCAGCCCATAGATTGAGCGCTGGAGCTTGCATACTTTGTTAGCATTCTTAGGATCGACAAAACCTTCCGGCTGCATCATATACAATTCTTCCTTAAGGAAGCCGTTAAGGAATGCCGTTTTGACGTCCATTTGCCATATCTCATAATCATAGAATGCGGCAATTGCTAACATGATTCGGACAGACTTCAGCTTCGCTACGGGTGAGAAAGTCTCATCGTAGTCAACCCCTTGAACTTGTCGATAACCCTTAGCGACAAGTCGAGCCTTATAGATGGTCACATTACCATCCGCGTCTGTCTTCTTCTTAAAGATCCATTTATTTTCTATGGCTCGCCGATCATCGGGCAAGTCAGTCAAAGTCCATACTTTGTTTTCATACATAGATCCTATCTCAGATTTCATGGCTTCTAGCCATTTGTTGGAATCTGGGCCCGCCATTGCTTCTTCATATTTCGAAGGTTCACCGTTGTCTAACAACATGATTTCCAGGACAGGGTTGCCGTACCACTCTGGTGCGGAACGTGTCCTTGTGGACCTTCGAAGTTCAGCAGTAACTTGATCCGAAGCTTCATGATTATCATCATTAACTTCCTCCCCAGTCGGTGTAGGCACCACAGGAACATCTTCCCGCGCTGCGCTACTTTCTGGTTCGGAAGGGGCGACTATCACCTCATCAAGTTCCACTTTCCTCCCACTTAATTCTTTCGAGAGAAACTCTTTCTCCAGAAAGGACCCATTCTTGGCAACAAAGATCTTGCCTTCGGATCTGAGGTAGAAGGTATACCCAATGGTTTCCTTAGGGTATCCTATGAAGACGCATTTTTTAGACTTGGGTTCGAGCTTTTCAGGTTGAAGTTTCTTGACATAAGCATCGCATCCCCAAACTTTTAGAAACGACAGCTTAGGTTTCTTCCCAAACCATAATTCATACGGTGTCGTCTCAACGGATTTCGACGGAGCCCTATTTAAAGTGAATGCGGCAGTCTCTAAAGCATAGCCCCAAAATGAGAGTGGTAGATCGGTAAGAGACATCATAGATCGCACCATATCCAATAGAGTGCGATTACGATGTTCGGACACACCATTTCGCTGAGGTGTTCCAAGCGGCGTGAGTTGTGAAACGATTCCACATTTCCTTAAGTGTGTGCCAAATTCGTGACTTAAATATTCCCCTCCACGATCTGATCGCAGGAACTTTATTTTCCTGTCACGTTGATTCTCAACCTCACTCTGAAATTCCTTGAACTTTTCAAAGGTTTCAGACTTGTGTTTCATTAGGTAGACATACCCATATCTACTTAAATCATCAGTGAGAGTGAGAACATAACGATAGCCACCGCGAGCCTCAACACTCATTGGACCGCACACATCAGTATGTATGATTTCCAATAAGCTAGTTGCTCGCTCCATTGTTCCGGAGAACGGAGTCTTGGTCATCTTACCCATGAGGCATGGTTCGCACGTGTCAAATGATTCGTAATCAAGAGACTCCAAAAGTCCATCTGCATGGAGCTTCTTCATGCGTTTGACACCAATGTGACCAAGGCGGCAGTGCCACAAGTATGTGGGACTATCGTTATCAACTTTACATCTTTTGGTATTCACACTATGAATATGTGTAACATCACGTTCGAGATTCATCAAGAATAAACCATTGACCAGCGGGGCATGACCATAAAACATATCTCTCATATAAATAGAACAACCATTATTCTCAGATTTAAATGAGTAGCCATCTCGAATTAAACGAGATCCAGATACAATGTTCATGCTCAAAGCTGGCACTAAATAACAATTATTGAGGTTTAAAACTACTCCCGTAGGTAAATGCAGAGGCAGCGTGCCGTCGGCGATCACATCGACCTTGGAAACATTCCCGATGCGCATCGTCACCTCGTCCTTCGCCAGTCTCCGCTTATTCCGCAGCTCCTGTTTTGAGTTACAAATATGAGCAACCGCACCGGTATCAAATACCCAGGAGCTACTACGAGTACTGGTAAGGTACACATCAATTACATGTATATCACATATACCTTTGGTGTTGCCGGCCTTCTTGTCCGCTAAGTATTTGGGGCAGTTCCGCTTCCAGTGACCACTTCCCTTACAATAAAAGCACTCAGTCTCAGGCTTGGGTCCATTCCTTGGCTTCTTCCCGGCAACTAGTTTACCGGGCGCGGCAACTCCCTTGCCGTCCTTCTTGAAGTTCTTCTTACCCTTGCCCTTCTTGAACTTAGTGGTTTTATTCACCATCAACACTTGATGTTCCTTTTTGATTTCCACCTCCGCTGATTTCAGCATTGAATATACCTCAGGAATGGTCTTTTCCATCCCCTGCATATTGAAGTTCATCACAAAGCTCTTGTAGCTCGGTGGAAGCGACGGAAGGATTCTGTCAATGACCGCGTCATCCGGGAGATTAACTCCCAGCTGAGACAAGCGGTTGTGTAACCCAGACATTCTGAGTATGTGCTCACTGACAGAACTATTTTCCTCCATTTTACAACTGAAGAACTTGTCGGAGACTTCATATCTCTCGACCCGGGCATGAGCTTGGAAAACCATTTTCAGCTCTTCGAACATCTCATATGCTCCGTGTTTCTCAAAACGCTTTTGGAGCCCCGGTTCTAAGCTGTAAAGCATGCCGCACTGAACGAGGGAGTAATCATCAGCACGTGATTGCCAAGCGTTCATAACGTCTTGGTTCTCTGGGATGGGTGCTTCACCTAGCGGTGCTTCTAGGACATAATCTTTCTTGGCAGCTATGAGGATGATCCTCAGGTTCCGGACCCAGTCCGTATAGTTGCTGCCATCATCTTTCAGCTTGGTTTTCTCTAGGAACGCGTTGAAGTTGAGGACAACGTGGGCCATTTGATCTACAAGACATATTGTAAAGATTTTAGACTAAGTTCATGATAATTAAGTTCATCTAATCAAATTATTCAATGAACTCCCACTCCGATAGACATCCCTCTAGTCATCTAAGTGAAACATGATCCGAGTTAACTAGGCCGTGTCCGATCATCACGTGAGACGGACTAGTCAAGATCGGTGAACATCTCCATGTTGATCGTATCTTCTATACGACTCATGCTCGACCTTTCGGTCTTCCGTGTTCCGAGGCCATGTCTGTACATGCTAGGCTCGTCAAGTCAACCTAAGTGTATTGCGTGTGTTCCGAGGCCATGTCTGTACATGCTAGGCTCGTCAACACCCATTGTATGCGAACGTTAGAATCTATCACACCCGATCATCACGTGGTGCTTCGAAACAACGAACCTTCGCAATGGTGCACAGTTAGGGGGAACACTTTCTTGAAATTATTATAAGGGATCATCTTACTTACTACCGTCGTTCTAAGCAAATAAGATGCAAAACATGATAAACATCACATGTAATCAAATAGTGACATGATATGGCCAATATCATTTTGCTCCTTTGATCTCCATCTTCGGGGCGCCATGATCATCTTCGTCACCGGCATGACACCATGATCTCCATCATCATGATCTCCATCATCGTGTCTTCATGAAGTTGTCACGCCAACGATTACTTCTACTTCTATGGCTAACGCGTTTAGCAATAAAGTAAAGTAATTTACATGGAGTTATTCAATGACACGCAGGTCATACACAAAATAAAGACAACTCCTATGGCTCCTGCCGGTTGTCATACTCATCGACATGCAAGTCGTGATTCCTATTACAAGAATATGATCAATCTCATACATCACATATATCATTCATCACATCTTCTGGCCATATCACATCACAAGGCACATGCTGCAAAAACAAGTTAGACGTCCTCTAATTGTTGTTGCAAGTTTTTTACGTGGCTTCTATAGGTTTCTAGCAAGAACGCTTCTTACCTACGTAAAACCATAACGTGATATGCCAATTTCTATTTACCCTTCATAAGGACCCTTTTCATCGAATCCGTTCTGTTGTGGAATTGTCACGGCAGATGTCCTCGAGCTAGGACTTAGTCGTGGAGCCATCGCAACTAGGAAGCTTGAAGGGGTTAAGCGGGACAAGGAACACGAGGATTTATACTGGTTCGGCCCCTTACGGTGAAGGTAAAAGCCTACGTCCAGTTTGAGGTGGTATTGATCAGGGTTTCGATAACCAGGGAGCTAAACCGCTATGCCTGGCTCTCGATCAGATTGTTCCTGTCCCTAAACCGCTGCCGGGTCGTCCCTTTATATAGGGAGGCTGACGCCCAGTAGCTGTCAGAGTCCCGGCCGGCTTATAAAAGTGTCCGGCTCGGACTCTCAACTATTCTTGCCTTGCACTACATATTCTACCATAATGATGATTGTGACTACGGGCCTTAAGCCATATCCGGGTCTTAAGCCCATCTTTGGCCCACCGTCTTCAAGCTTGGCACCGGGCTTCTGGCCATGACCATATGAGTAACCCGGCCCCTCCTGGCGGGTAACTCTAAGGTCTATATCTTCCATTCCTTCGACAGAAAAACCTCCGGCTTACAATTGTGTGAAGGCCATAACCCGGCGTGACGTCATCCTCTGGACCCCGGATAATCCGCCGTGACGTCATCTTCCATTAATCCTGTTTTTTACTCCGCCAGATCCGCAATGGATCTTTACCTTTACTGCCATCCCGAAAATCGAGGCGTTTCGTGGGGAGATAACCACGCCGTGATCTCCTTGATTCTTGCGCCCACTTATGAGCTCACCCTTATAAATAGGCCGGCCTGACGGGCCTTCAGCCACGCTTCTTCCTCGTTGCGCCACTGTTCCTCTGCTCGAGCTCGAACTCTGCCGCCGCCGCCGCGCCCCCGGTCTTCATCAACCTTGGCCGTTGCATCACCCTGACTCGGTCCACACAAACGGCGGCCATCCCCGCATCTCTTCAGCACCAGTAAGTCCCCGATACTCCATTGGGCAGATCCACATTAGGGTTCCGTAGTTCATCCTCTGTTCTTCGTAGTTCGTTGCGGCCCTTGGTAGATTTGGTTTTTACTGCCCTTTTTTGATCTTAGCTCTGTATAGAATCACTGCGGTAGATGTTTAAGACCCATTTCACATGTAAATAGCCCTCTTTTTACTGCATAAGAGCCTTGTTCGAGCTCAAGAACTTCCTCGCGTCTGTTTCTAGGTCTAGAAACTTTTCTTTTTACCCGACCATTTTGATCCAAAATATTTACTACCTTGTGTGAAACCTGTTTTCACCACACTTAGTAAAAAACTGCACTTGTTGAGTCAAGGCGGTTTACAATTCCGGCTTAAAGAAACCACGCGCCGTAGAACCTTCCGATTCAAAGGAGACCATGCGCCATAGAAATTTTCCGGCTTTTCTGTGATGAGGCCGTAGACAATCGAATTACTCTCAACACCTTGGGCGGCTTAAATAACCTGACGCACCTAGATATATGTCATTAGTCCCCTTCATAAGCCGCCACCTTAAACCTTGACTTGTAAGTCTCCTCCGGCTCATTATTAAACCGGACATTTTTCCCTGTATCATAGGCTTCCAACAGTCACCATGCCTCCCAAAGCTCCTAAAGCCTCCATCACTTGCAACTGGATGAGGTCCAATGTCACCAACGAGACGTTAGCAGATTTTGTCAAGTCTGGCTATCTGCCCAAGAAGGACGTCATGTCCAACCGTGCCCCCGACCCATCAGAGGAGAGACCACAGCCAATGGACGGGGAGGTGGTCATTTTTGCGGATCACATGAGCCAGGGCTTCGCACCGCCCGGCTCAAAGTTTTTCAGAGACGTTCTGAATTTCTTCGATCTGCGGCCTCAGGACATAGGACCCAACTCAGTGTCCAATATCTGCAACTTCCAAGTGTTCTGCGAGGTCTACCTTGGAGAAGAACCCAGTCTGCTGCTTTTCAGAGAGCTTTTCTATTTAAACCGCCAAAACGAGTGTGCCAACGGGCCGAGTTTGGAGCTAGGCGGCATCTCCATCCAGCGGCGTAGGGACTGGCTTTTCCCTTACGCAGAGCCGCCCAGCCACCCCAAGGACTGGAATCTGACGTGGTTTTACTGCCAAGACACGTCACCGGCTGATGAGAGTCCGTTGCCCGGCTTTCGCCCCTCGCGTCTGGAGCCGACTCACCCACTGTCAGACAAGCTGACTCAAGCGGAGCGCCAACCCCTGCTCCCCACCATCAACAAGATCAAGGCTCTCCTGGGCAATGGTCTGAACGGAATCGATCTGGTCCGGGTCTGGATCTCGTGGCGGGTGATCCCATTGAGCCGCCGCCCCGGCTTAATGTGTGAGTACACGGGCCGAAAGGATGACCCCCCAGAGACACAGCCGCAACGATCTTCCTGAAGATGTTGCCGAGGAAATGACCAAGGCTCTCTTGAACGAGAGCCTGACAGATTGCGGGAGGACCGGGTTAGCCCCCTTCTGCAAGACCAACCCAGCCCCAGCGGTAAGCCACTGATTTAAACATTTTACCTTTGTCTGCAGATAACCTTCATCTGAATCTCTAAGAAATCACCATTGTATTTTTTCAGGCTGATGACAAGTTCTGGCGGGTCAAATATGACCACGAAGCGGCCAAAAAGGCCAGAAAGGCAAAGAAAGCCGCCAAGAAAGCTGCTCCCCGCAAGAAGGGGAGTAGGCCAACTGCTTCGGAGCTTATGCAATTAAGCGATAGCTCCGAGTCAGAGGTAACCCCTGAACCTGTAAGCTCTTTGTTGTGTTTATTGTTTATTTCTTGTCCGCCTTACCAACACTTGTTTATCAGCAGGATGACACCGAGCCAGTAACCCGGTGGTTGAAGAGGTAACGACATTTTCCTCCGACTCGGAGCCCTTGCCAAGGCTGAAAGTCCGAAGGGTAACCCGGAAAGTAAGCTTTTCACATCCTTTAGCTTATCAAGACCCTCAATTTATTTTGAAGCGATAGGTGCATGAGAGCCGGCGGCACACCCGGACCAACAAGGACGCCGACCTCTCTTCCGGCTTACCAGACGCGTCGAGGAAGCGCCGGACCGAGGTGATCTCAACTTTGTACCCTTTTCATCCTTTGGCTGGTGTTATACGTCAACCACTTAATTCCTCTGACTCAAATTATCAGGAAACTTCCCCCTCTTCTGGCGACTCTATGCAGTCAAGCCTGCCGGCTTTCAAGACCGTGCCCAGGTAATGACAATCATCACATGCTGTACTTTGTCTTTTACTTACACTATTGTGCTCAACCTTTCTGTCGTTCCAGTGCCCAGGCCAAACTCACCAAGAGGGCAAAGAAGTCCAAGCCGGTCGATGAGTCGGACTTGCCTGAGCCGGAGGCAGCCACTCAAGAGCCGCCAGCTGTCTCTGCACCTGAGGCCGCTGCCCCAACCACCAAGGCAACTGCAGAAGCTTTTGTTAACCCGGAGGCCTCCAGCTCAGCTCAACCAACAGACGACCCGGACGTGGTAATTACCCGGACGGAGTTTGTTGAGCCGGGGAGACCTACCGCGCTGGCTAAGTGCTCCGCCAAAGGGGAGCTGCTAGAGTCCCGCCGGGTTAACCTGGACCTCACCGACTACTCCAATTTGAACATTGGAGAGATCGTCTCCGGCTTCGTCAGCCAAGTGCACAAGAGCCGGGACGCAGAGATTGCCATGGTGACCCAGATCCAGCAGAAATCTGAGGTATTATTCTTCTGTCCTCTTACTTACTGCATAGTTACCTTTACCATGCTAGCCCCCAAGTCGACGACTTATGTTTGAATATGTTGTAGACTTAGGTTCCGGCTTACCCAATTGAACCTGCAATGTGTAGATAGAAACGTTCAATATGCATTAGCCCCCAAGTGCCAAGTGTCTTTGCTTGGAAAACGCTTGGGACTTTAAATTTGTATAGTAACTGTTCATGCCATAACCCGGAAATTTATGCAGGCTGCTAGCAAGAAGCTAGAGGCTGACCTTGCTGATCTCAAGAACCGGCTGAAGATGCAAGAGATGGAGACCCGGAAGGAAAATGCCAAATTTGTGTCTAGCATCGCCGCTCAAGAGAAGCTGAAGACGGAGTTTGACGCTGAGCGGAAGGCGTGGGCCGAAGAGAAGGCCGCATTGGTGAACCGGGCTGATCAGGCGGAGAGGGCCCTGTCAGATAAGACGGCCGAACTCTCCGGCTTAAAGCGCCAAGTGTCTCAGATGGTTGCAGCAATCTTCGGTAAGTCATCCGCCGGCTTTCATCCAGTTTCAAATTTTGATGCCTCATAACTCACCCTTGTCGGCGGCTTATCCTGTTCTATGAAACAGGTTCCAGAAGTGCCAACCTCAACCAGAGTGTGGTAACCAAGCTAAAGGCCGTGTACACCCTGGTGGAGCAACTCTACACCGGGTCACAGCGTGCCTTGGCTGTGGTGGCCCTATCCAACGAGGTGCCGACTCACCTGGCGGAGGTTCTTCGCCGGCTCGCCGTTCTGCCTCAACGTATCCAAGAGCTGCGACGGGCCTCCGCAAGAGCCGGAGCGATCGCCGCGCTGAGCCGGGCCAAGGCTTTCCTCCCCGAGTTAGACCCGGCAGACATCGCCCTCGGCTATCCAAGTCTGAAGGAAGACGGCACGGCTTTCGACCAAAAACACTTCGCCGCCTGCGTGAAGATCGTGCGCCTGGTGGCAACTCTTATTGGAAACGACACGGACCTGACCAAGTACCAGCCGGGTTACAATGCGGAAAATCAGAGGATCCCGACCCCTCGCTATGAAGCCCTGAGTTTAATCCCGCCGGCTCGTCAGCACACCTTCGCCCCGGAGATTGACCCGGCCGGGTTAATTGACGAGGAAGCCCAATTCGAAGCGCTGAGCGGCATCGACTAGAAGTCGTCGACCTTCCAGACCTTGGGAACAGTCGGAGGAGAAGAAAGAGATGAGCCGGAGACTTCAACTCAGCAAGCGTCTTAACTTCTGCAGACGGCTTACAAAACAATGCTCCACTCCTTGGACTCGATGAGTCTTGTAATAGAGTAGGTCCAACACTTTATCTTTGCCGTGCCATCGTGCACGTATTGAATGCTGAAGTCTATTGAAGTTGTCTCTTTTAATATTTCTCCGGGTCATTCATTCTCCCTAGTCTCAAATAGTTGCCTTTAACTATCCTGCATAAAAGGACAAATCAAAAGTCTCTAGGTGGCTTACCGCGCTGAGAATCATAGGTTTTAGATATATAACCCGGACATGAATCAAAAAAGATTGACCCTCAGCTATGTCCTTAATACAGCCGTACTAACACACTTAGTGGCCTGCACGCATACTTCCGGTTTAGATAACCCGGGTAATAAGGTTGGTACCTCAACTCCGGTGTACCTGTCTTAATGACACCCATTATGTTCAACTAACACTGTTTAGTCAAGTTTTAAGCCGGCAAAGTGAGAACCGGCTGTACACACTTTGAAATAATCAGAAGAGACTTGCTATAAAGCAGAAGAACTTAGGGGCTTCCGGTTCGAATACGACCAGAGACCCGGCCCAAAGGGGTTATGCTAGGATTCGAATGCGATCATATAGCCCCCAGTGGGTGTGGCGATGCCAATCAAGCGGGTACCGACAGCTATGTTCTCTTTGGTTCGAATACGACCCATGTTTGAACAGGAAGCCCCCAAGTGATGTTAAGAATTGTTTAACGACGCTGATTCGAATACGATCCACGTCGGTTCTCAAAGGGGTTAAACTAAGATTCAAATATGATCAAAGAAAACTCCTCAATGAGCTCGGCACTTTGCCAATCAAATGGGTATCGACAGCTATGTTCTCTTTGGTTCGAATACGACCCATGTTTGACAGGAAGCCCCCAAGTGACCTTATTTCTTACGGCTAGATTCAAATATGATCATAAGTCGGATCCTCCTTCAAGCTATCATGTAATCTTACAATGAAAACAACACGTGCACATTTGGAGGAGGAAAAAGGACAGAGGTCCTGCTTTATTGCTTATCATAATATATACATGGCTTAGAGAAATATGTACATCATGAGAGCCGGTGGCTCAAGTGTAGTAAGGCCGAAGCTGAGCTATGTTCCACGGTCGACGGGTCTCTTCCTCCGACTTACGTGAATCTTTGTGCTCCCGAATGTCAATGAGGTAATATGAACCGTTGTGCAAATTCTTGCTGACCACAAAGGGTCCTTCCCAAGGCGGGGATAACTTGAGCGCATCTGTTTGATCTTGGATGAGCCGGAGCACCAGATCACCCTCCTGGAAGACCCGGGACTTAACCCGGCGACTGTGATAACGACGCAGGTCTTGTTGGTAAATCGCTGATCGAGCTGCTGCCACATCACGCTGTTCGTCCAACAAGTCAAGAGCATCTTGGCGCGCCTGTTCATTATCCGCTTCGATATAAGCCGCCACTCGAGGCGAGTCATGACAAATGTCACTGGGGAGGACTGCTTCTGCTCCATAAACCATGAAGAAAGGGGTGAATCCCGTAGACCTGTTAGGAGTAGTATTGATGCTCCATAACACGGAGGGTAACTCCTCCACCCAACAACCCGGTGTCCGTTGCAAAGGGACCAAAAGCCGGGGCTTGATACCCTTCAGAATCTCCTGATTAGCTCTCTCAGCTTGACCATTGGATTGAGGATGAGCCACCGACAAAACATCAAGTCGGATATGCTCTCGTTGACAAAACTCCTCCATGGCGCCTTTGGATAAATTGGTGCCATTGTCAGTTATAATGCTGTGTGGAAAACCAAAGCGAAAGATCACCATTTTCATAAACTGAACCGCCGTGGCTGCATCACACTTGCTGACCAAGTCCTTCGCATCAGCATGAGCCGTCAGCCAATAAAAACCATGACGAAAAGCCTTGGCAACAAGAGACTTTGAGCCGGCGTGATGGCCACAATCCCCTTCATGAATCTCACGCAAGATCTCTTGACCTTCCTCAGGGGAGACACAACGCTGAAATGCTCCCGAAACACTGCGGTGATGCAACTCGCCATTGATAACAATCATTGACTTAACTCGCCGGATTATTTGCCTGGCCAAAGTTTCATCCTCAGGCAACTCGCCCCGGGTCATGTAAGCCAGATAGGGCATTGTCCAGTCCGGTATGATATGGAGAGCCGCCACCAGTCGTGCCTCCGGGTCAGGGACAGCCAAGCCTTCCTCTGTAGGCAACTTAAGAGAAGGGTTATACAGGACATCCAGGAAAGTATTAGGCGGCACCGGTTTTCGCTGAGAGCCCAGCCGGCTTAAAGCATCAGCCACCTCGTTCTTCCTGCGATCGATGTGTTCCACTTGGTAACCTTGAAAGTGCCCAGCAATGGCGTCAACTTCGCGGCGATAAGCCGCCATGAGAGGGTCCTTGGAATCCCACTTTCCTGATACTTGTTGAGCCACCAAGTCTGAGTCGCCGAAGCACCTTACCCGGCTTAATCTCATCTCTTTAGCCATCCGAAGACCATGGAGCAAGGAATCGTACTCAGCCGCGTTGTTAGTGCAAGGAAACAGCAACTGTAGCACATAATGGAACTTGTCACCTTTAGGGGAAGCCAACACGACTCCAGCCCCCGAGCCCTCCAACTGCCTGGACCCATCAAAGTGAATAGTCCAATATGTGTTATCCGGCTTCTGCTCGGGCACTTGTGACTCTGTCCAGTCATTGATGAAATCCACCAAGGCCTGAGATTTAACACCAGTGTGTGGCACGTACTTGAGACCAAGAGGTCCAAGCTCTATGGCCCACTTAGCCACTCTCCCTGTGGCCTCTCTGTTCTGAATGATATCACCAAGAGGGGCAGAACTGACCACAGTGATGGGATGACCCTGAAAATAATGCTTAAGTTTCGGCTCGCCATGAACACACCATAAACAAGCTTCTGCCAATGCGGATACCGCTGCTTGGACTCAATGAGCACTTCGCTGACATAATAAACCGGCCGCTGAACCGAATGCTCCTTACCCTCCTCCTTGCGCTCCACCACCATGGCCACACTGACGGCTCGTGTGTTCGCCGCCACATATAATAATAAGGGCTCCTTATCAACCGGAGCAGCAAGGACTGGAGGCTCTGCCAGCTGCTTCTTCAAATCCTCAAAGGCAGTATTAGCTGCATCATTCCAGACAAAGTTATCAGTTTTCTTCATCAACTGATATAATGGCATGGCCTTCTCACCCAAACGCTTATAAACCGGCTTAAAGAAGCGATGCGACCCGCCGAGCGCTGAACATCATTTATACACGCCGGCTTAGCTAGGGAGGTGATGGCTTTGATCTTCTCCGGGTTAGCTTCAATGCCTCTGTCAGAAACCAAGAAACCCAAAAGTTTGCCTGCAGGAACACCAAAAACACACTTGGCCGGGTTAAGCATCATCTTGTAGACCCGGAGATTATCAAAGGTTTCCCTTAAATCATCTATCAGGGTTTCCTCTTTTATGGACTTAACCACAATATCGTCCACATAAGCGTGAACATTGCGCCCAATCTGTTTATGAAGACAGTTCTGTACACAATGCTGGTAAGTCGCTTGTGCACACTTGAGTCCAAAGGGCATAGACACATAGCAGAAGGCTCCAAAGGGAGTGATGAACGCCGTCTTCTCCTGGTCCTTAACTGCCATTTTAATCTGATGATATCCGGAATAAGCATCCAAGAAACTTAAGCGCGCACAACCTGCCGTAGCATCAATAATTTGATCAATACGGGGGAGGGCAAAAGGATCAGCCGGACACGCCTTGTTTAAGTCCGTATAATCCACACACATCCGCCAAGTGCCGTTCTTCTTGAGCACGAGCACCGGGTTAGCTAACCACTCTGGGTGAAAGACTTCAACAATAAACCCGGCCGCCAAGAGCCGGGCCACCTCTTCACCAATAGCTTTCCGCCTCTCCTCATTGAACCGCCGAAGGAACTGCCTGACCGGCTTAAATTTCGGATCAACATTGAGAGTGTGCTCAGCGAGTTCTCTAGGTACACCTGGCATGTCAGAAGGTTTCCATGCGAAGATGTCCCTATTCTCACGGATGAACTCGATGAGCGCGCTTTCCTATTTTGGATCCAGGTTGGCACTGATGCTAAACTGCTGAGATGAATCTCCTGGAATGAAATCAACAAGTTTAGTCTCATCAGCCGACTTAAATTTCATTGCCGGCTCATGCTCCGTAGTCGGCTTTTTCAGAGAGGTCATATCTGTTGGGTCAACGTTGTCTTTGTAAAACTTCAACTCCTCTGTTGCACAAACAGATTCTGCATAAGCTGCATCGCCTTCCTCACATTCCAAGGCCACCTTCCGGCTGCCGTGAACCGTAATGGTCCCATTATGACCCGGCATCTTGAGCTGTAAGTAAACATAACACGGCCGTGCCATGAACTTGGCGTAAGCCGGCCGCCCAAATATAGCATGGTACGGACTTCTTATCTTGACCACCTCAAAGGTCAATTTTTCCACCCTGTAGTTGTTCTCATCTCCAAAGGCCACTTCCAACTCGATCTTGCCGACTGGATAAGCCGACTTACCAGGTACCACACCATGGAAGATAGTGTTTGACTGGCTGAGGTTCTTATCAACCAACCCCATACGGCGAAAAGTCTCATAATAGAGGATGTTGATGCTGCTGCCTCCATCCATGAGCACCTTAGTGAACTTATATCCTCCCACTTGAGGAGCCACCACTAAGGCCAAGTGGCCCGGGTTATCCACCCGGGGAGGGTGATCCTCCCTACTCCACACTATAGGCTGCTCAGACCACCGCAAGTAGCGTGGAACCGCCGGCTCAACAGCATTCACAGCCCTCTTATGAAGCTTCTGATCTCGCTTACACAGACTGGTGGTAAACACATGATACTGTCCACCGCTAAGCTGCTTTGGATTGGTCTGATAACCCCCCTGCTGCTGTTGATGACCCTGGCCAGACTGCTGATTAAAGCCCCCTTGACCGTTCTGAGGATTAGAATTTGAGCCGCCGCCCGGGCCATGAAAACCGCCGGCGCCTGAGCCGCCGCCCGGGCCATTGTAATTCTTAAAGGCCTTCATGATTGCACAATCCTTCCATAGATGAGTTGCTGGCTTCTCTCTAGAGCCATGCCTTGGACAAGGCTCATTCAACAGCTGCTCCAGCGTCGGGCCTGACCCGCCGCCTCGGGGAGGGGGCCTCCCCTTACGTCGCTGGTTATTCCCTTGTGAGCTGGCGTTGGCCACAAACTCTAGGCTGCCATCGGCCTTGCGCTTGCCTCCTCCTTGGTTCCCCGGGTTATGCTGAGGACCCTTGCCATTGCCGTTCTTCTTTCCCTTCCCTGTCCTTTCATCATCTGAAGCGGGGTCCTTGGTACCATCAGAATCGGCGTACTTGACAAGAGCCGCCATCAGTGTACCCATATCATTGCAGTCGCGCTTAAGCCGCCCGAGTTTCATCTTCAGCGGCACAAAACGACAATGCTGCTCCAACATTAAGACTGCAGAGCCGGCGTCCATCTTATCCGAGGAATGTATTATCTCCTTAACCCGGCAAACCCAATGTGTCGTAGACTCACCCTCCTGCTGCTTGCAGTTAGTCAAATCCACAATTGACATAGATTGCCTACAGGTATCCTTGAAGTTTTGGATGAACCGGGCTTTCAGCTCAGCCCAAGACCCGATGGAATTCGGTGGTAGCCCTTTCAACCAAGTGCGGGCAGTCCCATCTAACATCATGGTGAAGTACTTGGCCATTGCCGCCTCACTGACCTCCAGCAGCTCCATGGCCATCTCATAACTCTTGATCCAGGCTGCGGGTTGTAAGTCTGCTGTGTAATTAGGCACCTTCCTAGGGCCTTTGAAGTCCTTGGGTAGACGTTCATTGCGGATAGCTGGCACTAAACAAGGGACACCCCCAGTCCTGGTAGGGATACCCACGTCGACGGAAGTCGTCGGATAAGCCGGGGGAGTCTGGTAAGCCGTCAACTGAGGCACCTGCTCCGCCTCTTGCCGCGCTCTGTCCTGGTCTGCTGCGTGAAAGGCTCCGTTATGAACCGGGCCATGGCCAGGGGGCGGGTCATGGCGTCGGACGTTACTTGAGCCGGTCGCTGAGACCATGTGTCTGCTGTAACTCGGGCTCCGGCCTGGCCGAGGGGTCGAGTGGATCCTGTCCCGGCTGTAGGAGTACGCCTCTTGCTGCGCCAGTGCTGTCTGAAGGAGTTCCCTGACCCGGCGGGTTTCAATAGCCGTCGGAGAGTCGCCGTCGACTGGGAGAGCCGCCAGCCGTGCTGCCGCGGCGACCATGTTCTCCAGCGGGTTATTATAATGACCCGGGGGTATTGGCACGTACTGAGGCGGGGCAGGGGCACCTGGGGAGGCCCCATCACTTGTGGCTGAATAGGGGTCCCAGACCCGGGCACTATGACCCCTGGCGGGTTACTAGACCCTGCACCTGGCGTGTTGAAGAGGTTGCGTGGATCGTAAACCGGAGGCAGTCGAGATTGGGCCTTTTGATGCCTCCTCCTCATGACCTCATTGGACGCGTTCTGATCCATCGTGAGCCGGAAGGACCGCGCCTGGATCAACTGAGTTTGGGCATCGAGAGCCGCCCTCTCCGCAGCCATCCTGATCCCTTCCGCTGCCAGATCCTCCTTAGCTTTCACTAGATCCAATTTTAACTGTGCCACCTCCGCATCATGCTGAGCTTGATCTGCTGGGTCAACCGTGGCGGTTAACAGGGCCGTTATCTTGTCCGTAAGATCCATCAGCACCTGAGCCGGAGAAGGCACCGGGTTTCCCGCTCCAGCAGCGGGGTTCTGAACAGGCTGCGCACCGGCCATAAAGATTCCAACCCGGCTTGGCGGCTCAAATAGGTCCGGAATACTGTCACCATCGGAACAACCCATGAGCCTGCCATCTTGAAGTTGATACAACGAGTTTGACTCATCGGTGGCCGACTCACCGTCAGAGCCGGCGGCCGTCTCATCACCAGATCCAGATCGATCAGAGAGTCCTCCATGGATACACCCCACAAAAGCATGCCTTAAGGCAGGCCGGGCCCGGGCGGGTCGTGCACGCTGAGCCGTCTCGATGAGATCGGCGCAGAGATCCGGCTCAGGGCCCGGCTCACCAATCTTGCCAATGAAAACATGAATTCCGCCGAAGGGGACCCGGTACCCATACTCAATTGAGCCGGCGTCGGGGCCCCAGTTTGCATCGTCGATGTAGAGCTTGCCGCGACGACTCTTGGTCATCCGGCCCACAGCATATCCCTTGAGCCCTTCGAAGCTGCCCTTCAAGAACTCAAATCCACCGTGCGCTGGCCCCACGGTGGGCGCCAATTGTCGTGGAATTGTCACGGCAGATGTCCTCGAGCTAGGACTTAGTCGTGGAGCCATTGCAACTAGGAAGCTTGAAGGGGTTAAGCGGGACAAGGAACACGAGGATTTATACTGGTTCGGCCCCTTACGGTGAAGGTAAAAGCCTACGTCCAGTTTGAGGTGGTATTGATCAGGGTTTCGATAACCAGGGAGCTAAACCACTATACCTGGCTCTCGATCAGATTGTTCCTGTCCCTAAACCACTGCCGGGTCGTCCCTTTATATAGGGAGGCTGACGCCCAGCAGCTCTCAGAGTCCCGGCCGGCTTATAAGAGTGTCCGGCTCGGACTCTCAACTATTCTTGCCTTGCACTACAAGTTCTACCATAATAATGATTGTAACTACGGGCCTTAAGCCATATCCGGGTCTTAAGCCCATCTTTGGCCCACCGTCTTCAAGCTTGGCGCCGGGCTTCTGGCAATGACCATATGAGTAACCCGGCCCCTCCTGGCGGGTAACTCTAAGGTCTATATCCTCAACACATTCTGACTAAAGTGGGAAAGACAGACACCCGCTAGCCACCTTATGCAACTAGTGCATGTCAGTCGGTGGAACCTGTCTCACGTAAGCGTACGTGTAAGGTCGGTCCGGGCCGCTTCATCCCACAATACCGCCGAAACAAGATAAGACTAGTAGTGGCAAGAAAAATTGACAACATCTACGCCCACAACTGCTTTGTGTTCTACTCGTGCATAGTAACTACGCATAGGCCTGGCTCATGATGCCACTGTTGGGGATCGTAGCAGAATTATAAAATTTTCTACGCATCACCAAGATCCATCTATGGAGTTTACTAGCAACGAGGGGAAAGGAGTGCATCTACATACCCTTGTAGATCGCGAGCGGAAGCGTTCAAGTGAACGGGGTTGATGGAGTCGTACTCGTCGTGATCCAAATCACCGATGACCGAGTGCCGAACGGACGGCACCTCCGCGTTCAACACACGTAGGGAGCAGCGACGTCTCCTCCTTGTTGATCCAGCAAGGGAGGAAGGAGAGGTTGATGGAGATCCAGCAGCACGACGACGTGGTGGTGAAAGTAGCGGGGATCTCGGCAGGGCTTCGCCAAGCTTCTGCGAGAGGGAGAGGTCTTGCAGGGGGAGAGGGAGGCGCCAGGGGCTGTGGTGCTGCTGCCCACCCTCCCCCCACTATATATGCCCCCTGGGGGGCGCCAGCCCTGGATCCCATCTACAAGGGGGGGGCGGCCGGGGGGGAAACTTGCCCCCAAGTCAGGTGGGGCGCCCCCCACCCCCAGGGTTTCCAACCCTAGGCGCAGGGGGAGGCCCATGGGGGCGCCCCAGCCCACTAGGGGCTGGTTCCCTTCCCGCTTCAGCCCATGGGGCCCTCCGGGATAGGTGGCCCCACCCGGTGGACCCCCGGGACCCTTCCGGTGGTTCCGGTACAATACCGGTGACCCCCGAAACTTTCCCGGTGGCCGAAACTTGACTTCCTATATATAATTCTTCACCTCCGGACCATTCCGGAACTCCTCGTGACGTCCGGGATCTCATCCGGGACTCCGAACAACTTTCGGGTTTCCGCATACTAATATCTCTACAACCCTAGCGTCACCGAACCTTAAGTGTGTAGACCCTACGGGTTCGGGAGACATGCAGACATGACCGAGACGCCTCTCCGGTCAAAAACCAATAGCGGGATCTGGATACCCATGTTGGCTCCTACATGTTCCACGATGATCTCATCGGATGAACCACGATGTCGAGGATTCAATCAATCCCGTATACAATTCCCTTTGTCAATCGGTATGTTACTTGCCCGAGATTCGATCGTCGGTATCCCAATACCTTGTTCAATCTTGTTACCGGCAAGTCTCTTTACTCGTACCGCAATGCATGATCCCATGACTAACTCCTTAGTCACATTGAGCTCATTATGATGATGCATTACCGAGTGGGCCCAGAGATACCTCTCCGTCACACGGAGTGACAAATCCCAGTCTCGATCCGTGTCAACCCAACAGACACTTTCAGAGATACCTGTAGTGTACCTTTATAGTCACCCAGTTACGTTGTGACGTTTGGCACACCCAAGGCACTCCTACGGCATCCGGGATTTACACGATCTCATGGTCTAAGGAAATGATACTTGACATTTGGAAAAGCTCTAGCAAACGAACTACACGATCTTTGTGCTATGCTTAGGATTGGGTCTTGTCCATCACATCATTCTCCTAATGATGTGATCCCGTTATCAATGACATCCAATGTCCATAGTCAGGAAACCATGACTATCTGTTGATCAACGAGCTAGTCAACTAGAGGCTCACTAGGGACATGTTGTGGTCTATGTATTCACACATGTATTACGATTTCCGGATAACACAATTATAGCATGAACAATAGACAATTATCATGAACAAGGAAATATAATAATAACCATTTTATTATTGCCTCTAGGGCATATTTCCAACAGTCTCCCACTTGCACTAGAGTCAATAATCTAGTTTACATTGTGATGAATCGAACACCCATAGAGTTCTGGTGTTGATCATGTTTTGCTCTAGGGAGAGGTTTAGTCAACGGATCTGCTACATTCAGGTCCGTATGTACTTTACAAATATCTATGTCTCCATTTTGAACACTTTCACGAATGGAGTTGAAGCGACGCTTGATATGCCTGGTCTTCCTGTGAAACCTGGGCTCCTTGGCAAGGGCAATAGCTCCAGTGTTGTCACAGAAGAGAGTCATCGGGCCCGACGCATTGGGAATCACCCCTAGGTCGGTAATGAACTCCTTTATCCAGACTGCTTCCTGTGCTGCCTCTGAGGCCGCCATGTACTCCGCTTCACATGTAGATCCCGCCACGATGCTTTGCTTGCAACTGCACCAGCTTACTGCCCCTCCATTCAAAATATACATGTATCCGGTTTGTGACTTCGAGTCATCCAGATATGTGTCGAAGCTAGCGTCGACGTAACCCTTTACGACGAGCTCTTTGTAACCTCCATAAACGAGAAACATATCCTTAGTCCTCTTCAGGTACTTCAGGATATTCTTGACCGATGTCCAGTGTTCCATGCCGGGATTACTTTGGTACCTTCCTACCAAACTTACGGCAAGGTTTACATCAGGTCTGGTACACAGCATGGCATACATAAAAGACAATTATCATGAACAAGGAAATATAATAATAACCATTTTATTATTGCCTCTAGGGCATATTACCAACAGGTTTTACAGTGGTCTCGTAGTGTCTTAAAGAGTCCTTGGCTATGCCGACTCGGGGACGCTTCGTATGTCATGTGCACTGCCTTGTACATGATGGTGCTGTACGATCGAGCCCGTGTGGGCCCCACCACGAAACTTCGGACGAAATCTCTATCATATGTTTGTTCCGGCTTATTCTGCAAGCCAATCCTTTGTTTTGTTTTGAGTTGTGGTATTCGAGTTGCTCCGAAGTCAAATGTTGATTCCATACCTTTTTTCTAAGTGGCTTCTCAACTTATGGAAGTGTGATGATTTACTATGGAATTCATTCGTTCATCCTCGTTCGAATGTTTATTGTGAAGACTATATGTTGCAATTTCTATCCGTTGATTCAACTTGTCTATCTGTCTATCAAGATGCTAACGGATGTCACCCTCTTCAGGATGGCTCCGCCAACGCGTCAGAATCCGGAACGCAGTGATGGGAGTCAGGCGAACCCTCCGCCACCACCTCCGCCTCCGGAGGCATGGCAAGCTATCATGGCAGCCACCAACGCCAATGCTCAGATGATTTTGCAACTCTTGCAAGAGCGCACCCAAGGGCAAGGCACCCAAGGAAATCAAGGCCAAGGCAACAATCAGCCTCACTTTGCTACCCTCAACCAGTTCCTCGCAAATCAGCCAAAGTCTTTCAGCTACTGTGCCGAGGCCACAGACGCCGATGATTGGCTCGTGGACATCAACAAGCATTTTGAATGTAGCAATGTCAGGCCTGAGGACTTTGTCAAGTTTGCTTCTTTTAAACTCAAGGATCAAGCTGCCGAGTGGTATCAACAATACAAAGATTCCAGAGGAGGTCGTGTGATTACTTGGGATGATTTCCGCCGAGACTTCAAAGCTCACCACATTCCACAAAGTGTTGTTGAGAGCAAGCGTGAGGAGTTCCACAATCTCAAGCAAGGCAGCATGTCCGTGTATCAATACAATACCCAGTTTCAGAAACTCGCTCGCTTCGCTAAGCAAGACGTTCCTGATGAAAAGAGTATGATCTATCAATTCAGAGGTGGCCTTAGAGAAGATCTGCAATTAGCTCTCGTGCTTTTTGAGCCGACCAAGTATGATGATTTCTACAACATGGCACTGAAGCAAGAAGCTGCTCAGCTCAAGTGTGAGGCTTCTAAGAAGAGAGTCAGGGACGCAGTTTAGTCTTCTTCTTCCTCACTAGTGGCTGCTAAGCAACAGAAGTTCTGGTTGCCTCCTCCTCTGTTTCGTCAGCCTTTCCAGCAGAAGAACAAAGGTGGCCATGGATCTTCCCACCCACCCAACCCTGGCTATCAGAACAAGTCTCAGAATCAAGCTCCAAGGTCTAATGCTCCTTATCATCGTCCGCTCTCAGAGGTGACTTGCAACAAATGTCAGCAGAAAGGTCACTATGCGAACAAGTGCTTCAACCAAAGGCGCCTTCCGCCTCCTCCTCCTGTGAGATCTTCCAGCAATGCAGTGGTAAAGCATAATCCCAAGTCTGCAAAGGTGAACATGATGAATGCAGCGCAAGCGGAGGAATCTACTGATGTGATAATGGGTAATCTTCCAGTTAATGATATTCCTGCAAAAGTCTTATTTGATACCGGTGCATCGCATTCTTTCATGTCATATCCTTTTGCATCGAAGCACAATTTTGACACAGAGGAATTACCTAGAGCAATGCAAGCTATTTCTCCGGCTAAGCGTTTGAGCTCTAGCATGATGGTTCCAAATGTCGGTATCAAGATGGGCGACTATAAATTTCTGGCTAAACCAATTGTTCTTGGTGACTCGGATATTGATCTAATTCTCGGCATGGACTGGCTTTCTAAGCACAAGGCTCAACTTGATTGTGCTGCCAGGGAAATTCATTTAACACACTCTTCTGAGGATGTGATTATCTATGCCGCTCGTGATGAAACCATTCGGTTGTTTTCTCTCAATGAGAAGGGCAAGTTGGATGCTATTTCTCAAATTCCAGTCGTTTCTGAGTACCAAGATGTCTTTCCAGAAGAGCTTCCGGGTATGCCTCCTCACCGGCCAGTTGAGTTCGTTATCGATCTTGAGCCTGGCACGGAACCCGTTTGCAAGCGTCCTTACAAGCTGGGACCCAAGGAGCTGAAAGAATTGAAGAAACAGCTTGATGAACAAGAGCGTCTGGGTTTGATCAGACCGAGTTCATCTCCGTGGGGTTGTGGTGTTCTTTTTGTCCAGAAGAAGGATGGCACGGACCGACCTTGTGTCGACTACCGCCCATTGAACAAGAAGACAATAAAGAACAAGTACCCACTTCCCAACATCAATGAGCTATTCGAGCAACTTAAAGGTGCAAAAGTATTTTCCAAGCTTGACCTCCGTATGGGTTATCATCAGATTCGTATTCGCGAACAAGATATTCCCAAGACAGCATTCAGAACAAGCTTTGGTTCTTATGAATATACTGTCATGTCTTTCGGCCTTGTCAATGCTCCTCCAACATTCTCTCGAATGATGAACTTCATCTTCAACCCCTACACCAATGAATTCGTCTTGGTGTATCTCGATGATATCTTGGTCTTCTCCAAGAATAAGGAGGACCATGCCAAACATTTGCGATTGGTGCTCGACAAGCTCAGAGAGTATCAATTCTATGCGAAGTTTTCCAAATGTGAGTTCTGGCTTGATGAAGTTCTTTACCTTGGACATATCATCTCTGCCAAGGGCATCGCTGTTAATCCCGAGAAGGTGTCTGCAGTGGTGAATTGGGAACCTCCTCAGAATGTCAAGCAGCTTCACAGTTTTCTTGGGCTTGCAAGTTATTGTCGAAGATTCGTTGAGAATTTCTCTAAGATTGCAAAGCCTCTTTCCAACCTCCTCCAGAAGCATGCCAAGTATGTCTGGACTCCTGAGTGTGATGTTGCTTTCAACACACTACAAGGATACCCTTCATAAAGCAACACATATTCTACAACGTTTTAACTGTATGTTGCAAAATTCACCACAGATACGCATATAAGCATTGCACCGTATGCGTTGTACAGTTGTACCTCGTGACCCCATTGTAGTACAAGTAAAGCCCAGCCCTTATCCAGCCTCTTTCTTGTAATAGCCCAGCCCAAATTGGCTTTCACAAATAATCTAGGTCGCTCTCTCCCCACCCTCCCCTATTCCTTAGGCTCCCACGCCGGCCGCCGCCCCTCACGGTTGCGACCAACCCGCATCCTGGCGCGCCACCCCTCTTCACTCCCCCACGCTCCTCCATCTCGGCGGTCGGCAGTACCACTCCCGTGTGACCCTGCAGCCCGGTGCGCCGCCTCTCGTCACCACTCCCCTGCATGTGGTCCTCTCCTCCGTCCCTACGCGCCGCCAGCACCTCTCCCCTGCGACTCTGCATCCCGGCGCGCCGCCCCTCGTCACCTCTCCCCTGTGACGATTGGTGAATCCAAGGTACGGCCATGAATTTTCTCAAGCCTGCCCCCCAAGTTTGATATTTTTTTACCACAAGCCCATGAACGGCAGGAACAAATGTTTGATCCCTAGGTACGTAGTGAAGGTGGCGGCCAAAGATTTTGATTTGTGTATCTGGTGTTCCTGCATGATGGTCTTGACTCTTGGGAGGTGAGAAGATCTGTTTTGCTTAAGAAAATTCTGTAGTTGTTTCTGCACCTGAGTTCATGGTCAAGGTCTCATGGAGGTAAGCTTCTATATGTTTGTTTGGCAGGCGATCCAATAAGTTACTTAAGCTTGTGATTTGTACCTTTTGTTCTTCATCCATTAGGTATATGACTTAAAACTAGAGACTCATACATGATTGTTGTAGTATTCGGTGTCCACATATTGCTTAGTTGTAGTATCCTGGATAAAGTGGACATGTTATGTTAGAGATCAAAGGTTGTCATTGTCGGAAAATATGTCGTGGCCATTGAAATTTCAAATAGACAATGCACCAATACAACACATAAGTTTAATTGCCATGGATGGTCACCTGAATCAGCATACCTTATAATCTTTTTTTTCTCAGCACCAAGTGTGTTGTTCGGTGCCCTGTTCCCCTGGCCAGATTTAATATTGAGAATCTTATTTCCTGTGCAGTCCAATGGAATAATGTTGGAAGTCCATGGTGTCCATTGAATTTTGTTCACCTGCTACTAGCTGGATTCCAAGCATTGTAGGTACTCCGGTGAGAAGTTCATCATACATTGGGTAAATATCATTGAATTGCACAAGCAGTGCACATTCTGGCCTACTGTGCTTATAAATTTAATGCTTCACACCATCTTCTTAATGTTGTATCCATTTTGGAAGAAGCTTTGGTAGTTATGATACTGATATACTTGTGATAGATGATTCATGTATGCTGCTACTTTAGTTTTCAATGCAATAAAAGGACCAACATTTATATTCCTCTGAATAAAGACAATATTTGTACCTGGTTTATTGGTTCAATTTTCATATCATAAACAACTTTTGTTGGAGGAAATTCTGAGTCTTGTTTTGCCCTGATTGATAACACTTCTCAGCACGCTTGCTTTCTAGGAAGATTGATTATTTATTCATATCTTGAAGTTTGATAGAGTTGTCCAGCACACAATGATTGTCCACTACTACTATTATAAGAATGCTCTTGCTTTCGTACAAATATCACAACAGACAACACACATTGCTAATTTGAATACTGTTTGCAGTTTTCATCATTGTAAAGCTGATGAATGTGAATGAAGATTATGGAGAACTTTCTTCAGTAGCAAGGTCTGTACTCTGTACTGATACATCATGCAGCAACACACTGTTTGTGGTGTTTTCTTGATGATATAGCAAACGATATTACTTCATTTTACTAAATAATAAGCTAGCGAACTTATGTCTTCTCTTTACTTATACTTTTCTCGGGCCGACAAATTTCATAATGCATGCAGGGGTTTGGAAGTGCATGCACGGTATGATCAACAAAAGGGAAGTTTGGCAATGAAGAAATAAGCTACATACATGCTAGATGAGTTTGAACCTTTGTGGTTCTTCTAAAGGTATGCAAGCTACTTGACAACAGGGACTTGAAAGCTACTATTAGACATGAAAGATGACAGATATGCATAACTTAGTTCAAAAGTGTAGGTAATTTATATTTGTGACTCCCCAACTTTGCCTTTTCTTCAAGATATTCAGTATTTATGCACATTTATGAAGCAAAAAGCAGAAGCCACATGTGTGTGCTGAAAACTGATGTATCTAATGTATTAAAAATCACTTCACATATTTATTTATTTATAGCAATTTCAATGTTTCCTAGAGGGAAAAAATATGCATAGTAGAATGACCTTACTAGCCTTTTTCCAATGTTTGAAGAACGACGATAGGAACTTAAATCACAAATCAAATATTTACAAGCTAAGATTTTGTAATTCTTTCATTGTTACAGTTGTAGTAATATTTATACGTGACTAATATCCTGCCGCTATCACTACTTGCATCATATCAATGCCATATGTGTTAACGGTTCATTTTGTTTTTATGTTTGTAGATTCAAAAGAAAACCCTATTATAAGGGTGCATGGAAAGTCTAGTGCAATGATGATGATGATGATGATGTTACTATTCATGATGAAGATGATGATGGATGCTTTCAATATTAGTTAAGCTATTGGATGATGTTAAGTTATAGCTAAGTTATAGGGATGTTCATGGATGCTTTCAGTTTAAGTTTCATTGTCAATAAAATATTTAGATTATGCATCACATTTGGGTGATGTTCCTCCTGTAATATCCAGTATTGTAATCCAACAATTTTATTTGATATACAATTTCTTCCTCCTGTGAGTATATTCTCTTGTCTTTTCTTCACTTGAAATACGTGGAGCATTAATTTAATTGCCGGAAATAAATAAATATGAAAAATAATATTATTCACATTATATATGTACCAACGCTTGAAGCGTTGCATGTTGTTTGTTGCCGAGCAACGGGATTTTGATTCCTGTGCATTAGCACCAACATATATAAGCGTTGCATGATTCTATTTTATGTGTTGCATTCTTGCAATGGTTCAATTTACCAATGGTGGTATAAGCGTTGCACTAAGCTCTAGCAACATTGGATAAGGCAACGCATCCCAAACCGTTGGAAAGGCGCTAACAACGCATATATGAACTTGTAGATACGGATAGATGCGTTGCTATAAGGGGGTTCATGTTGTAGTGACACTCTCAAAGAGAAACTCGTCACAGCTCCTGTCTTGACTCCTCCTGACGAATCCAAGCCATTCGAAGTTTTCTGTGATGCTTCTCTTCAAGGTCTCGGTGCTGTGTTAATGCAAGAGAAGAAAGTTGTGGCCTATACCTCTTGTCGGGGATATACCCCGCGGCGTAAACCGGCCGGAAGTATAACCCGGCCGGACTTGGCGGAACACTTCAGACCCGACTGAGACTTGACGATTCATTGTTGACCCGTTTGGACCTGGCGGTTCACGATTCATTGGTAATCCGGCAGGCAGGTCAAAGGAGCGACAAAACCCGGTGGCCCAACGGGCGGTTCATGAAGGCCGATTCATACTATGGTGGGCCGGTTTACAAGGAAAGGCATGAGGAATATTTGTCTTACAAGGAGTTAAGACCTGGACTTGTATCCGGTTTGTATTAGAGATAGACTAGTCCTAATCCTAATAGGACTCCACATGTAACCCGCCCCTTCAACATATATAAGGAGGGGCAGGGCTCCCCAAAGAGGGACAGGCAACAATCAATAATCTCTAGGGCTAGACACAATTAGAGGAGAGCCGGTTTACGGCGACTCCCTCATGAGCGTAATGATCTAGCCTCAAACAACATGTAGGGTTATTACCGGATGATGTTTCCCGGGGCCCGAAGCTGTCTAAATCCTCGTCTTGTGTTGCGTCTCTCGATTCCGCTCAACCTCTCTCAAGCTACCACATAGATGCGCTGGCCTCACAACTAAATCCTCACCCTAGGACATCTGACGTGACAAAACCACGACAGTTGGCGCCCACCGTGGGGCCTGCGCACGGTGGTGTTGAGTTCTTGGAGGGAGCTCTTCAATGGATCGAGAAATTTGCGATCGGCCGGATCAGAAAGAACCGGCTCGAAAGTATATTAACTATGGCAATGGTCTCGTTGGACAATGGAAAGTACGGTTAGCAATTGACCATGGAATCAGCTTGGAGAAGTCTACGTCAGAGTTGTATTCATTAAACCGGATTTACAACCGATGAGATTTGAAGGATATAAGGATTTGGCGTGTTCTCTGTGCGTCACCGAGGTAACGTGATCCGTCGGATCCGAGTTGGAAATCAAATTTTGGCCGCTACAGCCGCGTGATTTACTAGATGAAGAAGAGTAGTCACAGAACAGTCACGCAAGATAGCCCAGGCCGAAATAGTTGCCGACCTCTTCAGAGATTCTGCCGCCGGCCGGGTTAACTAATTCTGCTGGTTAGTTTTGAAAGATGGGAGTACAAGATTTAAGTGCGCCGCCACAGGCGGCCTAGCGATCTATTGGTCTGGGATCAGATCGGTTTATGCCAAAACGGAAAGCACCAAAAATCAATGTCGTTCAGAACTGCTAACTGCTGCTCGTTTCAGTCGAGGCAAGCGACGTCTGCTCTGTCATAAAAAAAGGAGGGAGACCGCGACCCGGAAATAGAACCGGCCATGACCAGGACTCGTCCGTTGACTGCGCTCGCACCCTCGCTTCGAGGAGCCGGCCTCTGCCACCGTTTTCGCCCATGACGCATTGGTTCTGCCGGACGCTGCTCCTGCTCGCTCCGGATTGCTAGCATCCCACCGATGAGCCGCCACTCCATTTTTATCCGCCCTCGCCGGCCGACATCGTCTCCGCTGAGCCGCCTCCGGACCACGGTTCACTTTTTCTATTGCTCAAGTCACCTGGGACTCATCTCCGCTTCAAGTTGCCTCCGTCGACCCGTCATCAATTTGAGTCGCTATCAAAGACACATCCGCCCCGGCGGTCGACCAAGTTATAGCCACTGGCCTCGCCACGCAAGTCGCGTGTTTCTACTGGTCAGGGCCGTCTCCGGTCGGCCACCATCGTCTCCGCCATCCTGTATGACCCGGCCATGATCCTTGCTTAAACCGCCGCAACCACACAAACCCTGGCGGTTCAGGAATTTGTGGCTCTGCTTCACCGCTGCGCCCTGCTGGGTCTCCCATGCCTGAGTCGCCTCCACCTCTGTGGAGCCGCAGTCCCGGTGTTGAACTGCCGCCGGATCAAGTCAACCCGGCTTCACCGCCGCCCCCGCGGCTGTCCGAGTCACCGTCACTGGGTGACCCGCTTTGGATTACCACTGCGGCCTTAAGACGCCGTGCGCCTCTTATAAACCGAGTCGCCGATCGATTCCCGGGTGCCCGCGCTACTCCTGCCAGGTTGGCTTTCGGTTGAAGATAAAAGAGCAGGCCGTGGGAGTTGAACCGGCGGCCTGAGGGTCAAATCCTCGTGCTAACAGTCACCAGGCCACGGCATGTGTTCTGGCCGGTTTACTGTGGAGCTGGTCTGGCCCGGTTTTAACTCAAGCTACAGAAGTTATTACGCACTACATCAAAATATCAAACCAGTCGGTACGTGCAGACAAAAAAGCATGCTACTGCTCGCTAGTGGTACGGCCAATTAGATTTACAGGTGCTATCTTTTCTATCTGTTTCTTTTTTGTACATGTTGATTTTTTCGAAGAACCATTACTCTGTTCTGCAATATATTTTATGCAGGACAAAGTCGTACCATGGACAGGAGGCTCCCACCGGTTTAAATGTTGTGGCCAATTTTTGCGCCTGTGCCGGTTTAAATGTCGTGGCCAACTCTCGCGCCTGCACCAACTACCGCTGCCGCGCCCGAATCGTCAATCCGCACCAGTTTACAAATACCACGACAGTTGGCGCCCAACGAAAAGAACTACCCCACTCACGATCTTGAGTTGGCAGCAGTTGTTCATGCATTAATAACATGGAGACATCTCTTGTTGGGAAGGAAAGTGGACATATTCACCGATCACAAGAGTCCCAAGTACATCTTCACTCAGCCCAACCTCAACCTCAGGCAAACTCGATGGGTCGAAATGATTCAAGAGTACAATCTGAGTATTGAATATACTCCAGGCAAGGCCAATGTCATTGCAGATGCTTTGAGCAGGAAGGCTTATTGCAACAGCTTAATTGTCAAGCCCTTCCAACCGGATCTTTGTGAAGCCTTCCGCAAACTCAATCTTCAAGTTGTTCCTCAAGGTTTTCTTGCCAACCTCCTAGTCACTCCAACTTTGGAAGACCAAATTCGTGAGGCTCAACTCCTGAATGCCATGGTGAAAAAGGTGAAACGTGGTATTGACAAGGGCATTTCCAAATACAAGTGCTTCCACATTGATGACAAAGATACTCTTTTCTTCGAGGATCAAATTGTGGTTCCTAAAGGCGATCTGAGAAAAGTCATAATGAACGAGGCACACAATTCCCTTCTATCCATTCATCCTGGAAGTACGAAGATGTACCATGACCTCAAGCAGTCGTATTGGTGGACTCGAATGAAGCGAGAAATTGCTCAATTCGTGAATGAATGTGACGTCTGCAGAAGGGTGAAAGCAGAACACCAACGACCAGCTGGTCTCCTCCAACCTCTTGCTATTCCAGAATGGAAGTTTGATCATATCGAAATGGACTTCGTGACTGGATTTCCTAAGTCCAAGCGTGGAAATGATGCTATCTTCGTTGTCATTGACAAGCTTACAAAAGTGGCTCATTTTCTTCCTATCAAAGAATCTATCACAATAGCTAAGTTGGCAGAGCTTTACACCTCCAGGATTGTCTCCTTGCACGGCATTCCACAATTGATTTCTTCAGATCGTGGAAGCATCTTCACTTCTAAGTTCTGGGACTCCTTCCAGAAGGCAATGGGAACCAACATTCGCTTCAGCACAGCTTTCCATCCTCAAACTAGTGGCCAAGTCGAGCGAGTCAATCAAATCCTTGAATATATGCTCAGGGCTTGTGTCATCTCCTTTGGCATGAAGTGGGAAGATTGTCTCCCATATGCCGAGTTCTCCTACAACAACAGCTTCCAAGCAAGTGCGGGCAAGGCCCCATTCGAAATTCTCTATGGCAGGAAGTGCCGTACTCCTCTCAATTGGTCCGAGACAGGTGAACGCCAACTTCTTGGCAACGACTTGATCACAGAAGCTGAAGAAATGTGTCATTCGTGAGAATCTCAAGGCCGCGCAATCGCGCCAGAAGAGCTATTATGATGACAAGCACCGTGATGTGGCTTTTGAAATCGGAGACCATGTCTACCTCCGCGTCTCTCCAATGAAAGGCACTCGTCGCTTCGGTATCAAAGGGAAGCTTGCCCCTAGATACGTGGGTCCTTTCAAGATCATTGGCAAAAGAGGCGACCTCAGCTATCAACTTGAGCTTCCCTCCAACTTCGCGAATGTGCATAATGTGTTTCACGTGTCACAGCTTCGCAAGTGCTTCAAGACGCCTGAGCGTACCATCAACTTCGAAGAGATTGACCTCCAAGAAGATTTGTCCTATCATGAGCACCCCGTTGCTATTCTTTAAGAAACTGAGCGTAAGACTCGCAACAAGTCAATCAAATTCCTGAAAGTGAAGTGGTCACACCATTCCGACCGAGAAGCCACCTGGGAACACGAGGATCACCTCCGTTCCGAATATCCAGAGTTCTTTCAGTCCTAGATCTCGGGACGAGATCCTCTTGTAGTGGTGGAGTGTTGTAACACCCCGGATGTGACTTTCCATATTTGTAACTCCAACTCTTGCCATTTTCGGCTATGTGTTATGATATTCCCTCCGTGGTTGGGTTTTTGTCTTTCGTTTTGCATTTTTGTTCATTTCTTGCATTTCATATCATGCCATCATGTGCATCTCATTTGCATACGTGTTCGTCTCATGCATCCGAGTATTTTCCCCGTTGTCCGTTTTGCAATCCGACACTCCCACATGCAACGGCGCACCCCTCTTGTCTCTTTTCGTGAGTGGGTGTTAAACATTCTCGGAATGGACCGAGTCTTGCCAAGTGGCCTTGGTACACCACCGGTAGACCACCTGTCAAGTTTCGTTCCATTTGAAGGTCGTTTGATGCTCCAACGGTTAACCGGGTAACCGCCAAGGCCTTTTAAGTGTTGCAGCCCAACACCCTCCAAAACAGCCCAATAACCCATCTAAGTCACTTCCATGCTCTTCGTCGTCGGATCACGATCGTGTGGGCAAAAACCGCACCTCATTTGGACTCTCGTAGCTCACTCTACCTATAAATATGTGATCCTCCACGAAATCCCGCAGTGCAAAACCCTAGCCCGCTCCCTCTCCGCCGCCGGACGCGTCCGGTCCGCGCCGGATAAATCCCCGCTGCCGCCCGCGGCACGTGGGCGCCGCCGCCTCCCGCGCCGCCGGCCCGCCCGGGCCCGAGGCCGCCCCCCGCGGCCCACCCGCCGGCCGCCGCCGCCCGAGTGCCCTAGCGCCGCCCCACGCCGCCCGCCGTTCTGTCCGCCTCCGCCGGCCGCCGCCCGCCGGTCGCCGCCGCCCACGTCCCCGCCCGCCGGCCGTCGCCGTCTCGCCGGCGCCGCCCCAGATCCGGCCGGCTCCGTCTCTCCGGCGCCTACTCCGGCCATCTCCCTCCGTCTCCGGCGAGCACCAGCCCCGCTTCAAAGTCCGTGCAAACCCTAGATCTGAGAAGGTTGACCCCGAAATTTCTATAAGTCCTGAAATTCTCTCATTATGTGGCTCTGTTCATCACATCATATCTTCTTGCATACTGCTCCGTTTCATGCGCATGATATATCAGAATGTTCATCAGTAGATGCTCTTCATTGTGTTCCATTATGCCATGTCTGTTTGAGTTTATCTTGATGCCTAAATCATCGTTGCAAAAGTGCTATATGATGTTTACTGCTGTCTGTTATCAGAACTTGATGTTTTGTCATTTTTGTTGCATTTGATGTGTGCATCTTATGAGCATGAGCTCTACATGTGTTTTGAACTATGCCATGCCTTGTTTACAGAGATGCTTCCATGTATTTTTATGATCCACGTGGTGACCAGCACAAGCATGCAAACTAGGCTTCGTGATGTTGTTGTTATCAGGGACTTAGGATTTTGCCAAGTTCTTTACCTGCTGATATTTTGATGCCATGTAAACTTGATGCTACAGTGAGATCCATGCCTATTTTGAGATACTTCAGTAAGGATGTTTTGTACATGTGGTTATGCTCTATCCATCCATGCCCCTGTTTGCAATTATGGAGTGCCCTAGCGTGCCTCAATCTTGCTCTACTTTTGCTATAAAATGTTCCTGGCAGAATGTTAATATGCTATTCAATTTTGCCATGGATGTTGCTAGTGATCCATGCATGCTATGAACTTTCTCTTTCCATGGTTAGCTTCATGAACATGTCATCTTGATGTTGGTATGCTTTTTTTGTCATGCAATGCCTTGTGATGAGTGAATCGAGCTCGCAAAGATGCCATCATAATTCTGTTTATGCCATGCTCTGTTTTTCTGCGGTCTGAAACTGTTAATAAAACTTGCTATGTTTACATGGGAGCCATCATATCTTCTGATCCTTTTTGGCTCATGGTCAGTAAGGGACTTTTGTTCTATGCATTTATTATATTAATGCAATGCCTTGTTTTGCTATGATAAGTTCCTGTAGCATGTTGATTGCTTGCTCTGAATATTGCTACCTGATGCTGTTTAAGCCATGTTCAGTATTTTCACTAAGTCTGTGAAGCTGATATCTTTTGCACTTTTTCCATGCTTGTTTGAACCTGTTATAGTGTGTTCTAGCCGTAGCTCATTGTTCATCTTTTGTCAAACATCTCTTGTAGATCACTGCCATATGCTTTGTTGCTATGTTGGGGTGCTGTAGCATAGTTTCTTGATGTATTCTAAGTGCCATCATGCTGTTAATCGCAGATTTGTGTCATTCTTGTTTTGCTTGCCATTTGCAAACCGTGCATCCGTTTCCGGTGATCTTTATATCGATTTCAACCGAAATCATCTCATCTTTCCAGCGGCATACTTGTTTTGCCAAGTTGATGCATTGTTCATCATTTTGCCTTCCGGTTCACGCATATGCATTGCATATCACATCTCGCATATCATGCCATGTATTACATCATGTTGTTTGTGCATTGCACCGTGTTTGATTGTGGTTCCATTGCTTGTGTTCTTGATTTGGGTAGAGCCGGGAGATGAGTTCGTGAACGAGGAACCTGTTAAGTACGCTAACGAGGATCAAGCTTTCGACAACTCTGAGAACTTTGCAGGCAAGATGACCATACCCTCGAAATCACTTCTATCTTTGCTTTGCTAGTTGTTCGCTCTATCGCTATGCTTGCGCTACCTACCACTTGTTTATCATGCCTCCCATATTGCCATGTCAAGCCTCTAACCATCCTTTCCTAGCAAACCGTTGTTTGGCTAAGTTACCGCTTTGCTCAGCCCTTCTTATAGCGTTGCTAGTTGCAGGTGAAGATGAAGTTGGTTCCATGTTGGAACATGGATATTTTGGGATATCACAATATCTCTTATTTAATTAATGCATCTATATACATGGTAAAGGGTGAAAGGCTCGGCCTTATGCCTGGTGTTTTGTTCCACTCTTGCCTCCCTAGTTTCCGTCATACCGGTGTTATGTTCCTTGATTTTGCGTTCCTTACGCGGTTGGGTGATTTATGGGACCCCCTTGACAGTTCGCTTTGAATAAAACTCCTCCAGCAAGGCCCAACCTTGGTTTTACCATTTGACCACCTACCACCTATACTTTTCCCTTGGGTTTTCGCGAGCCCGAGGGTCATCTTTATTTTAGACCCCCCGGGGCCAGTGCTCCTTTGAGTGTTGGTCCGAACCGAGCTGCCTGCGGGGCCACCTTGGGGAAACTTGAGGGCTGGTTTTACTCGTAGCTAGTCTCATCCGGTGTTGCCCTGAGTACGAGATATGTGCATCTCCTATCGGGATTTGTCGGCACATCGGGCGGCTTTGCTGGTCTTGTTTTACCATCGTCGAAATGTCTTGTAAACCGGGATTCCGAGACTGATCGGGTCTTCTCGGGAGAAGGAATATCCTTTGTTGACCGTGAGAGCTTATAATGGGCTAAGTTGGGACACCCCTGTAGTGTATTATCTTTCGAAAGCCGTGCCCGCGGTTATGTGGCAGATGAGAATTTGTTAATGTCCGGTTGTAGAGAACTTGACACTTGACTTAATTAAAAATACATCAACCGTGTGTGTAGCCGTGATGGTCTCTTTTCGGCGGAGTCCGGGAAGTGAACACGGTTTGGGTTACGTATGAACGTAAGCAGTTTCAGGATCACTTCTTGATCATTCCTAGCTTCGCGATCGTTGCGTTGCTCCTCTTCTCGCTCTTATTTGCGTATGTTAGCCACCATATATGCTTAGTGCTTGCTGCAGCTCCACCTCATTATCCCATCCTTCCTATAAGCTTAAATAGTCTTGATCTCGCAGGTGTGAGATTGCTGAGTCCTCGGGACTCACAGATTCTACCAAAACAGTTGCAGGTGCCGAGGATACCTGGGCAGATGACGCAACCGAGCTCAAGTGGAGTTCGACGAGGACCGTGGTCGTTACTATGTTTCGTTTCCTGATGATCAGTAGTGGAGCGCAGTTGGGACGATCGGGGATCTAGCATTTGGGGTTATATTCTTTTCATTTGGATTTGACCGTAGTCGGTCTATGTGTGTATTTTGGATGATGTATGAATTTATTTATGTTTTGTGTGAAGTGGCGATTGTAAGCCAACTCTCTTTATCCCATTCTTGTTCATTACATGGGATTGTGTGAAGATGACCCTTCTTGCGACAATACCTACAATGCGGTTATGCCTCTAAGTCGTGCCTCGACACGTGGGAGATATAGCCGCATCGTGGGCGTTACACATGCAAAGATCATGATAGACTATTTCGGCCCCAACTAAACCTATCCGGAGAAATATTTTAGCTAGAGATTTCAGATGGACACAAGTCAATTTCTCACCATTGCAAAAGCCGGGGAGAGGCATGATGATTGGTTCAAACTCAGGAGTGCATCAGAAGAGATAAGTGTGAGCCCTTTGATGAAGTGTATTGCGACTGTTCAAGTGCTTGCCTATGGGTGTTCGACTGACGCCATTAGCGATTATGTCCGCGTTGGAGAAGATACAGTCTTGGAGACTGTTCGAAGGTACACAAAAGCCATTACTGATATCTTTGGGTCAGAGTACTTCAGGGCACCCAACGATGAAGATACCGAAAGGCTGTTGGGATTGAGTGAAGGATCAGTTGACTACATGCACTGGACATGGAAAAATTGTCCTGCATGTGGAAAGGTCAGTATAAAGGCCACTGCAACGATCAAACAATCATTCTTGAGGCTGTTGCATTAGAGGATTTATGGATTTGGCATTCATTCTTTGGATTGTCTGGCTCTCATAATGACCTGAATGTGCTACTGAGATCACAACTGTTTGATATGCTTGAGTACATTATAGGATACTATCCTGCAGATGGCATCTATCCTCCATGGGCAACATTTGTCAAGACAATCATGTGTCCTAAGGTGACTAGAGGTCTCACTTTGGAGCGCATCAAGAGTTGACAAGGAAGGTTGTGGAGAGAGCTTTTAGTGTGCTTCAGAAGCGATTTGCCATCATTCGTGGCCCTGCCGAACATTGGAACTCCATGGCCCTATGAAAAATCATGACATGTTGCATCATCTTGCATAACATGATCATTGAAAATAAGAGAGGCATGCCTGAGAACTTTTGGTACATCTCCAATAGGAATCTTGTTGAGCAGGAGCACAATGCAAGCATGATATAAAGATTCTCAGCAACACAGCGCAACATCGAGAACCAAGAAGTTCATACCCAACTCCAAGATGATCTTCTTGAGCATAAGTGGCATCTCCATAGCACTTCATAGTTATGCTTTTATCATGCTCTTTACTTCATTTGAACCCTTCTGTGTGTTTGAATTTGAATAATTTGGTTTGCAAACTATGAATTTGTAATATTTGTGAATTGTGTGAACCTTAATTATTATGTTTGGATTTAATATGTGTGCAAATATGTAGTTGACATGTACTATGTAAACTAAAATTAGAAAGATTTGGCAAAAATAAATTTTTACTCCATTAGATTTAGGGGGTCAGCTAGGAATGACACTTTTTTAGAAGAGCAAATATACTCCTTTGAAGGATACTCAACCGTATCCTTCTCTAAATTATAGGAGATCCATTAGAGATGCCCTTAGTAGAATTGCAGAACTAGAGCATATATATTCACCTTGGTTACCCAATATTAAAATATTCAAAATATGATCATTGGCTGGTTTAAGTTACATTTCATGGATAGTGAGTAGATTTAGAATATTTTAGAAACACAGTACAAGCGTAGACGCTGACAACACGCAAGCACAGTCACCCATATGAACGCAAGCACAATCACCCATATGAACGCAGCATAATATATTACTATGAGCACCTCCGAGAGAAATTTTGTGATCGACGAAGTTGTCACATGCACCTCATAGTCGAAGAGCACGCCATGCCACTGAATAGTGCCAAAAAGCCTGATTTTTTTCAGAAAATATGCGAGCATTTCTGCCATGCTTAGGACTTGAATTCGGCTGGGTAGGTTCCACCATAAGAAATCTAGCCATCTAAGCTATGCTTAGGTCACGACATGTTTAGTCGTCAAAGTCGGCACTACGGAGCTATGTTAGGGCCCAACCTGGTCGTGGTCCACCCAACCTTTCCAAAGCCTAGGCCCACTGCTCAGTCCACAGACACATGACTACTCAACATGCAACAACCCAAGTTTAGGGGCCTGTTTAGTGACCTGGCTTGCCCAGCTTTCCGTCGGCAGCTCCGTCACTCTTACTCGATACATCCCAAATGTATGCATTTTTTTCCGTATGTTCATGCTACTTTTATATCATTTTGGCAATAGTTTTGACATAATTTTATATTATTTTATTGGACTAACATATATTAATCCAATGCCAAGTGTGAGTTGTTGTTTTTCATGTTTTTGACTTTTCAGGAAATCACCACAATTAGACCGAGATACCATCTGCATCTTATAACTAAATAGCCCGTCCATAGATCGAGATCCCTCTGCACCATCAGGAATTTAAATGTAAATACAGGTAAATGCTTTGAGCAAGATGACATACTATTATGTTTATGAGATTCCAATTAGCCCTCTGATAAACCTAAACCCTTAATGGCAACAATTCAATACAAGCATTTTCCACTTTCTTTCGGTACTAGTAGACCCGGAACAAACCATCCATCTAGTAGACTACCAGTATTATGCTACTGTACTTGGTAAGAGCTTTAAGTCTGGTCTAGTTCATTTGTTCATTGCCGCAGCAAAAGTACAGGAAATCCAAGAAATACATCTTGAATAAATGGCAGCTCCAACCATGAAAAGCCAGATGTATTATGTCTTTTCAGTCCTGGAAAAGTAAATGATATAATCGCTGTTAGAGAAAATATATAATTTGGTTACCGTAAACGGAAAAGATATCATATTATGCACAATTAAAAACGAAGGTTCGGATGGCATACCACAGTGACCATTCCTATAAGTTTGGCAATGTTTATCTTCTTTCTGATATACCCATCATAGAATTTGGGTTTTATCCTCTGAATAAACAAATGATTGTCGCTTAGCATAATGGTATCTTCGAAATAGCCATGTACTGATATATATAGCAAGGTGCAATTTCATTCAAGCACATTACCAGTTTTTTAACTGCCTCTGCAATCAACTCTTGAGCTTTATCCTCTGATACCTAAGGCAGTCAGATGTGAAATCAAATCAAATATAAGAACTTATAATCCACTGGATGGATCCCACATGCATATCACATCACTTACTTCCTTGGTAACGCCTGACCCTACCGTGCAACGAAGAAACTGAAAAGATGAAGAAAATAAGCAAAAAAAGATAAGCATACGTGTTACGTATTTTTGACTTGAAAATTATATGTGAAGAAGAGCCTACTGCCGTTTCCATCACGGAACAGTCATTCTCTATGGCATATTTCATACTATCTTGCAGTGATGGACACTTGTTTAGTTTACAAACTTCCTTCAAAGCATCTCTGAAACTCTTCTGTGCATTGTTGAGGAAAAAAAATACATCATATTCAGAGTTCATTAACACCATGAATTAATCAGAATTACATGGATAATCAACATGTGTGCAGAAGACTGGGTTGATGTGCTGAATGCTAACCTTTTGTTGAGTGACCCTCTTCCAAATCTCAAAATAGACACCTACGGACCTGCATCGAAAGAATGGAACTGTTAGATGCAAAACACAACAAAATAAATTAGTGAGTGTGTTAGAGATCATACACGGAAGGCAATACGAGCTAAATGAGTTGTGATCTTGGAAAAGCGAGTGGCGATCTTAGTTGCTTGATAAATTCCGCTTGTGCGTATCTTGCTTACCTAAAGAACAAAAGAATTACCATGGTGGTCAGCATATACAGAAACATCACATTCATGATTTTTGTGTGGTATGTACTTACAGTAAGAGATGAAAACCTGCTCGGTAGACAATCTTTCAACCACTGTATCAAGATAAAAAAAAAGTTTTAGTCCCCAAACAAAAATCCAATCGTTGCAGGTAAGCTAGTCTTGCTTGACTTTATGATGTATGTATACCTTAAGTTCCCTTAATAATGTTTCAAAGTACTTGATGTATTCATCTTGCATCTCATAGCTATGGAGGTAACTACGGTACACGACCCAACCAGCGTACTCATAAGCATCCTACATCAAAATGAGGGGAAAGAGGAAACACATGTTTCGGAATGTTTTCTAGAATGATAATTATAACATAATAAACTGTAAATAGCGAGGGGCAAAAAAAACAAGGGTTTGATAAAGGGCTAGCAAAAACATACTATGTTCATAAAATTAAATGAATCTGTTGGCTCATTTTGAATAAACTACCAGTTCCAACAGGAAGATATGCATATGACTACTTTACTAAAAGAATGATGAGCCTCTATGAAGGCAATAAAGTGGAAAGAAAATATCCTGGATTGGCACTATGTTAAAAGTAGTCAATTGACCAGATTTCAGCGGCCGATAATTTGATTATATACATTTTCCAGCATATAACATTATGAAATGTCCATCCAAGAAGACAATTAACACTCCATAGATGTATCATGAACTCCTCAGTAACTATGTGTAAATAGCCCTGTAATCTAGAACCTTAAACAAGCACTCTTCAACCCTTTGAGCGACAAGTAATTCCGGACGGAGGGAGTAATAAATAACTCTTCAACCCTTTTCTGGAAACAGACCACACAGAGTCTCATTTGTGTATATATCATGGTTTTGAAATTCAGACAAATGGACCTAACTAGCCATACTAAGTTACTAACACAATGGAATAATACTAAAGGCAATTAAACGATCACAGGAACACCCGGTGATCAAATCATATACGTACATGCCTCCGTGGGACTAGACGCTGGTAGTCATCCAGGCCAGCAAGCTTGCAGAGATCAGGATCGAAGAACCAGTCTAATACGCCTTCTTTATCGAAGAAGCTAAAATATCGCATCTTCACGAGGAAATCTGTAGGAAATTCGTCCCTGTCAAGCAGCTCCATAGGGCACTCTTTCAGTTCATCACAGCACAACTCATTCTTGGACTCCTCTTTTAACAACTGTAGGCAATCATGTCACCACCGGATCAAATTAGATATGGATGGGAGTTTAAAGAAACTAGCATAAGTAGGATAGAACAAGTAACATAAAGTGCCCACAAAGTCACAAGGAATGCAGATGTAGAGATTGAGCAGCATTGAATAGATGGCTGAAAAACAGAGGCATGGACGGATGGAACCTTGTAGGATCTTATGCGATACACCGCATGGCGGAGGTCCATGTCAAAGTGATCCTCAAAGTCCAGTTCAGTGGAAGTGTCAACACGGGGGTCGGCAGGCAGCTGCTGCAAGTATCCATAGTACTTCTCAAAGTCGATGTCTTCTCCCAAGCCCAGTTCGCTCAGCTTCTGGATTATGTCGCCCACATCTTCATCTAGTACCTGTGTTGCGGCATATTCTTGTTTCTGTTCCTGGATAGCAGCAGCGTTGCCATGGTCAGGAGGATCTTTGGGACGACCGGTACTCCGGTCCGAACAGCGGGAGCTTGTTCTTGCTCTGAGTTGCAGAGTGCTTGTTCTTTTCGGCGGCGACGACGTGTCAGTTTTTGTTTGCTTCTTCTCTCCGGCGGGGTTACCCCGCGTCTTCTTTCGCTTCTGCTGCATCTCTCCACGCGGCGACGGAGATCGGAAGGTGCTTCTGTGTTCAACCCCCTTCGTCGGATTCGATCAGGAGTTGCTAATTGCTCCTGTGCAAGCAGTGTTCCTTGTGTGCAAAGATATTCAATTCAGGCAACCTTGTCCTTTGAACCCTAACCAACAATGGATATATGAAGAAACGACATCCAAACCGATCACGATGATGTTTTGAAAAACAAAGTGGTTCCGGTGGAGTTCTTGGCGGCGACTCGACGCGTGGAAGTGGCAAGGACAACGAGAGCTTTCCCTCGCCACACGGAGGACCGCGGCGGAGGTAGCTGCCAAAGAGCCAGAACGAATCGATCTCAGACGAACAAGGGAGACAAGACGCGGCCTCGCGGGAGGCGGTGGCCGGTTGGGGGCACAACGAATAGGAAGAAAAACTGTACCCTGTCCCGGGTCAAACCTTTTGCTCTGTCCCACGATCCGAAGCTAGAGTTGTTCGCGAGCCAGGAGTGCCGTGTGGCGCAGGTAAGGACACACATATTCTCTCGAGGCCTTTTCTTTTTCCAAAAACATCATTGTTATAAAAATTCATCCGGAGTACAAAGCACCTCAAACATAAAAAAAAAATTACATCGAGGTACATGGACAACCGAACGACCATTGCCACCGCCAGAACGAGCCGCCAACATCGCTTCCATACCGGAGCCGGCTTGACCATATCGATGACAGCTGGGAAGTCTTCATGCACGTGCCCCTAAGGACCAGCGTTCGGGAGGCATAGTCGTCGCCATTGAATCCTTAAATCGATCTGAAGAATCAGACACTAAATCTCGCATCTCGCCGTTGCGTACGCACGACGAGAAACCCTAACATCGCCGCTCCGAGGAGCTGGCTGGAACGCCGGAGCTCCGTCTGATCCGCCCCGACGAACGAACTTGAGGAGGACCGGAGCCCGGAAGACTGACTCGAAAAAGAAGCGCCTCCATCCGTCCGAGCGCTGCTCTTGTGAGAACAAAAACCCTACCTATCTAAGCCGAGGCACCAGGAATATCCTCCCCGCCACCGGTTGCCGAAGCGGCAGGCGGAGAGGAGCTAAATCCACGGGCTCGCAGGTGGAGATCGAAGGGAGGAAGGCTTTCCCTAGTTGCCTTGCGAAAGGGGAAAGAAAAAGTCTTCTCGTGGATATATAGACTTTTTTTCTTAACACAGTATAATCTTTAAGTCGCCCACATACACGAGCACACTCACACCTATAAACGCACGTATGCACATCCTACCCCTATGAACGCCTCCAAGAGACTGAGCCGGCATAGCATCTTGAGATTTTACGAAGTCACCATAGACGCCTCGCAGTCGGCAGGAACGTCTACTCCTACTGAACTAATATCGCCGGAAGTCTGAATTCAATCTAGGAATAATGCGATCATCAATGTCAAATGTAGGACTTGAACTCTGGTGGGTTGGGAATACCGCTATCCTCCTAACCATGCAACCACAGGTTGAAGAGACATTGATCCAGCCGGAGTTTTTTTTTTAATGTAAAAGAGGAATCTTCAGAGAAAAAAAACAGTTGTAGTCTATGTTACACCTTGAATGAATCATCTTTTAGTAGTGCTAAAAGAACACTAGCTAGTCAGACTAGCTTCTGTATGTCTGTAATTAATTTCAGTATAACCTTTTATATTCACTGTCGGTCCAGAACGGACGTTTGGCTCTCGGCCTCCATGGAGGCCTTTTTTTGTAAACAAATCAAAATTCAAGCCTTTTGATTTCAAAAAAATCTGAAAAAAAATTGTGCAAGTAAACAAGGATGTTATGTGTATGTGTGTAAAATTTCAAGATGAAAAATGTTGAAATGCGACCTGTACAAAAAAGATAAATTCATGGCCTGGGAGGATGAATAGTATCATGTGTTAAAAAGCCCCAGATTTTTCTTTTTTGCACAATCCTCATTTCAACGTATTTTGCAATGAAATTTTACACACATGTGTGTAGTGCCTTCATGCATGTCTGTGTTTTTTTTAGAATTTTTTGAAACACGGAGAATATGAAATTTGATGAAATTCATTTTTTTTCAAAACCGAGCTCCATGGAGCTCGGCCTCCAAAGACAATATTCGCTGTCAGACTAGCTTCTTTATAAAACCGCGTGGGTGGCTTCAACCCACGCGCTATTCATTTCAGGATTTGGGGATTTAGGAGGGCTTCAATTCTTCAAACCATGCGCTACATTCGTGGAGGGTGCAAGATAGCAGATGCAAGTGTGGAGGTGGCCGGCAAGTGAAGTCAACCACGTCGACTGTGCAGCGCTTGGGGCTAGATTGTGATGTGAGCAACTTATGTCTGACCATGCCAGATTGTTCGGTTGTTGCAGTGTGAGACAAGATTGCATGCAGAATAGGTTTTGCTTCGAGATGTCGCCACACTGTCTTCATTCTTGCATAGATCATATACTCCAGTAAGGGTGGAAGGATAAAAAACAGACACTACTCCAGTAAGATCCATCGTTATATCGACACCACATATATCTCTGAAACGCCTCACAACATTCTAAAAAACATGCATAGACACTGCCAAACCATGCCTTTTGGGCATATTATATTACCGTGTGTAATATGATGCCCAGTCAAAACTCAATGGTCAGAGTGTTGCCTTCTCATTTGGCACTCACACAAACATCAACAGGAAACAGAACATGCAGTTATGTGATCCTTCAACAGTCAGCCGACCTGACAATCTGTTACCAAAACATTCAACTCCAAGAAGTATTAGAACAAGTGATGATTACATGCCACATCTTCAGCCTCTTGACCACAAGTATTGAACAACTCCAAGAAGGGGACACTAAAACAAACTAGCAAGCCTCAACATACAAGTTACATGAGAATACAAATCACCAGGTTTTGCTGCCAGTGTCTAGCATTCATCACGTCTTCAGTTTCCAGAAGCGAAGTCAAGCTAGTTTGTCTCGTTGTTACCATACATCCTCAGGATTCCTGAAAGTGCAAGGTACATTTCATTTGCATATAAACTTGTCATAGTTTACTACGATTGCTAACTAAGATCATGATCAATCAGTGGCTCCTAAATTTCGCAGCTGCAATCAAAATCTACTCTAGGTTGTTTTAGTTTGTATAAGCAATTCCCTGTTCTGAATCCAGTTTCAAGGCTACGGAGTTGCATACATGAAAACAATAAGCATTAGCATATAATGATGCTAATAAAGTTTGCAATGTGTAAGGAACATGTCATTTTAAGGCATGCACGTGTCGTAGAAAAATAGCTCTTACATGCAGTAGCCTCGTACAGAGTGCACCAAATCATCTGATCCCATTTCTCGATCTTGTCAATGAACTTCTCCCAGGTGGAACACTCGCCCTGTGTTTCAGCTATCAATTGTCAGATAAAAAGGAAATGAAAACCACACCTCACATTACACACTTCCATGCGTACCTTAACAGAAGCTGGCATGACGTTCCAATGTTTGATAACATCCTTGCACAATCTTATGTAGTCATAGGGATCTTCTACGTCATAGATTGTTCCACGTGCGGCCTGATGGTCAAACGCCTCTTGAAATGGTGCCCGAAGACGGTTGCCATTGGGAGTTTTTGGCCAATTTATTATAGGCACACCTTGGACATGCAGTTTAGGTCTTACCACAGCAATATCTTCTGACATAACTGATAGTAAGTACCTTGCCTTCATGTTGTAGTCCCATTTGTCAGGGAACCTCTGTAGTCGGGTGCTGTCTGTAACTCCAACATAGTTGATGAACCTCAATGCAACAGGGTTAACAGCGCGTGGAGCCTCCTTATATATCTCATGAAGAGCTTTTCTCAGACCAGCCCATAACTTTGCCTTCCTTTTTGTTGCATCAAGACCTGACAATCTCTCAACTGCATCCATACATTTAAATGTTAGCAAAAGGGAATGGGCTGCAGTTCTTCCTTAAATAAGTTGGTCGTTTGACAAAATAAAAAGTTGGTCGAGTACCTTTATTAATGAGGATTTGGACAATTCCCTTGTGGCCCACTTGGCGCACGTACATGTCTTTTAAATCAATCTCAGCAGGGTACAATTGCTCAGCCAGTAAATGCTCAAGTCCGCTACAGAGGTCACTGCATACAAAATATACAATCAAGATAGAAGTTAGATCAGACCAGCAAAACCTGCCCCCTCCCAGCCCAACACCAACATCAACCAAAAACGACAAGTTCAGATGAAACAAGCGAAAAAACTAGTATGAGGATTGAGGGCTCACAGGAGGGTCTGTCTTAGTGCTCCTGTTGGAATGCTTCCCTTCATATTTGATTTAAACATTATGCCTGCGCCATCCTTTTTCATCCATGCTGTTAAGCTTCCGTCCACCCAAGATAATACAAACCTGGGATAGCCTGACACATCATAGAAGTTTTGGACAGCCACAACATTTGAATGCCTAAAGTTCCTCAAAAGAGAATAGGACTCAAACTGTGATCTGTTTAGGAACTTCTCAATGAGACAGTCAGATATGATTGGTCCCATGGTGTATTTGCCCTCAAAAAACCTCATGCTTTTTTCATCGAAATCGATATGCCTGACGCCTAGATCTTTAACTGAACACTCCCAAGGGCGCTTGCACCTCTGGTACCCCTTCATGTATGTATCAAAGTCTCGAGCCATAGCTTCAGTAGTCAGTACATGCAACAAAAAACAGCACAACTTAAGTCAAATCTGGCATAAACAGCATCTCTCCTATCTCTTCTTCTTCCCCCTTTCTCATCTATAACAAACAAATTGCAGGCCTATGGTGCATTATCATGAAGATATGCAATCAATAAAACGTCGGCATGAAACATCGGAGCCCCCAATCTACAACGAACCCAGCGCAGGCATGGCATGGGTATGTACCCTGGTCGCCACCGCAGGCACGCTAAAGCATGGCCGCACGGGCGATGACAAATAGAGATCCTAACCCTCAATCGCATACAGACCCCCAAGAAAAAAGGTCGCCATTTCGTGGTTCGTACCTTGACGGATGTGGGGAAAACCTAACCCCCAAGGTGGCCGAATCGCTCGCGCAGCAGGCCGCGTACGACGTCGCCGGAGGTAAAGACTCGTATGGCGGGGGAGAAGCGGACTCGACGAGGTAGCAGATCCTGGCGACGCAGCCCGTACCGCGTCGTGCCGTCGTCCCCGGAGAGGCAGACGGCGAGGAAGGGGGAGAGGGTTTTGGCCCGTGAGGTGGTCAGGTGGGAACCTGAATGAGCATTTCCTTATTCGAGGGTGAAACAGGGGAGCGAGAAACAGGGGATCTGAGTTTTTTTTTTAGGCAAAACAGGGGATCTGAGTGGGTCTGTCTTGTGTGTGTGGCTGCGCGTAACAGCCCGACAAGCAATTTTTTTTATCTCTTTTATTTATCATTGACTGTCATTTGGGCCCAGAGATTTTTTTTCCAAACCAAGCTCTACTAACGCTGGTCATCAAATTTGGCTCTTGCACTCTCCTGAGCTTGTACCTCAAACTTTTTTTTTGATAAAAGAGCTCCCTCTCCAATTTCGACTAAAAGAAACCACAATGTCTCATACAACTACTAAAAAAAAGAAAAAAAAAGGGGGATGAAATTATGCATGATCTACCAGAGCAAAATGGGCTACACGCCTGCATCCGTTAGCCCCAAAGACCACATGGGCTATATCGGACAAAGCTAGTTGATAACCCACAAAAGCTAATAAACTTTTTTTTTGCAGGGTAAAAGCTAATAAACTTCAATCCCAATATCTTGGGAGTCCAAATGCTGGGTCTCCAGGATACAGGGTTAGAACCTTTCATAAATGTCTAACAACAAACTCTTAATATCAAATGTCCAAAAGCAAAGAAGATAGCAACAGAACATCTTCAAAGCCAATAAGGCAGAGGAGGTAGGGGAAGCATCTTCAGGAAGATCACCCCGCCGTAATCTTATTGCTCCCTGATCTCTAGCCATGTGACGCCTTGAAAACTTCATTTTTTTTGCTTTTCTGGGTTTTTTGCAAAGTGTTTCAACCATGAAGCCATTTAATAATCATATTCACAGGAGTACAAGGCACATTCACCTTTTTGTTGTACAAAATGCTACTATTTCTTTTCAAATAGTCCAAATAGCAAAAATGCCAACCACCACCAGGTTTTTCTCATTTTTATTAATTTTCAGCAATGAGGTGTTAAACAGGTCATGTGTGCTATCTAGATTATCATGTAGATTAAAAGCACATTTCATTATGTTTCAAAGTAGCTTAGGCATAGAACGTTGTGAAAAAGGGTTAATGGTTTCCTCTTTACCACAAATAAGGACATTCACTGTCACCAACCCACCCTCTCTTCAGAAGATTATCTTTGGTTAGCAACTTAGTATACTGTTTCTAAGAACTAACCGAAGGTACACCTTCACTCTAGAGGCTTTTCTAGTTTTCCACAAGAATTTTTGTGGATATTTCATTCCATTTTCAATCAAAAACCTAAAATATGATTTGACGGAATAAATCCCTTTTTTAGTTAGAGTCCATCTAGTGGAATCTTTCTGATCAAACATGGTCACTCGAATACACACCTCCTTAATATGATTCCAAAGCTCCAAGGAATCACCATACAAAGTTCTCCTAAACTAAACTTGATCAAGCCCTTTGCAAAAGGATTTCGTTAACAGATTTATTCTTGTCAAATCATATCCTGTATAATCTAGGAAAATTGGTTTTCAAAGGTTTATCTCAATTCCACCAATCTTCCCATAATCTCACACTATTCCATTAGCAACAGTGGATCTACAAAGGGAGAAAAGGTGTTCCTTGTGTTTTAATATTCCAGCCAAGAAGTGGAATCACCTTGTCTTGGTTTAATACTAGGAAGGCATGTCCCTTTTTTTATATTCATTTAAAATGATACTTTGCCACAACCCCTTAGTATCAAACAGTGTCCACCACCATTTACATAAAAGAGTTTTGTTCATCAGAGACAAAATCTGGATTCTTAACCCAGCCATGCCTATAGGCCTGCAAACCTTAGACCACTTCAACAAATGGTATTTTTTTCTTCTTATTAACATCTTCTTGCCACAAAAGTCTGGATCTAAAGAAATCCATCCTCATAGACAAAATGGGGTTATGGCAGGAAAGGACGATGTTTGAATTGTTAGAACATTTACCTGCAGTGAACACGCAACTATAGGAGTGTCGTGTTAAAATTTGGAATTATTCAAGGTTCATTTGGCCTTTTTAATACATAAATTGAGTTTCTAGGCATTTAATGTCCATAATTCAAATTTGAACTACATGCACATGTTCCAGTGCACCAAAATGGGTTGAAAAATCATATATGTGTCCTTTGGTGAATGTTTAAGTCTCATGCAAGAAATGGGAATGAATTCTCAAACATCTGGCATCGTGGCTCGGCCGAAAACATTGAGAAACTTGGTTTTAAAATTCCTGTAAACCTAAAACTAACCTGAAAATCAAGAAACTTGGCATGGTGTCATGACATGGCACCAACATGCTGTTGTAAAATTCTTGTCCGATTTGGGACAAGTTTTGCTATAAGCTTCTTACAACCGGAGCTTCTCTCAAGAAGCCTTGATACATCCATTTTGCATCATATACTTTTATGTTGATATTTATTGCATATTGGGCTGTTATTTCACATTATAGTACAATACTTATGCCTTTTCTCTCTTATTTTACAAGATTTACATGAAGAGGGAGAATGCTGGCAGCTGGAATTCTGGACCGGAAAGGAGCAGATCTGAGAGACCTATTCTCCACAACTCCAATTGTCCTGAAACTTTACGGAGAATTATTTTGGAATATATAAAAAAATATTGAGCGAAGAAGTTATAGAAGGGGACCCACTAGGTGGCCACAAGCCTGTGGGGGCGTGCCCTACCCCCCAGGGCACTCCCCCAGGTCTTGTGGGCCCCTGGCCATCTTCTGCTATATGAAAGGTTTTGATGTCGAAAAAATCAGAAGGGAGCTTTCGGGATGAAGCGCCGCTGTCTCGAGGTGGAACCTGGGCAGAAGCAATCTAGGGCTCCAGCGGAGCTATTCTGCCGGGGAAACTTCCCTCCGGGAGGGGGAAATCAAAGCCATCGTCATCACCAATGATCCTCTCATCGAGGTGCTCACTACTACAGGATGCTGCTAACGCGACACTGCGATCAGAGACCCTTCGACGAAACTGTGTGTGATGCAATAATCACAAACGGTGGTGTAGAAGAACCGTAAAAAAGGTGCAAAACGTTTGCGATGGCGGAGCCATCAAACACGGTTTAGATTTTAGTTTCGTGTGCGATGCAGGGCATACGGTTCAGTTCAATGAACTGTTTGCGATGAGGCGGAACAAAAGAAACGGGCAGCCAGATGAAGGTGTGTGCGATATACAGCATACGGTTCACTCGGATGAACTGTTTGTGATGAGGAGGAACAATAGAAACAGGCAGCTAGATAAAGGTGTGTGCGATTGAGGGCATACGCTTTAGAAGGATTAACTGTTTGCGATTAGGCAACAGAACAGAAACGGGTCAGCCAGATCAAAGTGTCTGCGATTGATGGCATACACTTCACACGGATGAACTGTTTGCGATTAGCCACAACAAACTGAAACAATTAGATAGATCAATGTGTATGCGCTAGACGGGCACACACATTATAATTAAAAGAAGCGTGTGCGATGGTAATAACGAGCGCGCACGGTTGTTGGAACAATACGTGTGCTGACATTGCCTATTGCGGTGCATCCTATGGTGCAAACGCCACGTACGCGGCCGAGAAGGCGTACGTGCCCACGTTACGCCTTCTGGGAATAGTGCCGCACTTATAACCGTCAGTAAATTTTGAGCATGCGTCCCGTCACATTCCAAATTGCAAACCTGTTCACACCGATCAAAACCTAAACGGTTTCCCACTTAGGAGCGTATTACTACTCGGTTATAAATACTACTACTCCAAGATGACTGCACATGCCTCCTCAACTCCTCATCCACAAAAATAAACAAGTCATTCATTGATTTCTACTACGCAACCTTCTTCTTGTAGACGTTGTTGGGCCTCCAAGTGTAGAGGTTTGTAGGACAGTAGCAAATTTCCCTCCAGTGGATGACCTAAGGTTTATCAATCCGTGGGAGGCGTAGGTTGAAGATGGTCTCTCTCAAGCAACCCTGCAACCAAATAACAAAGAGTCTCTTGTGTCCCCAACACACCCAATACAATGGTAAATTGTATAGGTGCACTAGTTCGACGAAGAGATGGTGATACAAGTGCAATATGGATGGTAGATATAGGTTTTTGTAATCTGAAAATATAAAAACAGCAAGGTAACTAATGATAAAAGTGAGCACAAACGGTATTGCAATGCTAGGAAACAAGGCCTAGGGTTCATACTTTCACTAGTGCAAGTTCTCTCAACAATAATAACATAACTGGATCATATAACTATCCCTCAACATGCAACAAAGAGTCACTCCAAAGTCACTAATAGCGGAGAACAAACGAAGAGATTATTGTAGGGTACAAAACCACCTAAAAGTTATCCTTTCTGGTCGATCTATTCAAGAGTCTGTAGTAAAATAACACGAAGCTATTCTTGCCGTTCGATCTATCATAGAGTTCGTACTAAAATAACACCTTAAGACACAAATCAACCAAAACCCTAATGTCACCTAGATACTCCAATGTCACCTCAAGTATCCGTGGGTACGATTATACGATATGCATCACACAATCTCAGATTCATCTATTCAAACCAACACAAAGTACTTCAAAGAGTGCCCCAAAGTTTCTACCGGAGAGTCAAGATGAAAACGTGTGCCAACCCCTATGCATAAGTTCACAAGGTCACTGAACCCGCAAGTTGATCACCAAAACATACATCAAGTAGATCACGTGAATATCCCATTATCACCACAGATAAGCACATGTAAGACATACATCAAGTGTTCTCAAATCCTTAAAGACTCAATCCGATAAGATAACTTCAAAGGGAAAACTCAATCCATTACAAGAGAGTAGAGGGGGAGAAACATCATAAGATCCAACTATAATAGCAAAGCGCGCGATACATCAAGATCGTGCCAAATCAAGAACACGAGAGAGAGAGAGAGATCAAGCACATAGCTACTGGTTTGGGAAGGAATACTACTGACTCTTGCATAAAAGTAAAAGATAGGCCCTTGACAGAGGGAAGCAGGGATTTGCAGAGGTGCCAGAGCTCGAAGCAAAAACAGAGATGAAAATAATTTTGAGAGGTATGCTTTCATTGTCAACATAACGACGAAGAGCTTCCAATATGTTCCACACTACATACATTATAGGCGGTTCCCAAACAGAAAGGTAAAGATTTTCCTCCCCCTCCACCAACAATCATCAATCCATGGCTTGCCTGAAACAGCGGGTGCCTCCAACTAACATCAAACCTGGGGGAGTTTTGTTTACAATTATTTTTGATTTGATTTCGATCTTTTGATCATGGGACTGGGCATCCCAGTTACCAGCCATTTTCTCGTGAATGATGAGCGGAGTCCACTCATCGTGAGAATAACCCACCTAGCATGGAAGATACTGCTAACCCCTAGTCGCTACATGAGCGATTCGGGCATACAAAACAGATTATTATTTGAAGGTTTAGAGTTTGGCACATGCAAATTTACTTGGAACGGCGGGTAAATATCGCATATAGGTAGATATGGTGGACACTCATGGAAGAAACTTGGTTCAAGGAATTTGGATGCACAAGCAGTATTCCCGCTTAGTACAGATATTTCGGCTAGCAAAGGATTCTAAATAGGAAGCACCACATGTTAGAGGATCCAAAACAATATAACTTATACAAATATACCCAAGCATAACTCATTATGTTGTCTTCCTTGTCCAACTTCAACTAATTTGCTCAGGTTTGAAAATAATTATTGGGGCTCACAATCATAGAAGATGTCCAAGATAGTATTATATGTGAAATCTCTCTTCCTTCAATATTCTTTCATGAATTGTTCAAGTGACCAATACAATGTTTGCTAACCTTCAATAAATTTACCACCTCTACTTCTTATATGTGAAGGCATTACTCCCCATGGGAAAGGCATATGAAACATATATAATTTTAGATTTATGACATTCAAATTATTCAACCATTTACTCATAAGATATAAGTGAAGCACACGAGTAAATGACAAACTACTCCAAAAAGATATAAGTGAAGATCAATGAGTGGTTAAATAATTGTGTAGCTATGTGAAAACTCTCTCTCATTTAAGAATTTCAGATCTTGGTATTTTATTCATACAGCAAGCAAAGCTAAAGAAAATAAATTGACGCTCCAAGCAAAACACATATCATGTGGTGAATAAAAATATAGCTCCAAGTAAAGTTGCCGATGAACGAAGATGAAAGAGGGGATGCCTTCCGGGGCATCCCCAAGCTTAGGCTCTTGGTTATCCTTGAATATTACCTTGGGGTGCCTTGGGCATCCCCAAGCTTAGGCTCTTGCCAATCCTTATTCCATAGTCCATCGAATCTTTACCCAAAACTTGAAAACTTCACAACACAAAACTCAACAGAAAACTCGTGAGCTCCGTTTGCGAAAGAAAACAAAACACCACTTCAAGGTACTTTAATGAACTCATTCTTTATTTGTATTGGTGTTAAACCTACTGTATTCCAACTTCTCCATGGTTTATAAACTATTTTACTAGCCATAGATTCATAAAAATAAGCAAACAGCACACGAAAAACAGAATCTGTCAAAAACAGAACAGTCTGTAGTAATCTATAACTAACACAAACTTCTGGAACCTAAAAACTTCTACCAAAATAGGAAGACCTAGATAATTTGATTATTGATATGCTGCAATTGGAATCAGTATTTTATCACGTTCTGGTGATTTTAAACAATTGTTTTCGTGAACAGAAAGTTTCTGGAATTTTCAGCAAGATCAAATAACTATCATCCAAGAAGATCCTATAGGTCTTACTTGGCACAAACACTAATTAAAACACAAGACCACATATAAACAGAAGCTAGAAAGATTATTTATTACTAAACAGAACCAAAAAGCAATAAACTAAAATAAAATTGGGTTGCCTCCCAACAAGCGCTATCGTTTAACGCCCCTAGCTAGGCATGATGATTTCAATGATGCTCGCATAAAAGATAGGAATTGAAACATAAAGAGAGCATCATGAAGAATATGACTAGCACATTTAAGTCTAACCCACTTCCTATGCATAGGATTTTGTGAGCAAACAACTTATGGGAACAAGAATCAACTTGCATAGGAAGGTAAAACAAGCATAACTTCAAGATTTTAAGCACATAGAGAGGAAACTTGATATTATTGCAATTCCTACAAGCATATAATCCTCCCTCATAATAATTTTCAGTAGCATCATGAATGAATTCAAAAATATAACCAGCACCTAAAGCATTCTTTTCATGATCTACAAGCATAGAAATTTTATTACTCTCCACATAAGCAAATTTCTTCTCACTCGGAATAGTGGGAGTATCATAAGAGACCTGAATACTATAAATTGTTTCCACATTAAAAGAGTAATATTCAGAAAAAGGGTAATCATAATCATGACAAGTTTCATAAATATAATCATCACTACTTTTTATAGCATAAGTTTCATCACAATAATCATCATAAGTAGCAACTTTGTTCTCATCATAATCAATTGAAACCTCTTCCGAAATAGTGGATGCATCACTAAATAAAGTCATGACCTCTCCAAATCCACTTTCATAAATATTATAAGATTCAAAGTCCTCCAAAATAGTGGGATCATTACTTCCTAAAGTTGACACTCTTCCAAACCAACTTTCATCAATATAATCATCATAAGTAGGAGGCATGCTATCATCATTATAATTTTGCATATCAAAACTTGGGAGACTAAAAATATCATCTTCATTAAACGTAGCATCCCCAAGCTTGGGACAAACATTAATTGCAGCAAATATATTCTCAAAAACATCATCTTCATCAAACATAGCATCCCCAAGCTTGGGCCTTTTCATATCATAAGCATAATCACTCTCATCATTAATAGTATGGATAGCACCAATAGTATAGCAATTATCATATTCTTCCAAGCAAGTGCCAAAAAGATTTTCAAGATCATAAGAAGTATCATTATCTTCCCAATCATAATCATCACAACAAGCAATAGGCATAATGAGATCATCATCAAGTGCATCATCTTCCACAATTATTTTTGATTCATTTTCATGAGGCACAACAATAATAGGAGCAACATTATTTGGGAGAGATGTATTTTTACCTCTCTTCCTTTTTCTTTTCTTCTTCTTCACCACATCATGTGTGGGTTCAATCCTCTTTTTGGAGCTCCCTATTAATGAAATTGGTTGAATAGAAGGCTCCTCCTCGTTACCTGATTCATCATAAGAAATAATAGGAGGATATTGGGAAGTCTCTTCCCTTTCATTAGTGTTCTCTTCATCTTCTATTTGCTTTCTTTTCTTTATGTAATTGGCAATATAAGGATTTTCAATGCAATTCACCGCACAATACATATAAATCTTCTCTAGATCAAAATCAAGAAATCTATCAAGATTAAACTTTGGAATACCCTCAGTTATACGTTTCATTTCCTCATACCCCAAAAGAAGACTAAGCTCTTTATGATGATCAAGTGTAATCAAATTATCACAATTTTTGGACACGATTCGGTCATGAAACAATTTGCATTGGAGATTTAAATGACCATGTTCATTGCAAAGTACACAAGGATCGCAGAAAATATTGAATTTTTCAGCACAAACATCAAGACTTTCTTGCAACAATTTAGTTTCTAAATGCTTGTGCCTCTTGCAATATCTATCTTCCCTATTTGGTATGTACTTGCAAACCCAATACACTCCACAAAAATCGACATGCTTATAAGAGATATTTTCATCATGACTAGTGCAATTGTCATTAGTACTATGGATATTCAAGGAATTCATACTAATAACATTGCAATCATGCTCATCATTCAAAGATTTAGTGCCAAACATTTTAATGCATTCTTCTTCTAACACTTTGGCACAATTTTATTTTCCATCATACTCACGAAAGATATTAAAAAGATGAAGCGTATGTGGTAAACTCAATTCCATTTTTTTGTAGTTTTCTTTTATAAACTAAACTAGTGCTAAAACAAGAAACAAAAAGATTCGATTGCAAGATCTAAAGATATACCTTCAAGCACTCACCTCCCCGGCAACGGCGCGAGAAAAGAGCTTGATGTCTACTACGCAACCTTCTTCTTGTTGACGTTGTTGGGCCTCCAAGTGCAGAGGTTTGTAGGACAGTAGCAAATTTCCCTCAAGTGGATGACCTAAGGTTTATCAATCCGTGGGAGGCGTAGGTTGAAGATGGTCTCTCTCAAGCAACCTTGCAACCAAATAACAAAGAGTCTCTTGTGTCCCCAACACACCCAATAGAATGGTAAATTGTATAGGTGCACTAGTTCGGCGAAGAGATGGTGATACAAGTGCAATATGGATGGTAGATATAGGTTTTTGTAATCTGAAAATATAAAAACAGCAAGGTAACTAATGATAAAAGTGAGCACAAATGGTATTGCAATGCTAGGAAACAAGGCCTAGGGTTCATACTTTCACTAGTGCAAGTTCTCTCAACAATAATAACATAACTGGATCATATAACTATCCCTCAACATGCAACAAAGAGTCACTCCAAAGTCATTAATAGCGGAGAACAAACGAAGAGATTATTGTAGGGCACGAAACCACCTAAAAGTTATCCTTTCTGATCGATCTATTCAAGAGTCCGTAGTAAAATAACACGAAGCTATTCTTGCCGTTCGATCTATCATAGAGTTCGTACTAAAATAACACCTTAAGACACAAATCAACCAAAACCCTAATGTCACCTAGATACTCCAATGTCACCTCAAGTATCTGTGGGTATGATTATACAATATGCATCACACAATCTCAGATTCATCTATTCAAACCAACACAAAGTACTTCAAAGAGTGCCCCAAAGTTTCTACCGGAGAGTCAAGATGAAAACGTGTGCCAACCCCTATGCATAAGTTCACAAGGTCACTGAACCCGCAAGTTGATCACCAAAACATACATCAAGTAGATCACGTGAATATCCCATTGTCACCACAGATAAGCACATGTAAGACATACATCAAGTGTTCTCAAATCCTTAAAGACTCAATCCGATAAGATAACTTCAAAGGGAAAACTCAATCCATTACAAGAGAGTAGAGGGGGAGAAACATCATAAGATCCAACTATAATAGCAAAGCGCGCGATACATCAAGATCGTGCCAAATCAAGAACACGAGAGAGAGAGAGAGAGAGAGAGAGAGAGAGAGAGAGAGAGATCAAACACATAGCTACTGGTACATACCCTCAGCCCCGAGGGCGAACTACTCCCTCCTCGTCATGGAGAACGCCGGGATGATGAAGATGGCCACCGGTGAGGGATCCCCCCTCCGGCAGGGTGCCGGAACAGGGTCCTGATTGGTTTTTGGTGGCTACAGAGGCTTGCGGCGGCGGAACTCCAGATCTATTCTGTTCCCCGATAGTTTTAGGGTATATGGATATATATATAGGCGGAAGAAATACGTCAGGGGAGCCACGAGGGGCCCATGATGGTCGAGGGCGCGCCCCCCTGGCTCGTGCCTCCGTCGTTTCTTTCCTGACGTGCACTCCAAGTCTATCGGGTTGCTTTCTTTCCAAAAAATAACTTCTCCAGAAGGTTTCATTCCGTTTCGACTCCGTTTGATATTCCTTTTCTTCAAAACACTGAAACAAGGGAAAAACAGAAACTGGTACTGGGCTCTGGGTTCATAGGTTAGTCCCAAAAATAATATAAAAGTGCATAGTAAAGCCCATTAAACATCCAAGATGGATAATATAATAGCATGAATACTTCATAAATTATAGATACGTTGGAGATGTATCATTCATCATCGTTCCCTTTGCGTCTGCCATGGCCAGCGTGAGTTATGGGTCGAGAGATTGCCACCAGGGAGATGCGAGCATGGAAGTGGAAGCACGAGAGATGCCCCGCCTCGCCGCGGACGCAACCGACATGTCCCACCCCGCAGCCGAAGTAGCACAGAGGTCCCGCCGCGCCGCTGAAGCAGCACGCACGTCCCGCCGCGCCGTTGATGCGGCAGACTGGTTCGGCCGCGCTGCGGAAGCAGAAGAGATGTCCCGCCGCTCCATGAATGCAGCAGAGATGTCCTCCCGCGCCGCGGCAGCCTGGGAAAATGTCTTGCGGGCAGGCGAGGACTCTTACAGGCACATGCATGCGATGGTCCATAGCCAGATGGATCAAATCTCTGGATGGGCGAGGTTGCAGGACGACATGAAAGCCTCTTTTGAACAGGCTACCGGCGTCATCCGGCAACTAAATGAGAGCAATGTGAAGCTCCGGGTTGAGCGCGACCCGCTGAGGGCGAAGATCGTTGGAAGTGCAGAGCAGCAGGAGGAGACCACTGCCTTGTTGAAGAGGATCGGCATCATCGTCGAGAAACTTATGGATGAGAATGCCATGCTGTGATCGAGCGCAGAAGGCTGGTGGAGGAATCCGTGGATGCTCTCAAGCAGCATCTTGAGGACAAGAAAGAGCTCATCGCCGCTCGCCGCGAAGGCTAGTTCCCGCGGCCTACAGCAACGCATCAAGAAAGTAGAGATCAGCGAGCCAGATTGTTGTCTTCCTTCTTCTTTTGCCCTTGTCTATTCGGGCGTTGCCGCATGTGGCTTTTTTTAATTATGCTCCTAAATATGTAAGACAATTATTATCCACTGTCATTGTCCTTATACTCATCATGCTCGCTATAAGTCGCAGTCGATGCTATATAGGTCCGTCGGATCTTACATCAGACCCGTGCAAAACTTTCTTTTCAGATTTTTCATTTTTCTCTCTTAAATCTCAGTCCAGTGAGACATATAGTCATGCCATAGAACAGGGGCTCGGGCGCCATTAATGGAGACGTTGGGAGGGAGGTGCGCGGCAGGTAGCGGTCAAAGGGCTCTCCTCTCGACGAGCACGTGCAGGGGTCTGATCGCACGCCTCCCGTACTCAAATAGCTACCCCGCACGGCACCTCCTAGCCAATAAAAAAAGTGGGCGCGTGGCGGCACGTAACTGGTAAGTAGAACGCCCATGGTTTCAATAATACTTGTGTTTCCGATTTGTAACATGACAGCACATGTTCCAAAATGACTTTGTTGATTGTCAATGTGTGCGCCTTCGCAAATCGGACAGAAAAATTACCACATCATGTTGGTGCCATGTCATGACACCATGCCAAGTTTCATGATTTTCAGGAGTGTTTTGGATTTACAGGAATTAAAAAACCAAGTTTCTCAATCTTTCCGGCCGAGCCACGACGCCCAGATGTTTGAATTTCATTCCCATCTCTTGCATGGTGCTGGAATTTAGTCTATTTTGGGACAGCCCAATAACTATTTCAAAATTTTCTAAATAAATCCTAGAGGCCCACTTAGCCCATTTGTGCAAGGCAAGGGATACTACTAAAGTTTAGTCCCACATTGCTAGTGTAGTGGGAGTTTGACCTCCTTATAAGGGAGTTTCTTTCCCCACTTGTATGAGCATGAGAACAAGAGGGACATCCACGTGCGCTCATCCTCCGCCGCCCACCTCGCCACGCCACGCCACGCCTCGCCTCGCCTCGTCACAATGCGCCGCCCCGCGACGCGGGAATGAGCCGAGCCGATGTCTAAATTTTTGCCACGCACTACGGGAATACGAAAGGTCACTCGGGAGCTGGAAAGTTTTTGCTGTAGTGGATATTGAATATGAACGCTGCACCCTTCGGCTGCTGCCTGTTCGTTTCGTCTCCCTTGTTCCCTTCAGCTCTCGGCGCAGCCTCTCGCCTCCTTCTCTTGCGCCTATAAAAGGGAGGTCGCTCCTCTCAAAGAGACGCACGAGAACTTCTTCTTCCTCTCGCCACCGGTTCCAATCTCTGAGTTGCTGCTGTCTTCCTCATCCCGGCTTGCGGCGTGCACCGCGAGTCGGGACAGTAGGCCTCCGAAACCGCACCTCTTTGAGTCCTGTATGGGAGAAGGGTGATAAGGTTTTTGGGGAGTGCTCCGCACGACTACTGAATTCTTTGTCACGGACGCCCCGGACTCCGACGACTACTTCCCCGACGACGACTTCTTCCCCGATGTCGACAACCTCCTCGACGACATGGTGCTACCTCTTGAGCATGAATTGGTTTTCCCTTCAAGAGGAAAGGGTGATGCAGGAAAGTAGCGTAAGTATTTCCCTCAGTTTTTGAGAACCAAGGTATCAATCCAGTAGGAGACTGCACACAGATCGCCTCGTACCTACACAAAAAAATAAGAACCTTGCAACCAACGCGATAAAGGGGTTGTCAATCCCTTCACGGCCACTTGCAAAAGTGAGATCTGATAGAGATAATACGATAAATATTTTTGGTATTTTTATGATATAGATTGGAAAATAAAGATTGCAAAATAAAATAGATCGGAAACTTATATGATGGAAGATAGACCCAGGGGCCATAGGTTTCACTAGTGGCTTCTCTCAAGATAGCATAAGTATTACGGTGGGTGAACAAATTACTGTCGAGCAATTGATAGAAAAGTGCAAAGTCATGAGAATATCTAGGCATGATCATGTATATAGGCATCACCTGCGCGACAAGTAGACCGAAACGATTATGCATCTACTACTATTACTCCACACATCGACCGCTATCCAGCATGCATCTAGGGTATTAAGTTCATAAGAACAGAGTAACCCATTAGGCAAGATGACATGATGTAGAGGGATAAACTCAAGCAATATGATATAAACCCCATCTTTTTATCCTCGATGGCAACAATACAATATGTATCGGGTCCCCTGCTGTCACTGGGATCGAACACCGCAAGATTGAACCCAAAGCTAAGCACTTCTTCCATTGCAAGAAAGATCAATCTAGTAGGCCAAACCAAACTGATAATTCAAAGAGACTTGCAAAGATAACAAATCATACATAAAAGAATTCAGAGGAGAATCAAATATTGTTCATAGATAATCTTGATCATAAACCCACAATTCATCGGATCTCGACAAACACACCGCAAAAAGAATTACATCGAATCGATCTGCAAGAAGATCGAGGAGAACTTTGTATTGAGATCCAAAGAGAGAAGCCATCTAGCTAATAACTATGGACCCTAAGGTCTAAGGTAAACTACTCACACATCATCGGAGAGGCTATGGTGTTGATGTAGAAGCCCTCCGTGATCAATGCCCCCTCCAGCGGAGCGCCGGAAAAAGCCCCAAGATGGGATCTCACGGGTACAGAAGGTTGCGGCGGTGGAAATAGGGTTTCGTGGTGCTCTCGGATGTCCACGGGGTATATGAGTATATATAGGAGAAAGAAGTCAGTCAGGGGTGCCACGAGGGGCCCACGGGGGTGGGGGCGTGCCTACCCCCTAGGCGCGCCTCCCTGCCCCGTGGCCACCTCGTTGCTTGCTTGACGTCCACTCCAAGTCTCCTGGATTGCGTTTGTTCCAAAAATAACTCTCCTGAAGGTTTCATTTCGTTTGGACTCCGTTTGATATTCCTTTTCTACGAAACACTGAAATAGGCAAAAAACAGCAATTTGGGCTGGGCCTCCGGTTAGTAGGTTAGTCCCAAAAATAATATAAAAGTGTATAATAAAGCCCATTAAACATCCAAAACAGATAATATAATAGCATGAAACAATCAAAAATTATAGATACGTTGGAGACGTATCAAGCATCCCCAAGATTAATTCCTGCTCGTCCTGGAGTAGGTAAATGATAAAAACAGAATTTTTGATGTGGAATGCTACCTAGCATATTTCTCAATGTAATTTTCTTTTGTGGCATGAATATTCAGATCCGAAAGATTCAAGATAAAAGTTTAATATTGACATAAAAATAATAATACTTCAAGCATACTAACAAAGCAATCATGTCTTCTCAAAATAACATGGCTAAAAAAGTTATCCCTAAAAATCATATAGTCTGGCTATGCTCTATCTTCATCACACGAAATATTTAAATCATGCACAACCCCGGTTTCAGCCAAGCAATTGTTTCATACTTTAGTATTCTCAAACTTTTTCAATCTTCACGCAATATATGAGAGTGTGCCATGGACATAGCACTATATGTGGAATAGAACAGTGGTTGTGGAGAAGACAAAAAGGAGAAGATAGTCTCTCATCAACTAGGCGTATCAACGGGCTATGGAGATGCCCATCAATAGATATCAATGTGAGTGAGTAGGGATCGCCTTGCAACGGATGCACTAGAGCTATAAGTGTATGAAAGCTCAACAAAAGAAACTAAGTGGGTGTGCATCCAACTTGCTTGCTCACGAAGACCTAGGGCACTTTGAGAAAGCCCATCATTGGAATATTCAAGCCAAGTTCTATAATGAAAAATTCCGACTAGTATATGAAAGTGACAAAATAAGAGACTCTCTATCATGAAGATCGTGCTACTTTGAAGCACAAGTGTGGTAAAAGGATAGTAACATTGCCCCTTCTCTCTTTTTCTCTCATTTTTTTGTTTGGGCATTTTCTTTTTTTCATATGGCCTCTTTTTTTATTATTATTTTTCGTCCGGAGTCTCATCCCGACTTGTGGGGGAATCATAGTCTCCATCATCCTTTCCTCACTTGGGACAATGCTCTAATAATGATGATCATCACACTTTTATTTACTTACAACTCAAGAATTACAACTCGATACTTAGAACAACATATGACTCTATGTCTATGCCTCCGGCGGTGTACCAGGGTATGCAATGAATCAAGACTGACATGTATGAAAGAATTATGAATGGTGGCTTTGCCACAAATACGATGTCAACTACATGATCATGCAAAGCAATATGACAATGATGCAGCGTGTCATAATAAACGGAACGGTGGAAAGTTGCATGGTAATATATCTTGGAATGGCTATGGAAATGCCATAATAGGTAGGTATGGTGGCTGTTTTGAGGAAGGTATATGGTGGGTGTATGATACCGGCGAAAGCGCGCGGTATTAGAGAGGCTAGCAATGGTGGAAGGGTGAGAGTGCGTATAATCCATGGACTCAACATTAGTCATAAAGAACTCACATACTTATTGCAAAAATCTACAAGTCATCAAAACAAAGTACTACACGCATGCTCCTAGGGGAAGGGTTGGTAGGAGTTAACCATCGCGCGATCCCGACCTCCACACATAAGGAAGACAATCAATAAATAAATCATGCTCCAACTTCATCACATAACGGTTCACCATACGTGCATGCTACGGGAATCACAAACTTCAACACAAGTGTTTCTTTAAATTAATAACTACTCAATTAGCATGACTCTAATATCACCAACCTCATATCTCAAAACAATCATCAAGTATCAAACTTCTCATAGTATTCAATGCACTTTATATGATAGTTTTTATTATACCTATCTTGGATGCTCATCATTTTAGGACTAAAATTTTAACCAAAGCAAATCACCATGCTGTTCCAAAAGACTCTCAAAATAATATAAGTGAAGAATGAGAGATCAATAATTTCTATAAAATAAAACCACCACCGTGCTCTAAAGAGATATAAGTGAAGCACTAGAGCAAAATTATCTAGCTCAAAAGATATAAGTGAAGCACATAGAGTATTCTAATAAATTCCGATTCATGTGTGTCTCTCCAAAAAGGTGTGTACAGCAAGGATGATTGTGGTAAACTAAAAATCAAAGCCTCAAATAATACAAGATGCTCCAAGCAAAACACATATCATGTGGTGAATAAAAATATAGCATCAAGTAAAGTTACCGATGGACGAAGACGAAAGAGGGGATGCCTTCCGGGGCATCCCCAAGCTTAGGCTTTTGGTTGTCCTTGAATTTTACCTTGGGGTGCCTTGGGAATCCCCAAGCTTAGGATCTTGCCACTCCTTGTTCCATAATCCATCAAATCTTTACCCAGAAACTTGAAAACTTCACAACACAAAACTCATTAGAAAATCTCATGAGCTCCGTTAGCGAAATAAAACAAACCACCACTTCAAGGTAATGTAATGAACTAATTATTTATTTATATTGGTGTTAAACCTACTATATTCCAACTTCTTTATGGTTCATACCCCATGATACTAGCCATAGATTTATCAAAATAAGCAAACAACACACGAAAAACAGAATCTGTCAAAAACAGAACAGTCTTTAGCAATCTGTATCACACATAAACTTCTGGAGCGCCAAAAATTCAACCAAATTAGGAAGACCTGGGTAATATGTATATGAATCTACTTCAAAAAGAATCAGGGCAAAATCGCTTTGCTGTGATTTATGAAAATTATTTTCGTGAGCGCAAAGTTTCTATTTTTTACAGCAAGATCAAACAACTATCATCCAAGAAGATCCTAAAGGCTTTACTTGGCACAAACACTAATTAAAACACAAAAAACACAATCATAGCAGTAGCATGATGAATTATTTATTACTAAACAGAACCAAAAAGCAAGAAACAAAAATAAAATTGGGTTGCCTCCCAACAAGCGCTATCGTTTAACGCCCCTAGCTAGGTATAAAGGCAAGGATAGATCTAAGCATTGTCATCTTTGGTATGCAATCCATAAGTGGCTCTCATACTAGATTCATAAGGTAAATTAATTTTATTTCTAGGAAAGGGTTCCATGCCTTTCCTTAATGGAAATTGGAATCTAATATTCCCTTCCTTCATATCAATAATTGCACCAATCATTCTAAGGAAAGGTCTACCAAGAATAATAGGACATGTAGGATTGCAATCTATATCAAGAACAATAAAATCTATGGGCACATAATTCCTATTTGCAACAATAATAACATCATTAATCCTTCCCATAGGTTTCTTAATGGTGGAATCCGCAAGGTGCAAGTTTGAAGAACAATCATCAAATTCACGGAAACCTAACACATCACACAAAGTTTTTGGAATCGTGGAAAGACTAGCACCCAAATCACATAAAGCATAGCACTCATGGTCTTTAATTTTAATTTTAATAGTAGGTTACCACTCATCATAAAGTTTTCTAGGGATAGAAACTTCTAACTCAAGTTTTTCTTCATAGGATTGCATTAAAGCATCAACGATATGTTTGGTAAAAGCTTTATTTTGATCATAAGCATGAGGAGAATTTAACATGGATTGCAACAAGGAAATGCAATTATGAAAGAGAAATTATCATAATTAAATTCCTTGAAATCCAAAATAGTGGGTTCATTGCTATGTAAAGTTTTGACCTCCTCAATCCCACTTTTACCAATTTTTGCATCAAGATCTAAAAACTCCGAATTATTGGGACGCCTTCTAACTAAAGTTGACTCATATCCAGTCCCATTATCAAGATTCATATTGCAAAATAAGTATTTAATAGGAGACACATCAATCACTTTTAGATCTTCATCCTTATTATCATGAAAACTAGAAGAACACGCTTTTATGAAGCAATCTTTCTTAGCACGCATCCTAGCGGTTCTTTCTTTGCATTCATCAATGGAAATTCTCATGGCTTTGAGAGACTCATTGATATCATGCTTAGGTGGAATAGATCTAAGTTTCAAAGAATCAACATCAAGAGAAATTCTATCCATGTTCCTAGCCAATTCATCAATCTTAAGCAATTTTTCTTCAAGCAAAGCATTGAAATTCTTTTGTGAATTCATAAACTCTTTAACACTAGTCTCAGAATCAGAGGGCAACTTATTAAAATTTCCGTAAGAGTTTTTGTAGGAATTACCATAATTATTAGAGGAATTACTAGGGAACGGCCTAGAATTAAAGTTTCCTCTATACGCGTTGTTACCAATATTGTTCCTACCAAAAAAATTCACATCCATAGAATCATTATTATTCTCAATCAAAGTGGACAAAGGCATATCATTAGGATCAGAAGAAACACTCCTACTAGCAAACAATTTCATAAGTTCATCCATCTTTCCACTCAAAACATTAATCTCTTCAATCGCATGAACCTTTTTACTAGTGGATCTTTCGGTGTGCCATTGAGAATAATTAACCATAATATTATCTAGGAGTTTAGTAGCTTCTCCTAAAGTGATTTCCATAAAAGTGCCCCCCGCTGCCGAATCTAAAAGATTTCTAGAAGCAAAATTCAATCCGGCATAATTTTTTTGTATAATCTTCCATAAATTCAAACCATGTGTAGGGCAATTGCGTATCATTAATTTCATTCTCTCCCAAGCTTGTGCAACATGTTCATGATCAAGTTGCTTAAAATTCATAATATCGTTTCTAAGAGAGATGATCTTAGCGGGAGGAAAATACTTAGAGATAAAAGCATCTTTGCACTTATTCCATGAATCAATACTGTTTTTTAGGGAAAGATGAAACCAAGTTTTAGCACGATCTCTAAGCGAAAACGGAAATAGCTTCAATTTAACAATATCATTATCCACATCTCTCTTCTTTTGCATATCGCACAAATCAACAAAGTTGTTTAGATGTGTAGCGGCATCTTCACTAGGAAGGCTAGAGAATTGATCTTTCATGACAAGATTCAGCAAAGCAGCATTAATTTCACATCAGCATCGGTAATAGGAGCAATCGGAGTGCTAAGAAAATCATTGTTGTTGGTATTGGAAAAATCACACAATTTAGTATTGTCTTGAGCCATCGTGACAAACAATCCAACACACAAGCACACAAAAGGCAAGCGAAAAGAGGCAAACGGAGAAGAGGGCGAATAAAACGGCAAGGGTGAAGTGGGGGAGAGTGAGGGAGTCATGGACTAAGGGGTCCTCGGGCGTCCGGCCTGTTAGCCATGGGCCGGACTGAAGGGCTGTGAAGATACGAAGACCGAAGACTCCACCCGTGTCCGGATGGGACTCTCCTTGGCGTGGAAGGCAAGGTTGGCGATCAAATATGAAGATTCTCTTCTCTGTAACCGATTTGACGTAACCTTAGATCCCTCCGGTGTCTATATAAACCGGAGGGTTAGGTCTATAGGACCGAATACTCATTACCATATTCATACATGCTAGACTTCTAGGGTTTAGCCATTACGATCCCGTGGTAGATCAACTCTTGTAATACTCATGCAGGAAGTAGGGTATTACCTCCATAAAGAGGGCCCGAACCTGGGTAAACATTGTGTCCCCCGTCTCCTGTTACCATCGATCCTAGACGCACAGTTCGGGACCCCCTACCCGAGATCCGCCGGTTTTGACACCGACATTGGTGCTTTCATTGAGAGTTCCACCGTGCCGTCGTCAAGAGGTTTGATGGCCCCTTCGATCATTTACAACGATGTTGTCCAAGGAGAAATCTTCCTCCCCGGACAGATCTTCGTATTCGGCAGCTTCGCACTGCAGGCCAACTCGCTTGGGTATCTGGAGCAGATCAAAAGCTACGCCCCTGGCCATTCGGTCAAATTCGGGAGCTTGAATTAAGTTGCGGACGTCCGTGGAACTTGATCTTCGACGGATTCGAGACTGCAGCAGCCGCTCCCTGTCACCTTGATGAACATGACTTAAATCTGTCATCAGACCACATCCAGGAGATAGCTCCTGTAACTACTCTGGCCTTAGATCCGGAGCAAATCGCGCCATCCGGGGATAGGAAGCTCAACCCCGCCACGGAGGCCGCAGATTCCGCAGCGTTGGAGCCACACACAGACTTAGCCTCGCGTGATATCTGTGTCACCGGAACTATGGACTCGTTCCCGGCTATAAGTTCCGAACCATGTACGTCCACGGACGCCGAGCTGGATCGGTTATCGATCTTAGAATTTAGCGCCACAGACATCTTCCGACACAGACATCTTCCGACACTCGCCTTTCGGCGATGTGCTAAACTCATTAAAGAATCTGTCCTTGGCGGGGGACTCACAGCCGAATTATCTCCGGTTCGAACTAGAGGCTGATGATGGAGAATTTCGTTTCCCACCCACCACCCACTTCATAACCACTGTCGATGACCTAACCGACACACTCAATTATGACTCCGAAGACATCGACGGTATGGACGACGATGCCGGAGAAGAGGAGGCCCAAGCCACGCCGTTCACCGGACGATGGACGGCCACCTCCTTATACGACCTATACATGGTGGATACGCCAAAAGGTAATAGTGGTGACGATAAGAAAAACCCAGTGAAGTATGACCCCCCTAAGACACAACCAAAGCGCCGGCGTCAGCGGCGCCGCTCTAAACCACGCTGCAGCAAGGACAACAACACCGGCACAGGAGACGACAACACTCCATACGGTGCCGAAGATGTAGAAGACCACGACGAACAAACTGCCAATCAGGAGGATGGGCAAGTCAGCCCTGATGAACAGGCCGTAAATGAAGACTCGGAGAACGGTAGTTATCATCTGCTCTCCGAGGAGGAGGTGAGCCTCGACAACGAAGACTTTATCGTGCCTGAGGAACCCCTCGAGTAGGAGCACTTTAAGCGCCGGCTAATAGCCACTGCAAGGAGCCTGAAAAAGAAGCAGCAGCAGCTTCAAGCTGATCAAGATCTGCTGAATGACAGATGGACTGATGTCCTGGCAGCCAAGGAATACGGCCTCAAGCACCCAGCCAAAAGCTACCCGCAACGTAGATTGCTCCCACAGTTCAATGATGAGGCGTTGGAGCCCATACCATCATCACGCAATGCGGCTGACCGACCACCACGGGGTCGAGACAAGGCGGCAACTCAAGCCGAACACCAGCCCGCTCCACCTCATCGTAAAGGTGGAGACCAAACAGCTCAGGGACATACCTATGACCTACGGCAAAAACTGGACAATAATGCAGGACATGCTAGATCGATCTACGGATCGCGAGGGCGTGCCCCGACACGTGACGACGGCCACCTATCGGGACGTGATAAGCCCAACCATGCCCGGGACGAACTCCGCAGACGGAACCCATTGGAAGTACGTCACGATGTGGCCCGATATAGAGGCGCCGCACACCCCCTTTGCTTCACGGATGAAGTAATAGACCATGAATTCCAAGAAGGGTTTAAACCCGTAAACATCGAATCATATGATGGGACAACAGACTCTGCAGTCTGGATAGAGGATTTCCTCCTCCATATTCATAAGGCTCGTGGCGATGATCTCCACACCATTAAATATCTCCCATTGAAACTTAAAGGACCAGCTCGGTACTGGTTGAACAGTCTGCCAGAAAACTCAACCGGTAACTGGGAAGACTTGGAAGAAGCCTTCTTGGACAACTTCCAAGGAACATACGTCCGGCCTCCGGATGCAGATGATTTAAGTCACATAGTCCAACAGCCCGGAGAATCAGCCCGGAAATTCTGGACTAGGTTCTTAACTAAAAAGAACCAGATTGTCGACTGTCCAGATGCCAAAGCCCTAGCGGCCTTTAAGCATAGCATCCGCGACGAATGGCTCGCCTGACATCTCGGGCAGGAAAAGCCAAAGTCCATGGTGGCACTTACGACACTTATGACCCGCTTTTGCGCGGGCGAAGATAGTTGGTTAGCCCGTTGCAATAATAATGCAAGCAAACCGGGCACCTCTGAAGCCAAGGATAGCAACGGAAATTCCCGACGCAACAGACACAAGCGTCGAATCAATGGCAACCATACCGATGACACGGCGGTCAACGCCGGATTCAGTGGCTCCAAGTCCGGTCAGCGGAAGAAGCCATACAATAAGAACAATTCTGGCTCATCCAGTCTGGACCGCATACTCGATCATCCGTGCCAGATACATGGCACCCCGGAAAAACCAGCCAACCACACCAACAGAGATTGTTGGGTTTTTAAACAGGCCAGCAAGTTAAATGCCGATAACAAGGAGAAGGGGTCGCAAAGCAAGGACGATGACGAGGATACTCGGCCATTGAACACAGGGGGACAGAAGAAATTCCCCCCTCAGGTCAAAACGGTGAATATGATATATGCCACCCACGTCCCCAAGATGGAACGCAAGCGTGCACTGAGGGACGTCTACGCGATGGAGCCAGTCGCCCCAAAGTTCAACCCATGGTCCTCCTTCCCGATCACATTTGATCGCCGAGACCACCCGACCAGCGTCCGTCACAGCTGGTCGGCCGCACTGGTCCTTGACCCAATCATCGACGGATTCCACCTCACGCGGGTCCTAATGGATGGTGGTAGCAGCCTCAACCTGCTTTATCAGTATACGGTGCGCAAAATGGGCATTAACCCATCACGGATCAAGCCCACAAAGACTACCTTTAAAGGAGTCATACCAGGTCTAGAGGCCCGTTGTACGGGCTCAATCACACTAGAGGTTGTCTTCGGATCTCCGGACAACTTCCGAAGCGAAGAGTTAATCTTCGACATCGTCCCCTTCCGCAGCGGCTATCACGCACTGCTTGGACGAACCGCATTTGCTTGATTCAACATGGTGCCACACTATGCTTATCTCAAGCTCAAGATGCCCGGACCACGCGGCGTCATAACAGTCTATGGAAAGACGGAACGCTCCCTCCGTAGCGAGGAGCACACCGTTGCCCTAGCAGCAGACGTACAGAGCGGCCTTTTTAAGCAGAACCTTAATTCGGCGGCCGAACTCCCGGACACCACTAAGAGGGTCCGGACCATTCTGCAGCAGGACAGTGCGGCTCGTCAAGAGCTCGACTAGAAATTCGGCCTCCGTCCCAGTCCCAATCAGCTGGCGGCATTCGTACCGTGCGTACATAACTACGCACTCAAAATACCATGTGCATAGACGGAGGCATTCTTGTCTTGTGATCCATAGTACGGCTTGACCGCGCCCGGACACATATACTTTCAATATTTACTTTTTTTCCTTTTCAGGTTTCTTTTCCACAGGCCCTCCCTGAAGGCCCGAACACCTATCCTTCTGAAGGATAAGTACACCAAGGGGATAAGTAGCTCGGACGCATAAGGGGAGCTTTAGGCGACCCCTTGAACGATCACTCTACCTATTTTCGGTACCCGTACGCAGCTTTGCCTTGGTTGTGGCATGTTAAATAGCCTTATTGCTTATTGCACTACTTGAACAAATACGCTTTGACATATTAATCATGCTATAAATGGAAAAAATAGTTCGCAGGCCAAGTTCCTGCGGCATTGGCTTACTGTCCTTTTCCTTTTTTCCTTTTTCCTGATATTCTTATCAATTGCACACGTACACTCTGGTACGCCTTCATTCGCCAGGGGCTTCAATATGCCCCATAACACGGCAATAAAGTCCGAACACTTTTACAGTATAGTTCGGCACCCCGATCTTTAGCATTATATGCATCAGCTCCGAATCATGTCTTTGGTCAATAGTTGGGTTGCCCGGCTCCTGTGCTTACTACCTTACGTTCCGTTATATCAGCTAGGGTAGTAAAGGGAGAGCTACTGCGATTGTGCCCTGGTTCATCCGGATGAGCACCTCAGTAGAGAAAGCCGAAAACTGACTGTCATGATGTGGCGAGAGTCGGTCAGCTGTTCGAGAGGTTACAAATCGTTAGAGGTTGTTTCCGCATTTAGCGAAGGATTGGTTTTTACCCGATCAGGTGTTTACAGTATCCCTAGTTCGTACTCACGAGCACTAGGGCCTGCGCCTAAATTTTTATTTGTCAAACTCCTATAGCTAAGTGAGAGTGATAAAGCCGTATAGTCCGATTGCCTGGTTCGCAGCGCTAACACCTCCTTACGGACCAAAAATCTTTGGATCAAGTGTGTTTTGGCGCCCACCGAACACCCCGGTACTTCCTACACGGGGGCTGAATCCGGCGACTGGCCAACTCTCAGATTTAATAAAAACGGCTGCACAGGAGGTAAAAAATTAACACAAAGAATTATATTACACAAATTGTCTTTGTTTCACAATACAGGGCGAGACAAATATGAATGTATTCATTCAAAGATCACGTCTTTCGCACACTGCTCCGCAACAATGCGGGATCCCTCCAGGACACTATCAAAATACAGCTCGGGCTTGCGGTGCTCCTTGCCCTCCGGCGGCCCCTCAGTCATCAGCTTCTTGGCATCCATTTTCGCTCACCAGACCTTGACATGGGCAAAGGCCATGCGCGTGCCCTCAATGCAGACCGAACGCTTGACGACGTCCAGCCGAGGACAGGCATTCACCAGCCGCTTCACGAGGCCGAAGTAGCTACTGGGTATAGCTTCAGCAGGCCACAGCCGGATTATCAAGTCCTTCATGGCCAGTTCGGCCACCATGTGCAGCTCGACCAGCTGTTTTAGCTGATCGTTGAAGGGCACCGGATGCTCTGGCGTCAGATATTGCGACCAGAACAGCTTCTCCGCTGAGCTCCCTTCTTCGGCTCGAAAGAACTCTGCAACGTCTGACACGCTGCGCGGCAGGTCCGCAAACGCCCCTGGGGAACTCCGGATACGGGTTAGTAAGAAATACTTCTTCTTCACATACTTGCTTTGCATAAAAAATGCCTTACCCGCCGCGATCCTCTTAGCCTCTTGGATCTCCTGGAGGGCGCCCTGGGCTTCAACCCGGGCCTCTTCTACGATTTGGCGAGCCTTGGCGAGTTCGGCGTCTCGAGCCAAAATGTTGCCCTCCAAGGTCTCGCATTTCTTAACAGCATCCTGGAGCTCCTCCTGCACCTCGTTAAGCATGGCCTTGAGCTTCTTACGAGCAGCTTGCTCCTGGACAACTTTCCCCTCGGCTTTGGCCAGGGCCTTTTTTAGGGCCTTGACCTCGGTCATCGCTCCTACACACATCATGACATTATGGTCAATAAAACATCATTTATTCTTTCCGAATATATAGCGAGTGATTAAAAATACCTTGCTGGTCCTCCAGCTGCTTCCTCGCTTGACCGAGCTCGTCCTCGGCCGGCTCCAGTTTCTGCTTCAGTCCGGAGACTTTGGCAGCATGTGAGGTCACGGCCAGCAGCGACGCCTGCTCAGTCACATAAGACATATATAGTTAGCTTCATGCAGGGTATTGATCCTCTGTCCGGCTCTTTTCCTTCCGAACACCAGACAGTGTCTCAGGGGCTACTGTCTACATTGTGACTTTTTCTTTTACATTGCTTACCTCAAAGCCGGTCAGCAGATTGCTGCAAGCTTCGGTCAGTCCGCTCTTAACGGACTGAACCTTCTCAATCACCGTACCCATAAGGATACGGTGCTCATCTGCAAGGGAAGCGCCTCGTAGCGCTTCCAGCGGACTATCCGGTGCCTCCGGTTGGACAGAGGTCACCGGCAGAACAGGCACACCTCCTCCTTTCGGGGAAGGCTGCTCACTTGACTCTGGAGCCGTGTGGGTCTCCGGAAGGGTATTCGGGTGGGGGCCGAATTGGACATGCCCCCCATCGCCAGTCCCCTGGGGGATTTGCTCCCCCATGTGTGCGACTGTCGAGGTTTCACCCTCTGGCGCCACCCTGACAACCTCCTGAACCTTTCCCTGGCCGGAGAAGGTCCTTCGGGACATCACCTTGTTGTCACCCTTGGCCCGGGGAGAGTGAGCGGCCGGTGGTGACTCGCTGGCCCTCGCCTTTGAATCCAACGAACCCCCTGATGAGGATCGCTGGAGGCTGTCGTGGGCCGGACTGTAATAGCATAATTAAACATCTTAGCACCATAAAAAGGAGAGGCCAGATACCTGGACGTATACGGGTCTTTAGTACTCACGAAGCGGCTAGGGGCTTGCTTCGGGGGGGGGGGTCGCTCTGGGGTGCTATCGACGTCCCACGCGAAGTTATCCGCAAGGGGGCCCTTCCCTTCTTGGGCGCCCCCGCCTCTAGATTTCTGGAGGCTGCCCTCTTGTTCCTTCCCCCATCAGGGGGAGAGTGGCTTTCATCCTCCTCCTCGACGTTGTCTTCGACGGCAGAGGAGTGATCCTCGTCATCTTCGGACATCACGTCCGAAGTACCCTTGCGGCGAGGGCCGCCTTTGGTCCCCTTGGCCTTCTTCTCCGGTGCCTTGTAAGGCGCCGGAACCAGCATCTTCGCCAGGAGCGGGATGACGGGCTCTTCAGGCAGCGGAGCCGAACAATGAATCCGCTCCGCCTTCTCCGTCCATACCTGAAAAACTATATAGATATATAGTCAAATTTGGACATCCTCCCTGAATAGACAGGTAGAGGATACATCTCGAGAAGTGAAAATCTTACCGCACTGGCGGGGTTGGAAAAATCGTGCCCGCGGTCCGAGTCTATGACAGGCAGCTTCTCATTACCCTTAAAGAGCAATTTCCAGGCATCTTCGTGAGTAGTTCCGAAGAGCCTTTTCAGGGTTTGGTGCTTCGCCGGATCAAACTCCCATAAAGGGCAGTCTGGGCTTTGGCAGGGGAGGATCCGGCGGACCAGCATCACCTGGATCACGTCGACAAGCTTGACGTTTTTATCCTCCATACTTTAGATGCGCGTTTGCAGCACCAACAGTTCGTCCGACGAAGACCAATTTGGGCCCTTCTCCATCCAGGAGGTAAGCCGCATTGGAGCTCCAGACTTGAATTCGGGAGCCGCGGCCCAAGCAGCGTCGCGGGGCTCTGTGATGTAGAACCACAGCTTCTGCCACTCCTTGACAGTCTCCACAAACGTACCTTTGGGCAATGTGACATTGGGCAGTTTGCTCACCATGACGCCTCCGCATTCCGCGTGCTGGCCATCCACCACCTTCGGCTTCACGTTGAAGATCTTGAGACATAGCCCGAAGTGGGGTTGGATGCGGAGGAAGGCCTCACACACAACAATGAATGCCGAAATGTTGAGGAAGGAGTTCGGGGCCAGATCATGGAAATCTAGCCCGTAATAGAACATCAGTCCGTGGACGAAAGGGTGGAGTGGAAACCGTAACCCGCTGACGAAATGGGGGATGAACACCACCCTCTCGTCGGGCTTCAGGGTGGGGACGATTTGCCCCTTGGCTGGAAGTCGGTGGGCGATTTCTTTCGCCAGGTACCCGGCCGCCCGAAGCCCAGCAATGTCCTTCTCCTTGACGGAGGAGGCCATCCATTTACCTTGCCCTCCGGTTCTGGACATGGTTGAATACTTGCTTAAGGCAGAAAGGTTGAGAGCTTGGGCGCTGGAGCTCAAGGATGAGAGGGCAGAGGGCAAGAGAAGGCGTGGGTGAACAAGGATGAATCCTTATCCCTTTATAAAGGCATTAAATATCAAACGCCTCCCCACTCGCCTTAAAACTCGCCTATTCCCAAGGGTTGTGCAACCGGCACGGTTGGGTTACCCACGCCCGTATTGATGAGAATCCAGCAATAAGGGGACACGATCTCTGCTTTGACAAGACATGACAATGGAAACCGCATCTCGAAACGCGAAACGGCAGACGAAAACGGTTCGAAATAATGACCGGGTGTATGTGATGTCACATTACAAAGAAAGTTGTCAGCGGATTGGACTCGTGGAATATTATACTCTTTGCGGCTGTGTGTGGTGCTTGTGTTATAGGTCCGGTTACATTCTTCGCGTCCGAAGACTATCTTGGAGTATTCGGGAAGGGGAACCCGCCTTGCAATGCCGAAGACAATCTGCGCGCCGGACACCTCGGCATTGAAGCCTGGTTCAGGGGCTACTGAGGGAGTCCTGGACTAAGGGGTCCTCGGGCGTCCGGCCTATTAGCCATGGGCCGGACTAATGGGCTGTGAAGATACGAAGACCGAAGACTCCACCGTGTCCGGATGGGACTCTCCTTGGCATGGAAGGCAAGGTTGGCGATCAAATATGAAGATTCCCTTCTCTGTAACCGATTTGATGTAACCCTAGATCCCTCCGGTGTCTATATAAACCGGAGGGTTAGGTCTATAGGACCGAATACTCATTACCATATTCATACAGACGAGACTTCTAGGGTTTAGCCATTACGATCTCATGGTAGATCAACTCTTGTAATACTCATATTCATCAAGATCAATCAAGCAGGAAGTAGGGTATTGCCTCCATAGAGAGGGCCCGAACCTGGATAAACATCGTGTCCCCTGTCTCCTGTTACCATTGATCCTAGACGCACAGTTCGGACCCCCTACCCGAGATCCGCCGGTTTTGACACCGACAGAGAGGAAAACGAGAGGAAAATGGCAAATAATGTAATGCGAGGGATAAGAATTTGTGATGGGTACTTGGTATGTCTTGACTTGACTTGGCAACTGCGCCAGAGATGGCTAGCTGCTGGAAGATCCAATCTGGACTTGACTTGGCGTAGCCTCCCCGGCAACGGTGCCAGAAATCCTTCTTGCTACCTCTTGAGCATGCGTTGGTTTTCCCTTGAAGAGGAAAGGGTGGCAGAAAAGTAGCATAAGTATTTCCCTCAGTTTTTGAGAACCAAGGTATCAATCCAGTAGGAGACTGCACACAAATCGCCTCGTACCTACACAAACAAATAAGAACCTTGCAACCAAGGCGATAAAGGGGTTGTCAATCCCTTCACGGCCACTTGCAAAAGTGAGATCTGATAGAGATAATAAGATAAATATTTTTGGTATTTTTATGATATAGATTGGAAAATAAAGATTGCAAGATAGACCCGGGGGCCATAGGTTTCACTAGTGGCTTCTCTCAAGATAGCATAAATATTACGGTGGGTGAACAAATTACTGTCGAGCAATTGATAGAATAGTGCATAGTCATGAGAATATTTAGGCATGATCATGTATATAGGCATCACGTCCGCGACAAGTAGACCGAAACGATTCTGCATCTCCTACTATTACTCCACACATCGACCGCTATCCAGCATGCATCTAGAGTATTAAGTTCATAAGAACAGAGTAACACATTAGGCAAGATGACATGATGTAGAGGGATAAACTCAAGCAATATGATATAAACCCCATCTTTTTATCCTCGATGGCAACAATACAATACGTATCGGTTCCCCTTCTGTCACTGGGATCGAACACCGCAAGATTGAACCCAAAGCTAAGCACTTCTCCCATTGCAAGAAAGATCAATCTAGTAGGCCAAACCAAACTGATAATTCGAAGAGACTTGCAAAGATAACAAATCATACATAAAAGAATTCTGAGGAGATTCAAATATTGTTCATAGATAATCTTGATCATAAACCCACATTTCATCAGATCTCGACAAACACACCGCAAAAAGAATTACATCGAATAGATCTCCAAGAAGATCGAGGAGAACTTTGTATTGAGATCCAAAGAGACAAGCCATCTAGCTAATAACTATGGACCCGAAGGTCTGAGGTAAAATACTCACACATCATCGGAGAGGCTATGGTGTTGATGTGGAAGCCCTCCGTGATCAATGCCCCCTCCGGCGGAGCATCGGAAAAGGCCCCAAGATGGGATCTCACGGCTACAGAAGGTTGCGGCGGTGGAAATAGGGTTTCGTGGTGCTCTCGGATGTCCATGGGGTATATGAGTATATATAGGCGAAAGAAGTCGGTCAGGGGAGCCATGAGGGGCCCATGAGGGTGGGGGCGCGCCTACCCCCTGGGCGCGCCTCCCTGCCTCGTGGCCGCCTCGTTGCTTGCTTGACGTCCACTCCAAGTCTCCTAGATTGTGTTTGTTCCAAAAATAACTCTCCCGAAGGTTTCATTCTATTTGGACTCCGTTTGATATTCCTTTTATGCGAAACACTGAACTAGGCAAAAAACAGCAATTTGGGATGGGCCTCCGGTTAGTAGGTTAGTCCCAAAAATAATATAAAAGTGTATAATAAAGCCCATTAAACATCCAAAACAGATAATATAATAGCATGGAACAATCAAAAATTATAGATACGTTGGAGACGTATCACATGGCTGGCGAGGACACCCACCCCAAGTCCAGTGCTTCTGCTGCTGCTGTCCCGTATGTGTTCTTCTTCTTTCTGTTCGAGGTACTGCCACAGTTCCTTGTTCTAGTGTTTGCTCTAGATATGTTTGGCTACAGTTCATATATGCACATGCTATTTACTTTCTCTCTGTCAGATCGCATGACTTGTTTTATCTCTGCTATATTAGTCATGCTTTATCTAGTATTTCTGTTAATAAAATCATTTGGTAAATTGCTCATATTTCCAACAATCCAAAAACCTTATTATAGGCAATTTACCCCGATTGGTTTTGCTGCTTCCATGAGACCTCCTATGTTTGAGGGTATCCACTATAAGAGGTGGCGCGTGAGAGCAGTCTTATGGTTTCAAACCATGAGTTGCTATGACGCCACTCTTGGCAAACCTGAAGGAGAATATGATGCTCAACAGGAACAAGCTTTTCAGAAAATGGATACCCTGTTTAAGGCTGCTCTCTTGAGTGTTCTTGGTGACAACATAGTTGATGCTTATGCGTCAATTGATAATGGAAAAGATATGTGGGACACACTCGAGGCCAAGTTTGGGGCCTCGGATGCTGGCACTGAGTTGTACATCATGGAGCAATTCTATGATTACAGGATGACTGAAGAGCGCTCCGTGGTTGAGCAAGCTCATGAGATACAGTCATTTGCTGGAGAACTTGAGCACTTCAATTGTATGCTACCGGACAACTCTGTTGCCAGAGGTATCATCACTAAGCTTCCTCCTTCGTGGAGGAACTTTGCTACCTTACTGAAGCATAAGAGGCAGGAGTTTTCCGTTCCGGATCTCATTGGTACTCTTGATGTGGAAGAAAAGGCGAGAGCAAAGGATAACCGTGCTCGAGGTATTGAGGGAGGTTCTAGTGCCAATCTGGTACAGAAGAAAAACTTCCAGCCCCACAAATTCAAGAACAAGGGAAAGCTTGATGGTAAAGCAAAGTTTGATTGGAATAACAAGGTCGTAAAACACACGAACTTCAAGAAGAAGAATGACAAGAAAAAAGGTGTTTGTCATGTCTGCGGAGATCCTGACCATTGGGCTCCTAGTTGCCCTAATTGTTATGACAAGCGTCATCTTGGGAAAGGCGACAAGACCGCTAATGTTGTCATTGGTGACACTGATATGAAGGATGCTGGGTATGGTATATTTCCCACTATTCTTTCAGTATATCATTCTCCTGATTGGTTGATTGACACGGGTGCTAATGTGCATGTATGCGGCGATATTTCCATGTTTTCGTCTTATCAGACCGTAGGGACTTCAACCGTGCTGATGGGCAACGGTTCAAGTGCTTCTGCTCATGGTGTTGGCACGGTCGATCTAAAGTTTACTTCGGGGAAGATCGTGCGGCTAAAGAACGTGCATTATGTCCCCTCCGCCAATAAAAATCTTGTTAGCGGATCTCTTCTGTGTATAGATGGCTACAAGCTTGTCTTTGAGTCAAATAAATTTGTAATATCCAAGTATGGAACCTTTGTTGGTAAAGGCTATGAGTCAGGAGGCCTGTTTCGTTTATCCTTGTCAGATGTTTGCAATAAAGTTGTTAATCATGTTTGCAACAATAGTGAATCAAATATGTGGCATTCACGTCTCTGTCATGTTAACTTTGGTTGCATGTCGCGACTAGCCAAATTGAACTTAATCCCTTGTTTCACCACTGTCAAGGGATCTAAGTGTCAAGTTTGTGTGCAAGCTAAGCAACCTCGTAAGTCTCACACGACTGCGGAAACAAGAAATCTTGCACCACTAGAACTCATACATTCAGATCTATGTGAAATGAATGGTGTTTTGACAAAAGGTGGAAAGAAATATTTCATGACATTAATTGACGACTCCACTAGATACTGCTGTGTGTATCTTCTGAAATCTAAGGATGAGGCTTTGAACTTTTTCAAGATCTATAAGGCTGAAGTGGAAAACCAACTTGATCGAAAAATCAAGAGGCTTAGATCCGACCGTGGTGGAGAGTTTTTTTAAATGAATTTGATGCTTTTTGTGTGGAACATGGTATAATCCATGAGAGGACGCCTCCCTACTCACCTCAGTCAAATGGGGTAGCCGAAATAAAGAACCATACTCTAACTGATTTGGTTAACGCCATGTTAGACACATCGAGTCTGTCCAAGGCATGGTGGGGGGAGGTGATACGTCTCCAATGTATCTATAATTTTTTATAGTTCCATGCTATTATATTATCTGATTTGGATGTTTAATGGACTTTATCATACACTTTTATATTATTTTTGGGACTAATCTATTAACCGGAGGCCCAACCCAAATTGCTGTTTTTTGCCTATTTCAGTGTTTCACAGATAAGGAATATCAAATGGAGTACAAACGGAATGAAACCTTCGGGAACGTGATTTTTGGAACAAACGTGATCCAGAGGACTTGGAGTGGACGTCAAGCAATCAACGAGGAGGCCACGAGTCAGGGAGGCGCGCCTGCCCCCCTTGGGCGCGCCCCCACCCTCGTGGGCCCCTCGTAGCTCCACCGACCTACTTCTTCCTCCAATATATACCTACGTACCCCAAAAACATCCAGGAGCACCACGAAACCCTATTTCCATCGCCGCAACCTTCTGTACCTGTGAGATCCCATCTTGGGGCCTTTTCCGGTGCTCCGTCGGAGGGGGCATTGATCACGGAGGGCTTCTACATCAACACAAAAGCCTCTCCGATGATGTGTGAGTAGTTTACCTCAGACCTTCGGGTCCATAGTTATTAGCTAGATGGCTTGTTCTCTCTCTTTGGATCTCAATACAAAGTTCTCCTCGATTCTCTTCGAGATCTATTCGATGTAATATTCTTTTGCGGTGTATTTGTCAAGATCCGATGAATTTTGGGTTTATGATCCAGATTATCTATGAACAATATTTGAATCTCCTCTGAATTCTTTTATGTATGATTGGTTATCTTTGCAAGTCTCTTCGAATTATCAGTTTGGTTTGGCCTACTAGATTGATCTTTCTTGCAATGGGAGAAGTGCTTAGCTTTCGGTTCAATCTTGCGGTGCTCGATCCCAGTGATAGTAGGGGAAACGACACGTATTGTATTGTTGCCATCGAGGATAAAAAGATGGGGTTTATATCATATTGCTTGATTTTATCCCTCTACATCATGTCATCTTGCCTAATGCGTTACTCTATTCTTATGAACTTAATACTCTAGATGCATGCTGGATAGCGGTCGATGTGTGGAGTAATAGTAGTAGATGCAGGCAGGAGTCGGTCTACTTCTCACGGACGTGATGCCTATATACATGATCATGCCTAGATATTATCATAACTATGCTCAATTCTATCAATTGCTCGAAAGTAATTTGTTCACCCACCGTAATACTTATGCTATCTTGAGAGAAGCCACTAGTGAAACCTATGGCCCCCGGGTCTATTTTCCATCATATTAATCTCCCGTCAACTAGATTTTTCTGTCGCCGTTTATTTTGCTTTCTTTACTTTTAGTCTTTATCATAAAAATACCAAAAATATTATCTTATCATCTGTATCTGATCTCACTTTTGCAAGTGGCCGTGAAGGGATTGACAACCCCTTTACCGCAGTTGGTTGCAAGCTTCTTATTTGTTTGTGTAGGTGCGTGGGACTTGAGTGTGGTCTCCTACTGGATTGATACCTTGGTTCTCAAAAACTGAGGGAAATACTTACGCTACTTTACTACATCACCCTTTCCTCTTCAAGGGAAAACTAACGCAGTGCTCAAGAGGTAGCAAGAAGGATTTCTGGCGCCGTTGCCGGGGAGTCTACGCACAAGTCAAGACATACCAAGTACCCATCACAAACTCTTATCCCTCGCATTACATTATTTGCCATTTGCCTCTCGTTTTCCTCTCCCCCACTTGACCCTTGTTGTTTTATTCGCCCTCCTTCCGTTCGATCTTGTGTTACCATGTGCCTTCTTTTCGCTTGCATCTTCGCTTGATAAAAGTTTATGGATCCTCATCCCCTTGCTAATCTTTTTAAGAGATCCAATTATGATGAACCAATTTCTAGTGATTTGAGTGCACTAGACTATCTTTATGAGGTTTTGCTTGAAATTCGTGAATCTGAAAATTGTGATGAAGAAATTTATGAAGAGATTCACGATAGCTCCTTGAATAAAAAGCATAATTGCAATGATTTTACTATAAATTCTCTTGATGTCAATTGTGCTAATAATATGCAAAACCCTAAGCTTGGGATGCTAGTTTTGCTATGTCTATTACTTGTTTCAATGATCATGATTGGGGTGATTCTTCTTATCATCTTGAAAATTTATTTAAGCCCCATGATGAATATGTGATTGATAATAATTTTTGCAATAATATTGAAAGTGGGTTTGGAAGAGTGTCAACTTTAGATCCCACATATTTGGAGAATGTTCGAACTTATGGTATTTTTGATAAAAGTGGGTTTGGAGAGGTCATGACTTTAGTTAATATTAATCCCACTATTTCGGAAGAGTGTCAACTTTGCATGCATGTGGATCGTGTTGAAAATATTTTATGTGATAGCTATTTTGTTGAATTTTCTTATGATCCCACATGTAATTATTATGAGAGAGAAAAATATGGTTGTAGAAATTTTCATGATAATAAATTACATCTCGTTATGTTGAGATTGCTATTGTTTCTTTTCGCTTCCTTGCATATGCTAGTTTTTGCTTGCTATGATAATTTGTTTGCCTATAAGATGCCTATGCATGGGAAGTATGTTAGACTTAGATGTGTTTGTCACGTGTTTCATGATGCTCTCTTTGCGCTTCAATTCTTGTCTTTCATGTGAGCATCATCGAAATCTCAATGCCTAGCTAGGGGCGTTAAACGATAGCGCTTGTTAGGAGGCAACCCAATTTTATTTTTATTCCTTGATTTTGGTTATGTTTAGTAATAAATATTTATCATGCTATGCTATGATTGTGTTTTTTGTGTTTTAATTAGTGTTTGTGCCAAGTAAAACCTTTAGGATAACCTATGGTGATAGTTATTTGATCTTGCTGTAAAAAAACAGAAACTTTGCGCGCACGAGATTAGTTTTCATAAATCACAGAAACGTGCTTTTCAGTTGATTATTTTTTCTGTAGATCAATAAACAAATTATCTAGTACTTCCTAATTTGGTAGAAGTTTTTAGGTTCCAGAAGTTTGTGTTAGATACAGATTACTACAGACTGATCTGTTTTTGACAGATTATGTTTTTCGTGTGTTGTTTGCTTATTTTGATGAATCTATGGCTAGTAAAAGAGCTTATAAACCATAGAGAAGTTGGAATACAGTAGGTTTAACACCAATATAAATAAAGAATGAGTTAATTACAGTACCTTAAAGTGGTAGTTTGTTTTATTTCGCTAACGGAGCTTATGAGATTTTCTGTTGAGTTTTGTGTTGTGAAATTTTGAAGTTTTGGGTAAAGATTTGATGGATTATGGAACAAAGAGTGGCAAGAGCCTAAGCTTGGGGATGCCCATGGAACCCCAAGGTAAGATTCAAGGACAACCAAAAGCCTAAGCTTGGGGATGCCCCGGAAGGCATCCCCTCTTTTGTCTTCGTTTATCGGTAACTTTACTTGGAGCTATATTTTTATTCACCACATGATATGTGTTTTTCTTGGAGCATCTTGTATGATTTGAGTCTTTGTTTTTTAATTTACCACAATCATCCTTGCTGTACACACCTTTACACGCATGATTCGGAATTTATTAGAATACTCTATGTGCTTCACTTATATCTTTTGAGCTATATAGTTTTTGCTCTAGCGCTTCACTTATATCTTTTAGAGCACGGTGGTGGTTTTATTTTATAGAAATTATTGATCTCTCATGCTTCACTTATATTATTTTGAGAGTCTTTTAGAACATCATGGTATTTTTCTTTGGTTGAAATTAGTCCTAAAGTAATAGGCATCCAAGATAGGTATAATAAAAACTATCATATAAAGTGCATTGAATACTATGAGAAGTTTGATACTTGATGATTGTTTTGAGATATGGAGATAGTGATATTAAAGTTGTGCTAGTTGAGTAATTCTGAAATTGAGAAATACTTGTGTTGAAGTTTGCAAGTCCCGTAGCATGCACGTATGGTAACCGTTGTGTAAAAAATTTGAAACATGAGGTGTTCTTTGAGTTTCATCCTTTGTGTGGAGGTCGGGGGCGCGCGATGGTTAACTCCTACCAACCTCCCCCCTAGGAGCATGCGTGTAGTTCTTGGTTTTGATGACTTGTAGATTTTGCAATAAGTATGTGAGTTCTTTATGACTAACGTTGAGTCCATGGATTATACGCACTCTCACCCTTCCATCATTGCTAGCCTCTTCGGTGTCGTGCATTGCCCTTTCTCACCTTGAGAGTTGGTGCAAACTTCGCCGGTGCATCCAAACCCCGTGATATGATACACTCTATCACACATAAACCTCCTTATATATTCCTCAAAACAGCCACCATACCTACCTATCATGGAATTTCCATAGCCATTCCGAGATATATTGCCATGCAACTTTCCACCATTCCGTTTATTATGACACGCTTCATCATTGTCATATTGCCATGCATCATCATGTAGTTGACATCGTATTTGTGGCAAAGACACCATGCATATTATTTCATACATGTCACTTTTGATTCATTGCCCATCCCGGTACACCGCCGGAGGTATTCATTTAGAGTCATATTTTGTTCTAGTATCGAGTTGTAATCGTTGAGTTGTAAATAAATAGAGGTGTGATGATCATCATTCATAGAGCATTGTCCCTAAAAAAGAGAGAAATGCCAAATAAAAAAAGAAGGCCCAAAAGAAAAAAAGGGAAATAAAAAAGGGGCAATGCTACTATCTCTTTTTCCACACTTGTGCTTCAAAGTAGCACCATGATCTTTATGATAGAGAGTCTCTTGATTTGTCACTTTCATATACTAGTGGGAATTTTTCATTATAGAACTTGGCTTGTATATTCCAACAATGGGCTTCCTCAAATGCCCTAGGTCTTTGTGAGCATTGGATGCACACCCACTTAGTTTCATTTGTTGAGCTTTCATACATTTATAGCTCTAGTGCACCCGTTGCATGGCAATCCCTACTCCTTGCGTTGACATCAATTGATGAGCATCTCCATAGCCCATTGATTAGCCGCGTCAATGTGAGACTTTCTCCTTTTTTGTCTTCTCCACATAACCTCCATCATCATATTATATTCCACCCATAGTGCTATGTCCATGGCTCACGCTCATGTATTGCATGAAGGTTGAAAAAGCCTGAAAGTTCTTAAGTATGAAACAATTGCTTGGCTAAAACCGAGGTTGTGCATGATTTGAATATTTTGTGTGATGAAGATGGGACATAGCCAAACTATAAGATTTTGTAGGGATGAACTTACTTTGGCCATGTTATTTTGAGAAGACATAATTGCTTAGTTAATATGCTTGAATTATTATTATTTTTATGTCAATATTAAACTTCTATCTTGAATCTTTCGGATCTGAACATTCATGCCACAATAAAGAAAGTTACATTGAGAAATATGCTAGGTAGCATTCCACATCAAAAATTCTGTTTTTATCATTCACCTACTCGAGGACGAGCAGGAATTAAGCTTGGGGATGTTTGATACGTCTCCAACGTATCTATAATTTTTTATTGTTCCATACTATTATATTGGATGTTTAATGGGCTTTATAATACACTTTTATATTATTTTTGGGACTAACCTATTAACCGGAGGCCCAGCCCAAATTGATGTTTTTGCCTATTTCAGTGTTTCGCAGAAAAGGAATATCAAACGAAGTCCAAACATAATGAAACCTTCGGGAACGTGATTTTTGGAACAAACGTGATCCAAAGGACTTGGAGTGGACGTCAAGCAATCAACGAGGAGGCCATGAGGCAGGGAGGTGCGCCTGCCCCCTTGGGCGCGTCCCCCACCCTCGTGGGCCCCTCGTAGCTCCACCGACCTACTTCTTCCACCTATATATAACTACGTACCCCGAAAACATCCAGGAGCACCACGAAACCCTATTTCCACCGCCGCAACCTTCTGTACCCGTGAGATCCCATCTTGGGGCCTTTTCCGGCGCTCCGCTGGAGGGGGCATTGATCACGGAGGGCTTCTACATCAACACCATAGCCTCTCCGATGATGTGTGAGTAGTTTACCTCAGACCTTCGGGTCCATAGTTATTAGCTAGATGGGTTCTTCTCTCTCTTTGGATCTCAATACAAAGTTCTCCTCGATTCTCTTGGAGATCTATTCGATGTAATCTTCTTTTGCGGTGTGTTTGTCGAGATCCGATGAATTGTGGGTTTATGATCAAGATTATCTATGAACAATATTTGAATCTCCTCTGAATTCTTTTATGTATGATTGGTTATCTTTGCAAGTCTCTTCGAATTATCAGTTTGGTTTGGCCTACTAGATTGATCTTTCTTGCAATGGGAGAAGTGCTTAGCTTTCGGTTCAATCTTGCGGTGCTCGATCCCAGTGATAGTAGGGGAAACGACACGTATTGTATTGTTGCCATCGAGGATAAAAAGATGGGGTTTATATCATATTGCTTGATTTTATCCCTCTACATCATGTCATCTTGCCTAATGCGTTACTCTGTTCTTATGAACTTAATACTCTAGATGCATGCTGGATAGCGGTCGATGTGTGGAGTAATAGTAGTAGATGCAGGCAGGAGTCGGTCTACTTGTCACGGACGTGATGCCTATATACATGATCATGCCTAGATATTCGCATAACTATGCTCAATTCTATCAATTGCTCGACAGTAATTTGTTCACCCACCATAATACTTATGCTATCTTGAGAGAAGCCACTAGTGAAACCTATGGCCCCCGGGTCTATTTTCCATCATATTAATCTCCCGTCAACTAGCTATTTATGTCGCTGTTTATTTTGCTTTCTTTACTTTTAGTCTTTATCATAAAAATACCAAAAATATTATCTTATCATCTCTATCAGATCTCACTTTTGCAAGTGGCTGTGAAGGTATTGACAACCCCTTTATCGCGTTGGTTGCAAGGTTCTTATTTGTTTGTGTAGGTGCATGGGACTTGAGCGTGGTCTCCTACTGGATTGATACCTTGGTTCTAAAAAACTGAGGGAAATACTTACGCTACTTTACTGCATCACCCGTTCCTCTTCAAGGGAAAACTAACGCGGTGCTCAAGAGGTAGTAGGAGGCGATATTGATTGCATGGCATGTCCTGAACCGAGTTCCCACAAAGAACAAAGAGATAACTCCATTTGAGGAATGGGAGAAGAAAAGGTTAAAACTCTCTTACCTACGAACTTGGGGTTGTTTGGCGAAAGTCAATGTGCCAATTCCAAAGAAGCGCAAACTTGGACCAAAAACCGTGGATTGTGTTTTCGTTGGATATGCTTTTCATAGCATTGGTTATAGATTCTTGGTTGTAATATCTGAGGTACCTGACATGCATGTCGGTACGATCATGGAGTCGAATGATGCGACTTTCTTTGAAGATATCTTTCCCATGAAGGATATGGCTACCTCATCTAATCAGGAGATGCCGAGTTCATCGAATCAGGAGCCAGTTACAATTACTGAACCTGCTATTTCGATGGAACACTTTGAAAATCCTGTGGAGGAGAACAATGAAGTTCCTTCTAGGAGCAAGACACAGAGGACTGCAAAGTCCTTTGGTGATGATTTTCTTGTGTATCTCATAGATGACACTCTAATACGTCTCCAACGTATCCACTTTTCCAAACACTTTTGCCCTTGTTTTGGACTCTAACTTGCATGATTTGAATGGAACTAACCCGGACTGATGTTGTTTTCAGCAGAATTGCCATGGTGTTATTTTTGTGCAGAAATAAAAGTTCTCAGAATGACCTGAAACTTCACGGAGCCATGCTACCTCTTGAGCACTGTGTTGGTTTTCCCTTGAAGAGGAAAGGGTGATGCAGTAAAGTAGCGTAAGTATTTCCCTCAGTTTTTGAGAACCAAGGTATCAATCCAGTAGGAGACCATGCTCGAGTCCCACGCACCTACACAAACAAATAAGAACCTCGCAACCAACGCGATAAAGGGGTTGTCAATCCCTTCACGGTCACTTACGAGAGTGAGATCTGATAGATATAATATTTTTGGTATTTTTATGATAAAGAGTAAAACTAAAGATTGCAAAAATAAACGGCGACAGAAATAGCTTGTTGACAGGAGATTAATATGATGGAAAATAGACCCGGGGGCCATAGGTTTCACTTGTTGCTTCTCTCAAGATAGCATAAGTATTACGGTGGGTAAACGAATTACTGTCGAGCAATCGATAAAATTGAGCATAGTTATGAGAATATCTAGGCATGATCATGTGTATAGGCATCACGCCCGTGACAAGTAGACCGACTCCTGCCTGCATCTACTACTATTACTCCACACATCGACCGCTATCCAGCATGCATCTAGAGTATTAAGTTCATAAGAACAGAGTAATGCTTTAAGCAAGATGACATGATGTAGAGGGATAAACTCATGCAATATGATATAAACCCCATCTTTTTATCCTCGATGGCAACAATACATTACATGTCATTTCCCTTTCTGTCACTGGGATCGAGCACCGCAAGATTGAACCCAAAGCTAAGCACTTCTCCTATTGCAAGAAAGATCAATCTAGTAGGCCAAACCAAACTGATAATTCGAAGAGACTTGCAAATATAACCAATCATACATAAAAGAATTCAGAGGAGAATCAAATATTGTTCATAGATAAAATTGATCATAAACCCACAATTCATCGGATCTCGACAAACACACCGCAAAAAGAGATTACATCGAATAGATCTCCAAGAAGATTGAGGAGAACTTTGTATTGAGATCCAAAGAGAGAGAAGAAAGCATCTAGCTAATAACTATGGACCCGAAGGTCTGAGGTAAACTACTCACACATCATCGGAGAGGCTATGGTGTTGATGTAGAAGCCCTCCATGTTCAATGCCCCCTTCGGCGGAGCGCCGAAAAAGGCCTCAAGATGGGATCTCACGGGTACAGAAGGTTGCGGCGGTGGAAATAGGGTTTTGGCTCCGTCCCTGATGTTTTCGGGGTACGTATGTATATATAGGAGGAAGAAGTATGTCGGTGGAGCAACGAGGGGCCCACGAGGATGGTGGGCGCGCCCGGGGGGGTAGGCGCGCCCCCTGCCTCGTGGCTTCCTCGTCTGTTGCTTTACGTAGACTCCAAGTCCTCTGGATCATGTTTGTTCCGAAAATCATGTTCCCGAAGGTTTCATTCCATTTGGACTCCGTTTGATATCCTTTTCCTTTGAAACACTGAAATAGGCAAAAAAACAGCAATTTGGGCTGGGCCTCCGGTTAATAGGTTAGTCCCAAAAAAATATAGAAGTGTATAATAAAGCCCAATAAGCATCCAAAACAGAATATAATATAGCATGGAACAATAAAAAATTATAGATATGTTGGAGACGTATCAAGCATCCCCAAGCTTAATTCCTGCTCGTCCTCGAGTAGGTAAATGATAAAAACAGAATTTTTGATGTGGAATGCTACTTAGCATAATTTTCAATGTAACCCTCTTAATTGTGGTATGAATATTTAGATCTGAAAGATTCAAGATAAAAATTTAATATTGACATAAAAGTAATAATACTACAAGCATACTAACTAAGCAATTATGTCTTCTCAAAATAACATGGCCAAAGAAAGTTCATCCCTACAAAATCATATAGTTTGGTCGTGCTCCATTTTCGTCACACAAGAATGCTCTCATCATGCACAACCCCGGATTCAGCCAAGTAATTGTTTCGTACTTTAGAATTTTCAAACTTTTTCAACTTTCACGCAATACATGAGCGTGAGCCATGGACATAGCACTATGGGTGAAATAGAATATGATGATGGGGGTTATGTGGAGAAGACAAAAAAGGAGAAAGTCTGACATCAACGTGGCTAATCAATGGGTTAGGGAGATGCCCATCAATTGATGTTAATGCAAGGAGTAGGGATTGCCATGCAACAGATGCACTAGAGCTATAAATGTATGAAAGCTCAACAAAAGAAACTAAGTGGGTGTGCATCCAACTTGCTTGCTCACGAAGAGCTAGGGCATTTGAGGAAGCCCATCGTTGGAATATACAAGCCAAGTTCTATAATGAAAAATTCCACTAGTAAATGAAAGTGACAAAACAAGAGACTATCTATCATAAGGATCATGGTGCTACTTTGAAGCACAAGTATGGAAAAAGATAGTAGCATTGCCCCTTTTTATTTTATTTTTAATTTTTTGGGCCTTTCTTTTTTTTCTTTTGGCCTTTCTCTTTTTTTTGGGACAATGCTCTATGAATGATTATCATCACACTTCTATTTATTTACAGCTCAATGATTACAACTCGATACTAGAACAAAGTATGACTCTATATGAATGCCTCCGGCGGTGTACCGGTAAGGGCAATGAACCAAGAGTGACATGTATGAAATAATATGCATGGTGGCTTTGCCACAAATATGATGTCAACTACATGATCATGCAAGGCAATATGACAATGATGAAACGTGTCATGATAAACGGTACGGTGGAAAGTTGCATGGCAATATATCTCGGAATGGCTATGGAAATGCCATAATAGGTAGGTATGGTGGCTGTTTTGAGGAAGATATAAGGAGGTTTATGTGTGAAAGAGTGTATCATATCACGGGGTTTGGATGTACCGGCGAAGTTTGCACCAACTCTCAAGGTGAGAAAGGGCAATGCACGGTACCGAAGAGGCTAGCAATGATGGAAGGTTGAGAGTGCGTATAATCCATGGACTCAACATTAGTCATAAAGAACTCACATACTTATTGCAAAAATCTACAAGTCATAAAAACCAAGCACTACACGCATGCTCCCAGGGGAAGGGTTGGTAGGAGTTAACCATCGCGCGATCCCGACGTCCACACAAAGGATGACACTCAAAGAACACCTCATGTTTCAAATTTGTTACACAACGTTTACCATACGTGCATGCTACAGGATTTGCAAACTTCAACAGAAGTACTTCTCAAATTCACAACTACTCAACTAGCACAACTTTAATATCACTACCTCCATATCTCAAAACAATCATCAAGCATCAAACTTCTCTTAGTATTCAACACACTCATAAGAAAGTTTTTACCAATCTTGAATACCTAGCATATTAAGACTAATTTCACAATTAAAGCAAATTACCATGCTGTTTTGTAGGACTCTCAAAATAATATAAGTGAAGCATGAGAGAACAATAGTTTCTATAAAACAAATCCACCACCGTGCTCTAAAAGATATAAGTGAAGCACTAGAGCAAAAACTATATAGCTCAAAAGATATAAGTGAAGCACATAGATATTCTAATAAATTTCGAATCATGTGTGTCTCTCTCAAAAGGTGTGTACAGCAAGGATGATTTTGGTAAACTAAAAAGCAAAGACTCAAATCATACAAGACGCTCCAAGCAAAACACATATCATGTGGTGAATAAAAATATAGCTCCAAGTAAAGTTACCGATGGACGAAGACGAAAGAGGGGATGTCTTCCGGGGCATCCCCAAGATTTGGATTTTTGGTGTCCTTAGATTACCTTGGGGTGCCATGGGCATCCCCAAGCTTAGGCTCTTGCCGCTCCTTGTTCCATAATCCATCAAATCTTTACCCAAAACTTGACAACACAAAACTCAACAGAAAATCTCGTGAGCTCCGTTAGCGAAAGAAAACAAAACACCACTTCAAGTTACTGTATTGAACTCATTATTTATTTATATTGGTGTTAAACTTACTGTATTACAACTTCTCTATGGTTTATAAACTATTTTACTAGCCATAGATTCATCAAAATAAGCAAACAACACACGAAAAACAGAATCTGTCAAAAACAGAACAGTCTGTTGTAATCTGTATCTAATGCAAACTTCTGGAATGCAAAAAGTTCCACCAAATTAGGAAGTTCTAGATAATTTGTTTATTGATCTACTGCAAAAAGAATCAACTGAAAAGCACGTTCCTGTGATTTATGAAAACTAATCTCATGCGCGCAAAGTTTCTGTTTTTTACAGTAAGATCAAATAACTATCACCGTAGGTTATCCTAACGGTTTTACTTGGCACAAACACTAATTAAAACACAAAAACAAATCTAACCAGAGGCTAGATCAAATATTTATTCCTAAACAGAAGCAAAAAGCAAAAAAAAACTAAAATAAAATTGGGTTGCCTCCCAACAAGCGCTATCGTTTAACGCCCCTAGGTAGGCATAAAAGCAAGGATAGATCTAAGTATTATCATCTTTGGTTTTAGGAAAGAAAAGAGCAAACTTATTATCTATGGCATTAATCTTTCTGTTTTGGTAAAGCACATGACTATTAATGGTAGAAGAAAGATTAAGCACATTGCGGAAATTTGCATCTAAGCTAGGCTTCATCCCTTTGATAGTTTTGTTTTGATAGGAAAGAAAAAGAGAGGTAGATTCAACCTTCTCATTTATGGGGTGCCCAAATATGGTTTTCATCTTTTCATAGGTATCTACGGCATCCCCTCCAAGAAAACCTTCTTCAAAAATAGAGTCTAAGACCTGCTTAAAAGACGAAGGTAAGGCAACATAAAAGATTTTTAAGTATATTTCAATTTGATATTGGGGCACAAAGCTAGCCCGGATTCTTAGTAACCTATCCCAAGCATCTTTCAAAGACTCATCGAGTAAATAACGAAATATTCCGGGATCGTCTTCAACGAAATTATTCAGATTCTCATTGATAACCCCGGTAGGTTTTTCCACAGCATCATTATTTATGAGCTTAGAGAGGACGAAAGGACTATCCAAGGCATTGAAGCTTAGGAAAGAACCCCTAGCCCCTTTTGATTTGGCCATGGTAAAAGAAAGGCGAGCGAAAAGAGAGGGCGAATAAAACGGCAAGGGTGAAGTGGGGGAGAGGAAAACGAGAGGCAAATGGCAAATAATGTAATGCGAGGGATAAGAGTTTTTGATGGGTACTTGGTATGTCTTGACTTGTGTGTAGACTCCCCGCGACGACGCCCGAAATCCTTCTTGCTACCTCTTGAGCACTGCATTGGTTTTCCCTTGAAGAGGAAAGGGTCATGTAGTAAAGTAGCGTAAGTATTTCCCTCGGGTTTTGAGAACCAAGGTATCAATCCAGTAGGAGACCACGCTCGAGTCCCATGCACCTACACAAACAAATAAGAACCTCGCAACCAACGCGATAAAAAGGTTGTCAATCCCTTCACGGTCACTTACGAGAGTGAGATCTAATAGATATGATAAGATAATATTTTTGGTATTTTTATGATAAAGAGTAAAAGCAAAGATTGCAAAAATAAACGGCGACAGAAATAGCTTGTTGACAGGAGATTAATATGATGGAAAATAGACCTGGGGGCCATAGGTTTCACTAGTGGTTTCTCTCAAGATAGCATAAGTATTATGGTGGGTAAACAAATTACTGTCGAGGAATTGATAGAATTGAGCATAGTTATGAGAATATCTAGGTATGATCATGTATATAGGCATCACGTCCGTGACAAGTAGACCGACTCCTGCCTGCATCTACTACTATTACTCCACACATCGACCGCTATCCAGCATGCATCTAGAGTATTAAGTTCATAAGAACAGAGTAATGCTTTAAGCAAGATGACATGATGTAGAGGGATAAACTCATGCAATATGATATAAACCCCATCTTTTTATCCTCGATGGAAACAATACAATACGTGTCGTTTCCCTTTCTGTCACTGGGATCGAGCACCGCAAGATTGAACCCAGAGCTAAGCACTTCTCCTATTGCAAGAAAGATCAATCTAGTAGGCCAAACCAAACTGATAATTCGAAGAAACTTGCAAAGATAACCAATCATACATAAAAGAATTCAGAGGAGAATCAAATATTGTTCATAGATAAAATTGATCATAAACCCACAATTCATCGGATCTCGACAAACACACCACAAAAAGAGATTACATCGAATAGATCTCCAAGAAGATCGAGGAGAACTTTGTATTGAGATCCAAAGAGAGAGAAGAATCCATCTAGCTAATAACTATGGACCCGAAGGTCCGAGGTAAACTACTCACACATCATCGGAGAGGCTATGGTGTTGATGTAGAAGCCCTCCGTGATCAATGCCCCCTCCGGCGGAGCGCCGGAAAAGGCCCCAAGATGGGATCTCATGGGTATAGAAGGTTGCAGCGGTGGAAATAGGGTTTTGGCTCTGTCCCTGATGTTTTCGGGGTACGTAGTTATATATAGGAGGAAGAAGTACGTCGGTGGAGCAACGAGGGGCCCACGAGGGTGGAGGGCGCACCCAGGGGGTAGGCGCGCCCCCTGCATCGTGGCTTCCTCGTCTGTTGCTTTACGTAGACTCCAAGTCCTCTGGATCACGTTTGTTCCGAAAATCACATTCCCGAAGGTTTCATTCCGTTTGGACTCCGTTTGATATCCTTTTCCTTCGAAACACTGAAATGGGCAAAAAAACAGCAATTTGGGCTGGGCCTCCGGTTAATAGGTTAGTCCCAAAAATAATATAAAAGCGTATAATAAAGCCCAATAAGCATCCAAAACAGAATATAATATAGCATGGAACAATCAAAAATTACAGATACCTTGGAGAGGTATCAAGCCACTTTTTGGAATTAATAAAAAATATCGGCGAAAGAATCAACCGAAGGGGGCCCACACCCTGGCCACGAGGGTGGGGGCGCGCCCACCTACCTCATGGGCCCCCTAGGGCTCCACCGACCTCAACTCCAACTCCATATATTCACGTTCAGGGAGAAAAAAATAAGAGAGAAGGATTCATCGCGTTTTACGATACGGATCCACCGCCAAGCCCTAATCTCTCTTGGGAGGGCTGACCTGGAGTCCGTTCAGGGCTCCGGAGAGGGGAATCCGTTGCCGTCGTCATCATAAACCATCCTCCATCACCAGTTTCATGATGCTCACCGCCGTATGTGAGTAATCCCATCGTAGGCTTGCTGGACGGTGATGGGTTGGATGAGATTTACCATGTAATTGAGTTAGTTTTGTTAGGGTTTGATCCCTAGTATTCACTATGTTCTAAGATTGATGTTGCTATGAATTTGCTATGCTTAATGCTTGTCACTAGGGCCCGAGTGCCATGATTTCAGATCTGAACCTATTATGTTTTCATGAATATATGTGAGTTCTTGATCCTATCTGGCAAGTCAATAGTCACCTACTATGTGTTATGATCCGGCAACCCCGAAGTGACAATAACCGGGACCACTCCCGGTGATGACCGTAGTTTGAGGAGTTCATGTATTCACTAAGTGTTAATGCTTTGGTCCGGTACTCTATTAAAAGGAGGCCTTAATATCCCTTAGTTTCCAATAGGACCCCGCTGCCACGGGAGGGTGGGACAAAAGATGTCATGCAAGTTCTTTTCCCTAAGCACGTATGACTATATTCGGAATACATGCCTACATTACATTTATGAACTGGAGTGTGTCACCTTATGTTATAACTGTTGCATGAGGAATCGCATCCGACATAATTATCCATCATTCATCCATTGCCTACGAGCTTTTCATATATTGATCTTTGCTTAGTTACTTTTCCGTTGCCACTGTTACAATTGCTACAAAACTGCTACTGTTACTTTTACCACCGTTACTGTTACTTCCATACTACTTTGCTACTAAATACTTTGCTGCAGATATTAAGTCTTCCAAGTGTGGTTGAATTGACAACTCAACTGCTAATACTTGAGAATATTCTTTGGCTCCCCTTGTGTCGAATCAATAAATTTGGGTTGAATACTCTACCCTCGAAAACTGTTGCGATCCCCTATACTTGTGGGTTATCACACTCCCAGTTCTATTTGAGAGGCCTATGCATCTGAAGATGCTGACTACTAGAAGGAAGCGGTTCGTAGCGAGATGAATTCCATCTTGGCGAATGAAACTTGGGAGATAACTGATCGTCCTTATGGGTCCAAACCTATAGGATGCAAATGGTATTCAAGAAGAAGCTTAGGCCTGATGGTACTATTGAAAATTACAAGGCTCGGCTCGTGGCTAAGGGTTATACCCAAAAGGAAGGTGAAGACTTCTTTGATAATTACTCACCTGTGGCTCGACTGACCACTATTCGAGTTCTACTTTCACTAGCTGCCTCACATGGTCTTCTCGTTCATCAAATGGATGTTAAGACTGCTTTCCTAAATGGAGATTTGGACAAGGAAATTTATATGGAACAACCAGATGGGTTTGTACTAGATGGCCAGGAAGGAAAAGTGTGCAAGTTGCTGAAGTCTTTGTATGGACTCAAGCAAGCACCCAAACAGTGGCATGAGAAGTTAGAAAGAACTTTAACAGCTGTAGGCTTTGTTGTAAACGAAGCTGATAAATTTGTGTACTATCGCCATGGTGGGGGCGAGGGAGTTATCCTTTGCTTGTATGTTGATGACATACTGATTTTCGTAACAAATCTGAATGTTATTAAGAAGGTCAAGGATTTCCTATCTCGTTGTTTTGAGATGAAGGATTTAGGAGTGGCTGATGTCATTCTGAACATCAAGTTGTTCAGAGACGATGATGGTGGGATTACATTGCTTCAAGCTCACTATGTGGAAAAGATCTTGAGGCTATAGTGAATGCAATCCCTCTCCAACACCATATGATGTCAGTGTGTTGCTTCGAAAGAACCGAAGAATTGCTAGAGATCAATTGAAATATTGTCAGATTATTAGCTCGCTTATGTACTAAGCCAGTGCTACAAGACCTGACATCTCTTTTGCTGTTAGCAAACTGAGTCGGTTTGTCTCAAAACCAGGAGATGTGCATTGGAAAGCTCTAGAGAGAGTTTTGCGTTATTTGAAAGGCACTGCGAATTATGGAATTCACTACACCGGGCACCCAAAGGTGCTTGAAGGGTATAGTGACTCAAACTGGATCTCAGATGCTGATGAGATAAAGGCCACGAGCGGATATGTATTCACTCATGGAGGTGGCGCTGTTTCTTGGAAGTCTTGCAAGCAAACCATCTTAACGAGGTCAACAATGGAAGCAGAACTCACAGCACTAGATACAGCTACGGTCGAAGCAGATTGGCTTCGTCGGCTCTTGAATGACTTGCCGGTTGTTGAGAAACATGTACCGGGCATCCTTATGAACTGTGACAATCAAACTGTGATCACGGAAGTGAGCTGCTCAACGGATAACATGAAGTCATCAAGACACGTTCAGAGAAGGTTAAAGTCTGTCAGAAAAATGAGAAACTCTGGAGTTATTGCATTGGATTATATCCAAACGTCTAAAAATCTGGCAGATCCTTTTACTAAGGGTCTATCATGTAATGTGATAGATAATTGGTGACCCACAAGTATAGGGGATCTATCGTAGTCCTTTCGATAAGTAAGAGTGTCGAACCCAACGAGGAGCGGAAGGAAATGACAAGCGGTTTTCATTTCTGCAAGCACTGAAATTATCGGTAACAGATAGTTTTGTGATAAGGTAATTCATAACTGGTAACAAGTAACAAAAGTAAATAAGGTGCAGCAAGGTGGCCCAATCCTTTTTGTAGCAAAGGACAAGCCTGGACAAACTCTTATATAAAGGAAAGCGCTCCCGAGGACACATGGGAATTATTGTCAAGCTGGTTTTCATCACGCTCATATGATTCGCGTTCGTTACTTTGATAATCTGATATGTGGGTGGACCGGTGCTTGGGTGCTGCCCTTCCTTGGACAAGCATCCCACTTATGATTAACTACTCTCGCAAGCATCCGCAACTATGAAAGAAGAATTAAGGTAAACCTAACCATAGCATGAAACATATGGATCCAAATCAGCCCCTTACGAAGCAACACATAAACTGGGGTTTAAGCTTCTGTCACTCTAGCAACCCATCATCTACTTATTACTTCCCAATGCCTTCCTCTAGGCCCAAATAATGGTGAAGTGTCATGTAGTCGACGTTCACATAACACCACTAGAGGAAAGACAACATACATCTCATCAAAATATCGAGGAAATTATCGGTAACAGATAGTCTTGTGATAAGATAATTTGTAACGGGTAACAAGTAACAAAAGTAAACAAGGTGCAGCAAGGGGGCCAAATTCTTTTTGTAGCAAAGGACAAGCCTGGACAAACTCTTATATAAAGGAAAACGCTCCCGAGGACACCACTAGAGGAAATTATCGGTAACAGATAGTCTTGTGATAAGATAATTTGTAACGGGTAACAAGTAACAAAAGTAAACAAGGTGCAGCAAGGGGGCCCAATTCTTTTTGTAGCAAAGGACAAGCCTGGACAAACTCTTATATAAAGGAAAACGCTCCCGAGGACACATGGGAATTATCGTCAAGCTAGTTTTCATCATACTCATATGATTCGCGTTCGTTACTTTGATAATTTGATATGTGGGTGGACCGGTGCTTGGGTACTGCCCTTCCTGGGACAAGCATCCCACTTATGATTAACCCCTCTTGCAAGCATCCGCAACTACAAAAGAAGTATTAAGGTAAACCTAACCATAGCATGAAACATATGGATCCAAATCAGCCCCTTACGAAGCAACGCATAAACTAGAGTTTAAGCTTCTGTCACTCTAGCAACCCATCATCTACTTATTACTTCCCAATGCCTTCCCCTAGGCCCAAATAATGGTGAAGTGTCATGTAGTCGACGTTCACATAACACCACTAGAGGAAAGACAACATACATCTCATCAAAATATCGAACGAATACCAAATTCACATGACTACTTATAGCAAGACTTCTCCCATGTCCTCAGGAACAACGTAACTACTCATAAATCATATTCATGTTCATAATCAGAGTTGTATTAATATGCATGAAGGATCTGAACATATGATCTTCCACCAAATAAACCAACTAGCATCAACTACAAGGAGTAATCAACACTACTAGCAACCCACAGGTACCAATCTGAGGTTTTGAGACAAAGATCACATACAAGAGATGAACTAGGGTTTGAGAGGAGATGGTGCTGGTGAAGATGTTGATGGAGATTGACCCCCTCCCGATGAGAGGATCAATGGTGATGACGATGGTGACGATTTCCCCCTCCCGGAGGGATGTTTCCCCGGCAGAACAGCTCCGCCGGAGCCCTAGATTGGTTCCGCCAAGGTTCCGCCTCGTGGCGGCGGTGTTTGATCCCGAAAGCTTGCTTCTAATTTTTTCCAGGGTAAAAGACTTCATATAGCATAAGATGGGCACCGGAGGCCTGCCAGGGGCCCCACGAGATAGGGGGCGCGCCCAGGGGGGTAGGGCGTGCCCCCCACCCTCGTGGCCAGGGTGTGGGCCCCCTCTGGTTGATTCTTTCGCCAGTATTTTTTATTAATTCCAAAACGTGCCTCCGTGAAGTTTCAGGACTTTTGGACTTGTGCAGAATAGGTCTCTAATATTTGCTCCTTTTCCAGCCCAGAATTCCAGCTGCCGGCATTCTCCCTCTTCATGTAAACCTTGTAAAATAAGATAGAAAAGGCATAAGTATTGTGACATAATGTGTAATAATAGCCCATAATGCAATAAATATCGATATAAAAGCATGATGCAAAATGGACGTATGAACTCCCCCAAGCTTAGACCTCGCTTCTCCTCAAGCGGAAGCCGATATCGAAAAATATGTCCACATGTTTAGAGATAAAGGTGTCGATAAAATAAAATACGGACCTGGGGGCATCATGATCATTCTTATAACAGCAACACACACAGATATATATATATATATATATATATATATTGTCATATGATTTCTTATGCTAAAGTAACAATCTATTCACAATGTCAAGTATGAATCAGAAACTTCATTGAAAACTAGCAAACTATAATCTCGGTCATTGAAGCAATTGCAATTTATCATAACATCGGAAAGAGTCAATAAGAGCTTTTCAGCAAGTCCACATACTCAACTATCATTTAGTCTTTCAATTGCTAACACTCACGCAATACTTATGGTTATGGAGTTTTAATCGGACACAGAGAAAGATAGGGGCTTATAGTGTTGCCTCCCAACCTTTTACCTCAAGGGTAATCTCAACAATAATAGTTCATGCTAACTTACATCCAATTTGATATATATATATCAGGATCTTTCCAACACAATGTGCTTGCCAAAGGATAAAATGTAAAAAGGAAAGGTGAATATCACCATGACTCTTGTATTAATGTATAAGGCAAGAATAAAGAGGCCCTTCGCAGAGGGAAGCAGAGGTTGTCATGTGCTTTTAAGGTTGGATGTACAAAATCTTAATGCGAAAGAATGTCACTTTATATTGCCACTTGTGATATGGACCTTTATTATGCAGTCTGTCGCTTTTATTTCTTCCACATCACAAGATCGTATAAAGCTTATTTTCTCCACACGAATAAATCATACATATCTAGAGAGCAATTTTTATTGCATGCAACAATGACAACTTACTTGAAGGATCTTACTCAATCCATAGGTAGGTATGGTGGACACTCATGGCAAAACTGGGTTTAAGTATATTTGGAAGCACAAGTAGTATCTCTACTTGGTGCAAAGAATTTGGCTAGCATGAGGGGGAAAGGCAAGCTCAACATGTTGGGTGATCCATGAAAATATACTTTATTCAGATATGAGAAACCCATTACGTTGTCTTCCTTGTCCAACATCAACTCTTTAGCATGTCATATTTTAATGAGTGCTCACAATCATAAAAGATGTCCAAGGTTGTGTATTTATATGTGAAAACCTCTCTTTCTTTATTACTTCCTATTAATTGCAACGATGACCAAAACTATGTTTGTCAACTCTCAACAACTTTTATTCATCATACTCTTTATATGTGAAGTCATTACTCTCCATAAGATCAATATGATCTCTTTTATTTCTTTTTATTCTTTCTTTTCTATTATTCCCTCAAGATCATAGCAAGATACCAAGCCCTCGACTCGAAACTAATCTTTATTATATATATAGCTCACAGACTCGATTACATAGAATGATTATAAAGCAAAACTCAAAACTAAATCATACTAAAACTGTATTCTAATAGATCAAGATATCACTAGAAAGGATCGAACTAAGAAAAACGGTAAAGATAAAGGTGTGATGGTGATACGATACCGGGGCACCTCCCCCAAGCTTGGCAGTTGCCAAGGGGAGTGCCCATACCCAATACTCAGTTCTTCTTTGCTGGTGAAGAAGATGGTGGTGATGATGGATAGTCGCACATCGAGCATAGGAGCTCCTCCAGTTTGCGGATAATGCCCTTGAGTGCGGTGATATGCTCCTTCAACAAAATATTTTCACATGTGAGATACTTGTTTTGTATGCGAGCTAACTCAGTCATCTTGAAAGCTTCAATCTCAGTTGGGGTAAGAAGATTGTGATGAGGTTGAAGGATGTCTTCTTCTTCTGCTGCCGGAGCTTGATCCTCTATGGCCTTCTTGATCCTATCATCCTTGTTGATCTCCTCGGGTTCTTCTCTCTTCAGCTCTATCTTCATTATAGCCAAGCATCGTTGCCTTCATTGTTGGAGGAGGGTGACGACATGATGCCTGGCCTTGACAACTCTGGCAGAAAACAGCTCGAAACAAAAACAAAGGATATTTGTGTGATACGGTGGTCAAAACCTTCGGGAGATTATATAATGAATTTTTACCGACCAAAAGAAGTATCATGCAAGAAAACGGAGTCCGGAGAGCACACGAGGTGCCCATGAGGTAGGGGGCGTGCCCAGGGGAGTAGGGCACGCCCTCCACCCTCGTGGACGCCTCATGTCCTTCCTGGACTACTTCTTATTTTCTTAAATATTCCAAAACGGAGGAAAAATGCCATTAGAACTATTTTGGAGTCGATTTACTTACCGTACCACATACCTATTCCTTTTCGGAGTCTGAAACGTTCTGGAAAGTGTCCCTTATATATTCCTCCGGGGTTACGGTCTCAATAACATTAGTTTCAAAATTTATTGGATTACCTGAGATATAATGTTTGATTCTTTGACCGTTCACCACCCTTGGATTTGTGCCTTCGAAGTTGTTGATTTTTATGGCAGCGGAACAATAGACCTCCTCGGTAACATAAGGACCTTCCCATTTAGAGAGAAGTTTTCCTGCAAAAAATCTTAAACGGGAGTTGAATAGCAACACATAATCACCTACGTTAAACTCACGCTTTTGTATCCTTTTGTCATGCCATCTTTTAACCTTTTCTTTAAACGGTTTGGCATTCTCATAGGCATGGGTTCTCCACTCATTAAGTGAGCTAATGTCAAATAGTCTCTTCTCACCGGCAAGTTTGAAATCATAATTGAGCTCTTTAATGGCCCAATATGCCTTATGTTCTAGTTCGAGAGGTAAGTGACATGCTTTTCCATAAACCATTTTATACGGAGACATACCCATAGGATTTTTTATATGCAGTTCTATAGGCCCATAATGCATCATCCAGTTTCTTGGACCAATTCTTTCTAGATCTATTAACAGTCTTTTGCAAAATTAATTTAATCTCTCTATTACTGAGTTCTACTTGACCACTAGACTGTGGGTGGTATGGAGATGCAATTCTATGATTAACATCATACTTAGCAAGCATTTTACGAAAAGCACCATGAATAAAATGTGAACCACCATCTGTCATTAAGTACCTAGGGACTCCAAACCTCAGAAAAATAACTTCCTTAAGCATCTTAATTGTCGGGGGTTGGGTGCGACATATGCCAATGGATGGCTTATCATGGTGGGAGCGAGTAGAACGTCGCCGGTGCCTGGAAGCGGGATAAGGCGTAGACACGAACGCCGGCGTACTTTACCCAGGTTTAGAGCTCTCCTTGGAGATAACACCCCTAGTCCTGCTCTGCGGGGTCCCCGCATGATCACTAAGGCACTAGTGAGTACAATGGTGCTCCTTGAGCTGTATGCTAGAGGTAGGAGGAGGCAAGGCTTGCTCTCTTCTCTCCCTAGGTGCTGGTCTAATTCTCACAGGTTGGAACCCTTTGCATGGGTGCCCTGGGGGGTTTATATAGGCCTACCCCCCAGGGGTACAATGGTAATCCGGCCGGGTGTGGGACCCGGCTGTCAGTCTCTCTGGTCGCATGCTTCTCCGCCGGCTGCGGGGGCCCGCCGCCTGGCGAGCCCCGCCGACTGGTCTGGTACGGAGCCGACAGGCCGCCTCCGCCACTCGCGGGTCTTGCCGACTGCTGATTACTGTAGCCATGATGCTAATGATGCATGCTCGGTCAGGGGAGCGTGGCTGCAGTCCCGCCGCATGGTGGGAGATTACTGTAGCCACTCCGGGTCTTATCTGGTTAATGGTGCACGGGCCCCGAGGAGGGATCGGGCCGCCTGCTAGGGGCCGGCCTCCCTCGGGTCCGATTGGTCGGGCCTCCGCCGTCTTCCGGGCTCTTGCTGCCCGGTAGGGCCCGCCGTCTTCTGGCCGTACCGACAGGCGGTCGTGTGAGCAAGGCCTCGCCTGACAGGAGCGATGTCAGGGGTGGAGTGGCAACAGTGCCACGCCGGGCGGAGATCTCCGCCTGTATGGAGCACTGTGGCCATGCTTGGCCCTGGATACGGGGGTGATGGGCTACACTGTGGCCTCACCCGGTCTTGTCTTCTTTAATGGGGGCGCAGACTCTGAGGGAGCCATGGGCCGACTACTAGGAGTCGGCCTCTCTGGAGGCCGCCTGCCAGGAGTCGGCCTGTCTTGGAGCCGCCTTCCTGAGCATGGCCGTCTTCCGGAAGTCGGCCGTTCGGCCAGCCGGCCACCAGAAGGCGGCGCTTTATCTTGATGCTTTGAGGGGCGCAGCTGGCCCCGATGCTTTGAAAGGTTCTGGGACTCGGGTTAGGCTACCCATGGCCCATTACTCCGATAGTAGTCCCCGAAGCTGGTGAGGGGCCGCGGCTGAAGAGCCGAGGAGCCTCAACAGTTTCCTCCTCCCGGTGCTTTGGAAAGAAGCTTCATCCGACTCCTGGCAAGCCGCCTAAGGGAGCCGGCCACGTCCAGTTGGATTCATCTGGAATTTCAAACGTAACGGCGGGAACTAGGCGGTGTGTGGGCTAAGCTTCTGGGCCTGGCCCCGTCATGGGCGTGCCACATGGTGCCAGCCAGCCGGTTCAGCCTGCCAACCCATGCGCGTGACGGGACGTGGCTGCAGGCTGGGCAAGCCACCACCGGGCCTCGGCACGCGAGCGGATCTGCTGCGGCCGAGGCGGGCGGTTGGGTTTCCATGCGGAGTTACTGCACGCGGTAAAGGCGGGAGCATGGGGTCGTGGGCATAGTTAATCCCACGATCCCACGCCCGCCCCCTCGGCTTCATAGCCCGTAGGCTATAAGTAGGGAGAGGAAAGGGAGCGGCGAAGGACGCGCGCCCCTCCACCCCAATTTCCCTCCCTCTTCTTCCTCTCGTCGCAGCGCCCCCGAGCTCCATCGGAACGCCGCCGCTGCTAGTCGCCGACCCTTTTGGCCCCGCCTCAATCCCAGTTCTTCCGCCGCGCCGTTCTTCTTCGTCGAGCCCTCCATGGCTGTAACGCCCACGATGCGGCTATATCTCCCACGTGTCGAGGCACGACTTAGAGGCATAACCGCATTGTGGTTTTGTCGCAAGAAGGGTCATCTTCACACAATCCCATGTAATGAACAAGAATGGGATAAAGAGTTGGCTTACAATCGCCACTTCACACAATACATAAATAAATCATACATCAATCAGAGTACACACATAGGTCTGACTACGGAACCAAAATAAAAGAAGACAACCCAACTGCTAGATCCCTGATCGTCCCAACTGGGCTCCACTACTGATCAACATGAAAAGAAACAACACAACGAACAAGATCTTCATCGAGCTCCCACTTGAGCTCGGTTGCGTCACCTGCACTGGTATCCCTGGCACCTGCAACTGTTTTGGAAGTATCAGTGAGTCACGAGGACTCAGCAATCTCACACCTGCGAGATCAAGACTATTTAAGCTTATAGGAAAGGATGGGGTAGTGAGGTGGAGCTGCAGCGCACTAGCATATATGGTGGCTAACATACGCAAATGAGAGCGAGAAGAGAAGCAACGGAACGATCGTGAACTAGCAATGATCAAGAAGTGATCCTGAACACCTACTTACGTCAAACATAACCCAGAAACCATGTTCACTTCCCAGACTCCACCGAGAAGAGACCATCACGGCTACACACGCGGTTGATGCGTTTTAATTAGGGTCAAGTGTCAAGTTCTCTACAACCGGATATTAACAAATTCCCATCTGCCACATAACCGCGGGCACGGCTCTCGAAAGTTTAAACCCTGCAGGGGTGTCCCAACTTAGCCCATTATAAGCTCTCACGGTCAACGAAGGATAAACCTTCTCCCGGGAAGACCCGATCAGTCTCGGAATCCCGGTTACAAGACATTTCGACAATGGTAAAACAAGACCAGCAAAGCCGCCCGATGTGCCGACAAATCCCGATAGGAGCTGCACATATCTCGTTCTCAGGGCAACACCGGATGAGACATCCTATGAGTAAAACCAGACCTCGAGTTTCCACGAGGGGGCCCCGCAGTCTACTCAGTTCGGACCAACACTCGAAGGAGCACTGGCCCGGGGGGGTTAAAAATAAGATGACCCTTGAGTCTGCAGAACCCAAGGGAAAAGGGATAGGTGGTAGCAAATGGTAAAACCAAGGTTGGGCCTTGCTGGAGGAGTTTTATTCAAAGCGAACTGTCAAGGGGGTCCCATAAATCACCCAACCGTGTAAGGAACGCAAAATCAAGGAACATAACACCGGTATGACGGAAACTAGGGCGGCAAGAGTGGAACAAAACACCAGGCATAAGCCCGAGCCTTCCACCCTTTACCAAGTATATAGATGCATTAATTAAATAAGAGGTATTGTGATATCCCAACATAAACATAATCCAACATGGAGCCATCTTCATCTTCTCCTGCTACTAGCAACGCGATAAGAGGGGATGAGCAAAAGCGGGAACATAGCCAAACAATGGTTTGCTAGGACGGGTGACAAAGGTTAGAGGTTCATGGCAATTTGGGAGGCTTGAAAAGCAAGTGGTAGGTAGCGCGGCATAGCAATAGAGCGAACAACTAGCAAGCAAAGATAGAAGTGATTTCGAGGGTATGGTCATCTTGCCTGAGATCCCGCAAGGAAGAAGAACGAGTCCATGAAGAAGACAAACGGATGTAGTCGAACAAATCCTCACAACTCCGGAACGAAACCGAAGGTAACGAGAGAAGCAACCCGGAAAGAAACAAACAACATAGTAAACAACCATCACAGAAACATGGCATGATGCACAATCAAGTATGATGCATGTCCGGTTTAATGAGGCATGGTATGGCAAAGTGCAACAAACAACACTACAAATTAAGTGGAGCTCAATATGCAACGAGTTGCATATTGACGAAACACCACATTTAATTATTTAGTTCTCTCTCGTTTATGCACCCAACAATATTAAATGTTGTTAAACATGGCAAAAGGTGAAGCATAACAAAACTAACTATTTAAGCAAGTTAAATGAGGCCGAAAATAATCAACAACAATTCCGAAAAAATCCTCATATGCATATTTTAATTTGGTACTGTTCTGCCCTTAACACAATTTTAATGTTGTTAAACAGCAAAATGAAGTGCACCATGTTAAACTAGGCATTTTTATACCCCATTTACATATAAAGTTTATTAAATTTCGAGTTACGGTTAATTAGTTATGAAATAAATCATTTTAGCATGTTATTTGAGCAAATTTAAACAAACAGCATTTTAAACAATTTTAACATGGGTGAAAGTGGCATATTATTAAATTACACAAAATTCTAAGCATTTTACATGTTTAAATCATTTTAATCCGATGCACGGTTTGTGAGATATTATATGCATGATGTGCAAGGGGTTTTCTGTAAAACTAGCAGTCTCTGGATAATTAGGAAATTTGCAGCAGCGAAAAAAATACACCGCGGGCCTAAACTGGCTGGCCCACTGGTGCACAGGAGCGGGCACTGGGCGCTGCTCACCATGGGCTGAGGCCCAGTCGGTGGAGAGGCTGAGGCGAGGCGCTGGGCCTTGAGGCTGCTGGGCCACGCGGCGACGACGCGACCCAGGCGCGGTCAAAGCGAGGCGAGGCGAGCGAGCTGATGCTCGTTACTGAAGAATAGAGGCAGCAGCAGCAGGTAAAGCAGGGGAGCGGCAGCGCGATGCAGGGGCTCCGGCGAGGCGGCCTCGGCGGGGACCGGCCGGAACGGGACTGGGGCGACGGAATCCGACGGAGGGGCCGGATCTGGAGCGAACGGCAGCGCGGACGGAGGAGCTTGGACGCGGCGGACGAGGAGCCTCTCAGGCGACGGCTCTGTTACAGAGGAGACAGAGGGAGTCTGGTGGGAGAGAGAGATAGGAAGGAGGGGACGGAGAAGATGTGACACCCAAATTTTATTTGGATTTTTTCAAAAGATTTTATTTGACTTGAGGGAGGTGATTTAAATTTTTTTTTTCAAAGGAACTCTTCCTTTCAAATATTTTTCTCATGACAAGAGTTTTATTTGGATTCACCCAAGACTTGCTTTTGGTCTTGGAGATCCTTGCCTTTTTATTTTAACTCAAGACAAAATGCTTTTCACTTAGGAAAATGCCTTTTAAAAATCTCTTTGAAAAATGCACTATGGCTTTTGGAATAATCCTTTACCACTTTCAACAATTCCCTCTTGCCATGGCCTTAGTGAAAATCCACTCTCCTAACCCTCCCCTCATCTTTGGATCATGTTTTGCATCAAATCCAGCAAGTTGAACCTCCCCCTATGATTATTTTTCCATTTAAATCTCATCAAATAAATTTCTGCTTTCTACCCTAGCCCTTGGAGATTTACAAAGGAGCTACCATCTCTGCTTTGATTTTTGGCCCCAAACCAACTCCCCTCCCTAGTCCTTTGAACCCTCAACCAAGATCCATGAAGATCCACTGGTCTTCAGTTCAAATTTTTCAAACTACACTTGCTGCAAGTTTGGACCAGATTTGTCAAATTTGGTGAAATTCATTCAAATCTTCCTCCAAAAATTCCAAGTAAAATCAGGCAGCCTCTGGGTGCATTGAGTGGTCACCTCACCAAGTCACAGCCCCAGGAAATTTTTTCTCATTGCCAAATCATTCTGTCGAACACCTGCAGTGCATTGTCAAATTCAGGTTCAGTAAAGTTCAGAGAACATTTCAGTGCTAATGTCGTTTTCTTCAGAACTTGTTGTCGATCTCGACAGTGCCTCGATGTCGCCTTGCTCCCCGTCCCCTCCCCCTTGTTCCTGCACCGCACGAGCGTCTGGCACCTTGCGGACGTCGGCGACGAGCAGCAGAAGGTGCGCCGCCCCGTGACTGACGCCAGCGGCGGCTTTGCGGCCGCCAGAGAGAGGCGCGGCGCCGACGGCGCCACCCAGCGCCGCCCAAGCCACCGGAGCGCGCCGCGTGGCCTTCCACTCCCCCGAATGCGCTGCCACCCTCGTCGTGAACCGCAGGGCGCGGAGCGCGCTCTCTGCCGCCGACGTGCCCGTGCGGCCACTCCACCGTGGACCGAGGCCGTTACGCCAAGACCAGCCGGGATTAGCGGAGGAACGACACCAGTAACCTCCACTGATGCTGCCTGGCCACTCAAACCTCCTGCCAATCCACTGCATCGCCGAAATTGCTCGCCGGAGATTCTCCGTTCACGGCCACCCCATCGATCCGCCTAAAAATAGAGGCCCCGAGCTTCAACTCGAACCCACACCATCCCTGCACTCCACCTAGAGCACGCCTAGCCACTGGAAGAGCCCCGAGGAGGTCTCCTTCCTCAACTCCGGCCACCGCGACCCGCCACGGGATCCAGCTCGATTCGCCCCCGTGCGTGCGCCTCTGCCTCCCATCTCTTGCCAGTAGCTTCACTATGCATTCCTCCTTCTGACCCGCGCTTCAATTCGAAGTTTGCAGCCCTCCACCGGAGTTCTCCACCATCACCCGAGCCGCCGTCCGCCGGAGAAAGTGTCGCCGTCGACGTGGTGCTCTTCGACGGTCGAGTCCACCACCCACCGACGCGGAAGAACACGCTGAAGCTCTTGGTACCCTCCGATCCTCCTGACTCGCCGTGGTTCGACGCCGGCGTCCACCGCAGTCTTCGGGCGCCGGCGAGCTTTTTGAACCTGACATGTGGACCCCCCATGTCAGCCTCTGTTTTATTCACCCTCGAACCGTTTTCTGTTGGCGCCTTCGGGCAAAATACGTTTTCCCTCTTTAGCTAGCGCATTTCTTTCCGAAGCGTTTTCTGGTTTCTCAGTTTAAACCCTGGAACTTTTCTGTTTCATTACAGATGGGTCCCTGGACAGAAACCTTTATAACTTTTTAATAAAAAGGGATTTTTGAGTGATTCTTTTTCTGACAGTCTTAAAATTTTGTCTAGTTTTTTATGAGATTTATTTGGAATTTTTTTTGGAGAAGTTTCTGTGCACGCATTGGTTTTCACGTTAGTGCCCGTTTTCGTTATTGCCGTAGGTTCCGGAAGAGGTGACGGAGCCGCGAACTTCGCCGAGCTAGACTCCGACTTCTCCGAACCAGGCAAGCATGTTTGAACCTTTGATATGATAGGTGTTTTGCATGTTTGCGTAAAAGTTTGTGCGTGGCATATGAGTATCGGTGAGTTCCCCGTTGCTTGCGAGGCAACTACCCGCATGTTCCAAAGTTGCGATGATCTCTGGTGAGAGATGGCCTAATCATGTGGTGACATGAAGGGCAGCAAGGTGGTACTGTTGTAGCATACCAGCCTTGCGTCATCCTACAAATCCCGACGTTAACGTGGGCGGAGCCACGTTATCGTTCTTTTCCCTTCCGTGCTACCACATGTTTCTTTTGCCAAGATGCGGTTTAGTAAGTTGGTAACCTCTTTCCGTGTACACACCAAACAGAGGGGCCGGGATGATGGTACCTTGGCCCAGGATTAAAGCCAGTCATCCGGTCAGGGGGCATGGGTGTTTCCGGTTGGGACCGAGAGGGGGGCACCCCCTTAGAGCGCGCGTATAGAAATTTGATCCCATGCTACGCGAGGTTGTAGCCTCCCCGTCTCAAGGTTTTTCTTGAACGTTGCCGAGGGTGATCCCTGGCTTCGGAATGTTGAATGGGTGTGTACTGGTTAGACGTGTTTCTTCCAAAACACCGTAAACGGAACTAGTCCCCGTGACTACTGAAATCCGTTGGCTGTGGTTAAGTACAAACTCTGCAGAGTTAAATTCTTCCAAGTCATCGTATCCATGATCAAGTAGTGAAGTCAGTATATCCCTATCTATCCGCGTGGAAAATTTGTCCCCCGGTGAACAAGCTCAAGTGGTGAACCCAATTTAATTATTATTACTATGGATGGACTAACCTTATATTTGGCTCGTACTTGTAATAATTTATAATCCCAAGCTACTGAATTATTGAGCTACAATATGAGCCCTTTATGTGATGTCGCTCAGACGTCCGACTGTGGCGTGTTTTTGTTCCTTACTTTAAATATAAGCCCTTTATGTGATGTCGCTCAGACGTCCGACTGTGGCACGCATTGCTTTTATTTTCTGTTATAAGCCCTTTATGTGGTGTCGCCCCGACGCCCGACTGCGGCATTATTATTCTTGCAATTTCCTCTCGAGGAGTCTTTCAGACACTCGTTTGGCACCAGTATTATTATTCTTGCAGTTTCCTCTCGAGGAGTCATTCAGACCCTCGTTTGGCACCAGTACTACTATTCTGCAGTTTCCTCTCGAGGAGTCATTCAGACCCTCGTTTGGCACCCAGTATTTATTATCTCTATGTCTGAACGCACTGGTTAACTTGTTCATATGCTTCATGTTTACATTTGTTATATCTTATGTCCGAACTGTCTTGCGAGTACTTTCATAGTACTCACCTAGCTTGTTGATTTGGCCAGATGTTGACGAAGACGATCTCTCGGATGAAGAGTTTGATAGTGCGTCCGACGCCTAGAGGAGTCCCAGTCAGTCCTGTGCGATCCCGGATATTGGTCACTTGTATTATATACGCTTCCGCCACCCGCAATAAGTCTCCTCGAGCCTCTCTCCGACGCTTGAAGAGCTGTAGTCTTCAGGAGTCAAATCACTCGCTCCGCGGTGATTTTTCCACCACCGTTATTATCGTGAGTTAGTAGTTATGCCACCCTATCCGCCGTCTTGTTTTATCGGCGTGCATGTAATAAATTGTTGGGCAGTCCCCGCCCAACCTTGTATTATATTCAGTACTCCTGGTATTTTTTTTCTTCTGTGACCATGATTTTGTCTACCAGTGAGAAGGAATTCTTCCTTACTGGTCCGTAAAAGGGATTGGTCTCTCAATAATTATTTTATTGAAAAACCAGTCGTGACAGAAGAGGTGCGGCGACCTGCTGGTGGCGGACGTGGCGCGAGGGGAACCGGGCGGAGGCGACCCGATCCGGTGGCAGGGAGCTCCTGCGGGGTAGTCAGAACGGCGGCGGTGGCCATGGCCTCCACCTGCGAGAAAGAGAAAGGCGGGGTGAGGGAGAGGGGGAAGAACCAGAGTTGGAAGGGAAGGAAGAGGGGCGGCGGTGCTCATCTGCCGGTCACCGGCCACGCGAGGTGGAGCAAGGCAGGGGTTCGGGCATGCGGCGCACGGGCGCTTCTGGCATCCATGGCGGAGACCTACTGGAGTTGCCGGAGATGGGGACGGGGCCCTGCTGGCGGGATCCGGCGAGCTGGTTACGAGGTGGTCGGGGAGATCATCTCCTGGCGCCATGGATGGGTACTCCTACGGGACAGAGACAAAAGAGAGAGAAAAGTGAGGGGGATTGAGCGATGCTCCTGGTTGGATCGGTCGCAACTTCGAGGAGGGAAGGTGGTGGCTGCTGATCTGGAGCGGGGGAGATCCCGAGGAAGAGGAGGATGGAGGGAGTGGCGGCGGCAGAGAAAGGATGGATGGGACAAGCCTCCTAAAAACTAGGGTTAGGTTGTTTAAATAGCTAGGTGGACTAGCTTAAGGCAAAACAGGCCCTCCGATCAAAATTGAACGGTCGAGAAAAAGGCTGTGGAGAGTCCAACAAAGAAAACAGTGATGTTTTCTAGATGTTAGGGGATGATCCGGACCCAACGGTCACAACAGTCCGAGTCGGGTTCGGGGAAGTTTTCGGACGCACGCTAGATGGGGTGGGTGGTTAACGAGAGAGGTTAGTTGGTTTGACAAGAGGGAACCGAAAACACGGTTGGTCTCGGAACGGTCAACGAAGACAAGGGGAACGCGGCAACTACGAACGAATGCAAATTTTTAAAACATGACGGCAACGAAGTGCCGATGCAATGCGAATGATGCGATGAAGAATGCAACAACAAAATAAATAACAGAGCTGACATGCAAAACATGGAACGCATCTAGAGCGTCGGTCTCGGGGCGTTACAACACTCCACCACTACTAGAGGATCTCGTCCCGAGATCTAGGATGGCACCGGAGAGAAACGGAAGGGGAAGAGGTAAAACAAATTGCTTCTTTGACAAACGAGTGAAACCACGAACCTTGAGAGGTTGAACAATTTGAAAGAAAGAATGCAACGGAGACAAACAAGATTGCAAACACCTCTGTTGGCAAAGAGGAACAAGGAACATTGCGAGAACCTTTGTAGGTTGGAGAATATGAAAGAAGAGTTTAACGGATCAAAAGGAAATGAAGGCACACCAGTAGAAAAGAGAAACAAGGAACACGAATGACAGAATTTGGACAGCACTCCGGCTGTAAATGGAAGGAATTGAACATGATCTTGACAAGATGAGAGGATACTCGATGAAATTAACAACATGTTGCCTCCGGAACTAATGAAAGAGTGGCACAAGGGGTAAGAAAGATTTCCAACAGCACTCCGGTTGAGAAGGGAGGCAAAACTTGACAGAATGGGAAGAACTTGAAAAGAGGGCACGACACTCCGGTTGGAAATGGATAAGCACGAAAAGAACACGTCCTCACAAACCGAGAAGATGAGTGAAGAGAGCAACATCACAATGCCTCCGGAAGAAATAAATAATAGAAAACAGATCCTTCAAATAAGAATGGAGAAGAAAATGCCAACTTCTGCCACAAATAAGCTTGGAAAGCACCCTTCCAAGAAGGTTAGAACGGAGTTGTTGGGTAATCAACAACGAAACGAGTAAGCTTGTAGTGGACTTATGGAAAAACATCTCAAGACTATGAGGTGACAAACGGCCACTAATGGAAACCATTGATTTGATTGAGAGCACCAAAGAGATGAAAAACTTCTACCGCCAAGAGGAGAAAGAGAAAACTTGATCATTGATAAACTTCCCAAATAGCTACATTCCTTAGGGAAGGCTATAGGTGAAATATAACCCAATACAACTCCAACAAAAAGATTGATTGGATGAAAAAATCTCTTGAACGAAGATAAAATGATGGATTTAAATATGTCACTCTTGAAAACTTTGTGAATCATGAAACCCGAAGGAAAATTATCGAGAATGACATAACACCACCTCAAAAGATATTGATAGAGAGAATTTGCACTTCGGAATGTAAGATGAAGAATGCTTGAACTCCTCAAACAAAACATGTGTTGAACACCATGTTTATTTTGAAGTATGGCTTGACGTGTCTTAACTCCGAGAGAAATCTTGAAGAACAATTGAAGAATGAAACAAATCCTTGACGAGCCACCATGTTGATCCTCCATGAAGAACTCCGATAATAAAAGAATGATCAAACGAAAGGGAAAGTTGAAAAGAGCTCCGGGAGAAGCCTTGCAATGATTAGATGAAGCTTCGAAATGGTATAATTGAAATAACTTGGAGCTCCGGAAAGAAAAATGAACAAAAGAGATCAAGAATTTTGATGAATCTCCGGAATAAGGAATTAATCACTTGGATGAAACAATACTAAGAATTACATTATGCTTAGCCTTCACCAATTTAGATTGATGACAAGCAATGGATTTTTGCATACTACTAATTCTCGTAGAAAACAAAGGATTGAAGAGAGATATAGCGCAAACTTCAGAAGGTATTGATGGAACCACCGGTGGAATTTGGAAACATCGAATGAATTAAAATGATAACCAAGAAAGAGAACTCTTGAACGAACCACCGTAAGAATTGAAAATGAAAATAGCAAAGGCACAATTCACCGAGAAGAATTAGAAAACGAATAAAGATACTAGACAGAATTTAGATACAAGTGAAACGAAGAGATCATGAATTGATTAGAGAATACTTGGGCGATGCACCGGAATAATATGGAGATGAACGAAGAGACATCAATTTAGAATAATTGGAGAACGAAGCTGAAAACTTAGAACGGAGAAATCTTCTGAAATGATGGCCTTTGGATGATCAAGAAATGAAAACAACTCTGAAATGCTCCGGATGGGTATGAGAAGAATTCTCACAATCGAAAACAATTATGAGAGGATGGCATAAGCTAGAACCATGAATCTTCAAGAGAACGGATAAGATTTAAGAGAAACTCTTCTTCGGTCTTCAAATGTTGAGAATGACGACAAGAAACACCACCATGAATTGTTGAGATACTCCGGGATGAAAAATTAGAAAGGTGAACCAACGATGAAAACAATTTGAAAGCGACCTTGGAGAAGAAATATGACTGATGATAACTCATTCTTACGTCAAACTTTGAAATGAATTTGAGAATAACTCCAGAAAAATTAGAAGAGTCAGGTAAGATCCTGGGAAAAGACTTGTGGGTTAGGGCCCACTCAAAAGAAACACCATTGAAATGATTACTTGAAAAGGAGATTACACCGGTTGAATTAAATGGCTTGAATGAGATAACAACCTCAAAATAGCTTGAACAAAATTGAAATGGAAATGCGAATCTTCAGAGATATCTTCAGCACTCCATATAACATGAATAGCAAGAGGTGGATGATTAAGAGATACACCGGCATGAGAAAACATTTGAAACAGGGAAAGGAATGTGACCAACATTGAAGGCTTGAATTTAGTCCACCGGAGAAGAAAAAGAATGAAGAATGAAAAACTTGAAGAACATCTTCATGAGAACCACCGGGTAAGAACATTGATTGAAAAGAATGAAGGGACTTCACGTCAATAAAAAAAGATACTTGATTAACAAAAAATCTGAGTCCTTGAAGGAAAAGGGTGGGAGGGTGGGAAAACAAATGCAACTTGGGTCGGATGAAACGAACACCATTGAGAAAAGGCTTATAATTGATCTTGCGAATTTTGAAAATGATCAGATCCACTTGAAGAGAAGCACGCCGGTTGGAAATGATTGAAAAGACAACCTTGATGAACAAGAAGGATTAGCATCCACATAGAAATATGAGAACACTGCTTAGAATAAGGTATGGAATCAACACTTGACATTGAAGCAACTAGAATACCACAACTTAAAACAAAACAAAGGATTGGCTTGCAGAATAAGCCGGAACAAACATATGATAGAGATTTCATCCGAATTTTCGTGGTGGGGCCCACACGGGCTCGATCGTACAGCACCATCATGTACAAGGCAGTGCACATGACATACGAAGCGTCCCCGAGTCGGCATAGCCAAGGACTCTTTAAGACACTACGAGACCACTGTAAAACCAACCGTGTACAGGCGGACCACTGGACGTCGAACCCCAATCTCATATCATGCATCTGTCGGAAAGATATCCTAAGAGCTACTTGAATTCCCACTTATAAACTCCTGAAACTTTCTGGTTATGCAATCTGGTGTTGGGGATATAGGGGACACAAAATATATCACCCAAACTAACAATACCTAGATCCAGCTGTATCCATCCGTCAACACATAACCAATAAAACTCCGGAAATCGTTTACCTCAACCTTCGAAAAGCATCTGTTATACGAGTTATGGCAATACTCCCGAACTCCCACCCCAGTACTGGGTGGCGTCGAGGTGATCTCACCAACAACTGCATAAAAGAGATTTCGATGTCGGCGAAACTCAGGTATTCCAGAACTGCAACGATAAAATTGTGACGACAACACCTCGGAGCTCAACTCCCCGGGACACTGCCACAACCCCTAAATGTCAGGAGGCACCAAGAACAATGTTCTCATCACAAAACCATCGGAACGATTCCAAGATACCCGCGTGATCATAAAAAAATTTAGTGAAAATTTGAGGAGAGAAGAGTCAAAACTTCTACGTCAGGAGGCTTCACCAAAGCGACGAAGGGACTGAGGAGTAAAAAGAATCCTACTCTCCGATATATATAATCCTAAGACTCAAAAAAAATTTGTTCTAGACTCAACAACGCCAGCGATTCGATCAAGCAGGGGGCTCCTAAGTCGGGGATGGCTCTGATTACCAACTTGTAACAACCACAATGCGGTTATGCCTCTAAGTCGTGCCTCGACACGTGGGAGATATAGCCGCATCGTGGGCGTTACAATGGCGCGCGAGCATGGAGGGGACTGGGACGGATCGAACGTCCATGAAGACCACATTGCTTTCCTCCGCGACACGCGGCATCTCCCCGGCGCGGGCTTCATGAAGGCGCGCGTGCCGCGGAGGGAGAGATCTCACCGGCGCCGAGGGAGGGTGAGCTGGTCGTCTTCCGCTCGCACTTCATCTGCGGCTTCGGCCTGCCAGCGAGTGGCTTCCTCCGCTCGTTCCTCGAGTTCTATCACCTTCAACCTCATCACCTTACGCCCAACACGGTGATGCTCCTGGCCGCCTTCGTCACGTTGTGCGAAGGCTACCTCGGCATCCTCCCCACCATCGAGCTGTGGGGAGCCTTCTTCTACGCCAAGCTGGGCACCTCCATCCGGGAGGTGGCTGCCCAGTGCGGTGCCTTCATCGCGGTTCGCCGGCCGTCGCCGAAGAACGCCTTCCCCACCATCAAGCTGCCATAGTCGGTCAAGATGTGGCAACAATCTTACTTCTACGTGGAGAACGTGGACCCGGCCGTCAACTTCCTTAACCTGTCGACTTATGCAGCCGGCCCGCTAGCTGAGCCTCAGGCCAGTTGGGGCTACGAGCCGAAGCCAGTGTCGGCAGACGGCGCTGCCGCCATCCAACGACTCTGGGAGCTGACCAACACCGAGGGCCTCAAGGCGACCGATTTGTTGGTTGCCTTCGTCGCGCGCTGGGTTCTTCCGCTCCAAGGTCGGCCTCACCTGATCAGCCGGATGAGTGGGCATCGTGACCCATGCCGGCTGAGCACCAAGGAGATGCCGGCTGCCGAGGTGGCCAACTTGGTGAACGAAATCTCCAGCTTCAAGCTGGAGGGGTCCTGGCAGTTCGGCAAGCTGTCGTACTCTCGCGCGGACCCGCCACCTGCCGTAAGTCCTTCGGCCTCTCCTTTCTTTAACGCTTCATCTTGATTCCGTTTGGTGGTCTTGAGCAGTCGGCCTCTTGCTACTTGAACAGATCTACATGTTGGACACGACGGCCACCATCATAGGGGCGGGTGGCGATTACCAGCCGGACCGGGCGGTGAGCGATGTGGACGATCCCGACTTGGGAGCGGCTGCCTTGGAGGACACTGCGACGGGCGGCGTCTATGAAGCGGGCGGCTTCGAGGAAGGCGGCATCGAGACCTGGCCTAATGACGATGAGGAGGAAGAAGAGCTGCGCCCCGCGCGAGGAGCCGACAGGGCGGACGCGGGCCCCTCCGTCGACCCGACTGCCAGAGTCGGCACGCATAAGCGTAAGCAAGGCGCCGTCTTGTTTGGCAGCATGCTGAAGAAGGCCAAGAATCCGACCGCCGCACCAGGCGGAGGGAGGCCGCCGCGAAGGCGGCCAAGTACCAGAAGCTCCCAAAGGCGCCTCCTATGGTGTCGGCGTAAGTATCTTTCCCTTGTGTTCTTCTTTCTCGTTGATTCTTTCTGAATTCCCTTTGCTTTATTTTCTTGATTTAGGGCTCTGCTCTCTCTCAAGAAGTCGGCCGCCGCCTCCATCGTTGGGTCAGCGGAGACCTCCTCCACCACCCAGCGCATTGATCCGGCCACCGACCTTCGGGAGGCGACGGAGCGGAACACGCGGGAGTTGCGCGAGGAGCATGAAGCCGCCCGTCTGGAGAGGGCGGAGGTAGACAAGGCGGAGGCCGCCACCCTGGAGAAGTTGGCGGAGGCCGAGGCTGCTGCCGCGGCGAAGAAGCAGGCTGAGGAAGCCGCGCGCTGTCAGTCGGCAATATTCGTCACCCCCCTGAACTCCGCGCCGCCGCCACCAGAATTCATGGCGCCGGCTGGGGGAGCCGGCGATGGGCACCCGATCATGGAGAGGGACGGCGGCGATGTCGTCATGCCAGACGTAATCGTGCCCCCACCACCACCTTCTGAGGAGGCGCGTGACAAGCAGCCGGCTGACCTGCCGGTGCCACCAGCTGGAGGCAGGATGGTGACGGGCCCAACTCCTGAGGTCCGCACCCCGACGCACCGCCGGCTTGCAAAGGCGGCTTTGGCGCCACGCCCGTAGGAGACCGCCGCCGCGAACTCTTCGATCTCGGATGCCGAGGCGACCAGCGCCGCGCCCACTGAGTGGGTGCGGGGAGGCGGGACAGGCCCTTTGAACAAGGCGATCATGGACATCCAGGCCAAACTCCACGCTGAAGCCGATGCCCTCAAGCATTGCAACAAGATGTTCTGGAGTCGCGAGCAGCCGCCCGGGTATGCTTCTTCGTTCTTCATTTTTTATTCTTGTATCTCTTGTATTTCTATGTGGGGGCGCGCTAGCGCTCCCACTAGGTGTAGTCCCCGAGTTTCGGGCCGGCTGCTGAGCAGGCGGCTCAGAACTTTTAGCTCGTAGGCTTCGAGTAGTAACATTATCTGGTATCTTCATTGCAGGATTATCACAACCTCCGTGCGACCGTCTTCAACTCCAACGTTCAAGAGCTAACTCAACGGACCGCCCACTTGTCAGAAAGTCGGAGTAAGTTTTTGCTTCTTCCTCCGCAGGGGCGCGCTGGCGCACCCGCGGGCTGTAGTCCCCGAGATTCGGGCCGACTACTGAGCAGTCGGGCCGGATCTTTCCGGCAACAACATCTCTCTTTGCTGGTTGTTGATCTCCTTTTTCTTTTTTCTACTTTTGCAGAGGCCAATGCCGCCCTGCAGCAGCAGCTGGGCGAAGCCAACACCGCGCTTCATGCCAAGGAGGCGGAGTGCAACAGACTGGCCGAAGAGCGCTTCATGTTAAGGGTCACGCAACTGGTGGAGCAGGCGGAGCTTCTCAAGAAAACCCAGAAGGAGGCGGAGGACAAGCAGGTTAGCCTCCTTGCTAAGTTCGAGACCGAGCGCTCCGCCTGGACCGACAAGGAGGCAATGCTGACTGCCGGCTTCGGCGAGATTGAAGACATGGTTGATGGTGAGCTTCCCTCTTTACTCTTTCTTCGAGCCGCCGGCTTCTGATCAGGCCGGTTCCTTGTTTCTAATTTCAGCTTTTTGGCTCTCTGTTCGAGCAGACTTCTTCCCCGGTCACTCTGGCGCTGCCAATCAGGCCATCGAGGACGATCGCGAAGGGCGGAGGGCAGCAGGCGCGGAGATCGCTGCTGACGCCCCCCAGACCCTTAGCGAGCAGTTTCTCAGCATCCACGCCCGCCTTCGGCCGGCTCATCGGATGTTGCGCCGACTTCAGCGTGTTGGCGCTCAGGCGATCGCCGCCCTTTGGCTAGACATGCAGGCTGCACGCACGTGAAGCCAGACCGCCGACTGGCTGGAGGAGGCGGCCGGCCGTCTTGAGGCCTGGAAGGGCTCCTCGGCCCGAGCTGGGGCGTGTCGGCCCTTGGGGTTGTCAAGGCGTGGTACCCTGGGCTAAATCTAGCCCGGTTGACCATGTTTCGGCAGGAGGCCCAGGAGGAACTGGTGGCGGTGGAGGATGACCTTGTCAAGCGCGCGGCGGCAATCGCCGAGTACAGCAATACCAGCATCTTCATCCCGGAGCGGGCCGAGAACGGCGCCGAGGTGCCACCAGAGTGGTTCGGGCTGAACCCGGAGGACGGCGAGGACTCGGCCAAGGTGATCGATTCCAGCGGCGAGGAAGAAGACGAGGAGGAGGAGGAAGGCAAAGAGGAGGCGCCAGGGGTCGGAGCGGACGGCCAGCCTCAGCCCGACCGCGCCTCCAGCAACGAGCCACGCCTGAGCGAGCCGGTTGCTACTGAAGGCGATCAGGCGGAGACTGACCAGCCGGCCGCTCCACCAACCGGCACCACCGACTCCTTCGTTCCACCGACATCATCTGCTGCTCCCTAGGCCCCCAGTTTATCTTTGTTTTTCCCTGTCTATCAGTCTCGACAACTTTGTTAATTTCGCACAATTCCACCCGCGGGGTGTATTTCAAACTTCTGTTGAATGCTGGCCAAGGGCCTTTTGACGTGTAAATATTTTTGCCGGGTACTATCTTTCCTTGCTTTCTGCTCTTTGGCTTTTTCCTTTGCCGCCTTCCCTTGGTTGCCGTCTTGCCAGCCTAACAGCCGCTCTGTGAACTGTGGCTGGGTCAAGTACTTGGCCACTTTCGGGAGGCAAGTACTTAGCCGATTGGAGTTTTCTAGCAAGTTAAGCAGAAACCGGCCGGCCGGCTGCTCAGCAGCCGGTCGGCGAAGCGGGAAGCCGGCTTGGACTATGTGTATGCTTTGAGTCCTTAGCCATTTTTCATGCAGACGCCCTTTCTTTAACTCCTGCCAACCGAACAGTCGCTCTGCGAGCTGCGGCTCTTGGCAGGAGAAAACTTAGGTGCCAACACATTACTTGCCTGGCTACAGGAAGCATTAGATAGTACGAGGCGGCGAGTCCCCGGGTCGACTGGTCGAACCCGGTGCCAGACGGACTAATGAAATAACACAATGATAGGCGTAATACTTATCATATAGATAAAAGAGGGCAGTCCCCGAGCTCTTCTCGGGGGACCCGGGGTCTTCGTACTTAATACAAAAGTTGGCGTGCTACATACTGCATCAACTGTAAAACCTTCGAAGGAGGTTTGCATTCCACGGTCGCTCCGTCTCCTTGCCGGAATCATCTCTTTTGCGTGCTCGAGGCTTCTGGGCGTCGATGAGGTAGTAGGAGTCGTTGCCCAACACTTTGCTGATGACGAAGGGACCTTCCCAAGGTGCCGAGAGATTGTGCTGACCGGTTGTTCGCTGGATCAACCGGAGCACAAGGTCTCCATCTTGGAAGGATCTTGGCTTGACCTTTTGGTTGTAGTATCGCGGCAAGCTCTGCTGGTAGATGGTGGACCGGCTGAGTGCCAACAGCCAGCCCTCTTCCAGCAGATCGACGCCGTCTTGTCGTACTTCTTCTACCTCCTCTTCGGTGTACATGGTGACTCGCAGGGAGTCGAATTCTATGTCCGTCAGGATGACGGCTTCGGCACTGTAGACGAGGAAGAAAGGCGTGAAGCCGGTTGACTTGTTCGGAGTTGTGTGCAGGCTCCAGAGGACAGCCGACAGCTCATCGAGCCAACAACCGGCCGAACGCTCCAGAGGCTCGACCAGTCGGGGCTTGAGGCCGGACAAAATGAGGCCGTTTGCTCGCTCTACTTGGCCGTTTGACTGTGGATGGGCAACGGACTCTTAGTCCAGTCGGATGCCCTGCGTCGCACAGAAACGGGCCAAGGCGCCCTTGGCAAAGTTTGTGCCGTTGTCAGTGATGATGCTGTGTGGTATGCCATACCGGATGGTGATGTCGGAGATGAAGGTCTCAACAGTCGGACCATTCAATTTCTTAATTGGCTTCGCTTCTATCCACTTGGTGAACTTGTCCACCGCGACAAGCAGATGAGTAATGCCGCCGCGCACCGTCTTGAATGGTACTACCATGTCCAGGCCCCAGACGGCAAAGGGCCAGGCAATGGGGATAGTCTTGAGTGCAGAAGCCGGCTGATGCGGTTTGGAGTGGAACTTCTGGCACCCTTTGCATTTCTGGACCAAGTCTTTGGCGTCTTCTAGAGCAGTTGGCCAGAAAAAACCATGGCGGAAGGCTTTGGCCACGTGTGCTCTTGAAGCTGCGTGGTGACCACACTCGCCTTGATGGATGTCTTTGAGGATTGCTTGGCCTTGCTCCGGCTCTACGCAGCGCTGGTAAACACTAGTGACACTACGCCTCACAAGTTCCTTGTTGATTATGGTGTATGCCGCTGCCCGGCATTGCACTTGCTGGGCCGAGATCTCATCACTCGGCAGCTCTTTGTTCACCAGAAAGTTGAGGATGGGATGGGCCCATGAGGGTGCTGCAATTTCTTCGACTGCAAGGACTGCTACTTGCACGAGGGCGGTTGGGCCGGGAGGCGGCGGGTTGGAGTCAGCTGCCGCTTGTTGAGTCGATGAAGTCCCCGGGTCGACTGCCGCAGTCCCCGGGCCGGGTGCGACTGCTGAAGTCCCCGTGTCGCCTGCCGAATTCCCCGTGCCGGCTGCTGGGGTCCTCAAGTCAGATCCGACTGCTTCAGGGAGAGCCGGCACAAAGATGGAATCCGACTCTGGCGATGGCTTGACGGACGGCTTAAGGAGGCATTGTAGGGCGACGCCGGCAGGTATCGCTTGTCGGGTGGAGCCGATTCGTGCCAAGGCATCTTCTTGCTCGTTGTCATTTCTTGGTACATGGAGAAACTCGCACCCTTCAAAGTATCCAATGAGTTGTTGTACGAGGAAGCGGTAACTCGCCATGTTTGCATCCTTGGCATCCCAATCGCCTGATGACTGCTGGACCACCAAGTCAGAATCACCATAGCACAGGATCCGGCGAATGCCGAGTTCCTTGGCGAGCCGGAGCCCGTGAATGAGTGCTTCGTACTCAGCGACATTGTTGGAGGCGGCAAAATGGACTTGCAGCACATATCTGAGCTTGTCGCCTTTGGGAGAGGTGAGGACGATGCCGGCTCCCAGACCGGTGCGCATCTTGGAACCATCAAAGTGCATTCGCCAGTGGGTGGAGTCTGGTGCTGGTGGCAAGTACTCGGTTTCGGCCCAGTCGATGAGGAAGTCGGCCAGTGCTTGTGACTTGATGGCTATGCGAGGCTGGTAGTAGATGGTGTAGGGGTCCAAATCTACGGCCCATTTGGCCACTCGGCCCGAGGCATCTCCGCTTCCAATGATCTCAGCAAGGGGAGCAGTGCAGATCACTGTGATTGGGTGCTCTTGAAAATATGGCTTCAATTTCTTGGCGGCGAAGTGCATGCCATAGCACATCTTCTGGTAGTGCAGGTAGTTTTGCTTGGAGGCGGACATCACTTCACTAAGGTAATACACTGGCCTCTGAACTAGTAGCGCTTTGCCTTCTTCCTTGCGTTCCACCACTATGACTGTGTTGACCACCCGGCTGGTAGCGGTGATGTAGAGGAGCATGGGTTCCTTGGGAGCCGGGGCCGCCAGAACCGGCGGAGTGGTCAACAACTTCTTGAGCTGGAGAAAAGCTTCATCCGCCTGGTCGTTCCACTCGAAAAAGTGATCTTCTTCATGAGCTGGTACAGGGGAAGAGCCTTCTCGCCCAGCCGGCTGATGAAGCGGCTGATGGATGCCAAGCAGCCGGTGAATTTTTGCACGTCGAGCAGTCGGGTGGGCACTTCCATCCTTTCGATGGCCTTGATCTTCACAGGGTTGCACTCTATGCTGCGCTCTGAGACCAGAAAGCCAAGAAGCTAGTCGGTTGGTACTCCAAAGACGCATTTCTCCGGGTTGAGCTTGATCTGAAATCGGCGCAAATTCTCAAAGGTCTCCTTTAGGTCTTCTAACAGCATTCCACGCTTCTCCGTCTTCACCACAACGTCATCCACATAGACGTGGGCATTTCTGCCGAGTTGCTTGAGGAGGCACTTCTGCATGCAATGCTGAAACGTGGCGCCGGCATTCCTCAAGCCGAACGTCATGGTCAGGTAGCAGAAGGTCCCGAACGGCGTGATGAAGGTGGTCTTCAACCTGTCGGACGGGTTCAGCTTGATCTGATGATATCCTGAGTACGCATCCAAAAAACTCAACAGCTCGCATCCGGCTGTGGAGTCAATCACCTGGTCAATTCTTGGCAAGGCAAAGGGATCTTTGGGACACGCTTTTTTGAGGCTGGTATAATCAATACACATGCGCCACTGCTTGTTCTTCTTCAGCACTAGGACCGGGTTAGCTAACCACTCTGGAAAGAACACCTCCATGATGAAGCCGGCTCCTAGAAGCGGGCTATCTCTTCTCCAACAACTCTTCTCTTCTCTTTTGACAGACGGCGCAAGGGCTGCCTGACTGGCTTGGCGTCAGACCGGACATGCAGCTTGTGCTCGGCGAAATCCGTCGGAACACCCGGCATGTCTTTGGGTGACCATGCAAAGATGTCCCCATTCTTACGGAGGAAATCGACGAGCTCGCCTTCCTATTTGCTGTCAAGGGTTGCGCCTATGACAGTGTGCCTCTCCTTGTGCTCCGGGTCCAAGGGTATCTTCTTTGTCTCCTTTGCCGGCTTGAACGAGCCCTCGGCTTCCGACTCCTTGGGGTTGGGAGACATTTCTGGCTGCTTGCCGGCCATCACCACAACCCGGTCAAGGAGCCGCTTCTCAGCCGCGATCATGAGGGACTTGGCTAGCCGGCTACTCTCTGCTGCGCAGGCGGACGATTTCTTGTAGTCTCCTACATGGTCAGGATTCCCTTGGAGCTCGGCATCTTCATTTTCAGGTAAGCATAGTGGGGGACCGCCATGAACTTGGCCATGGCAGGCTGGCCAAGCAGTGCATGATAGGGGCTCTCAAGGTCCACCACCTCAAACCAGACTGGCTCTCGGCGAAAGTGCTCTTTGCCTCCGAAGAGGACATCTATCTGAGTCTTGCCGATTGGTGAGCAGGAAAGGCCAGGAACTATGCCGTGGAAAACAGTCCGGCTGGGCTGAAGGTGTCTCTGCTTGATTCCCAACTTCTCCATTGTATTTTTGTACACGATGTTGATGCTGCTGCCACCATCTATCAGAACTCGGGAGAAACGAGCAGCTCGCCTCTCTATGGCAAAGGTGGCATCCAACACCAGAGCGTAGGAGCCGGGATTGGGCATCACCTCCGGGTGGTCGGCTCGGCTCCAGCTGATGGGTTTCTCAGACCAATGCATGAATTCAGGGGTCTCTAATGCTACTGCATTCACTTCCTGTCGTTGTTGTCGTCTGTTGTGCCTGTCGCCAGCCAGGCTGGTGAACACGATGTAGGCTCCCTGCTCCTCAGGGTATTCATCTTGTATTGCGCCGACTGGCCGGACCGCCGGCTGCTGAGGAGGAGGAGGTGGCGGGCCGGCAGGCGGTGCGGGCTGGAGTCCATCACCCTTGGCGATCCTGGTGAGCCAGTGGCACTTCTGAGTCGTGTGGTTGGACGGTTTCGCGCAGCTGTGGAACTTGCAGGGCGCGTCAAGGGTCTGCTCGTATGAGAAGGCGGGCAACCAATTGGCCTTGCCGCCCCTCTGGCGCTTGGGGGGAGGCTGCCCTTTCGGCTGCTGATCCTCGACTGTTGCCACCTGCCGACTCGTCGAGGCTGGCTGCATGGCCTTGCGCTTGTTGTCGTTTGGTTGCTGTCGCCGACTGGTGTCACCAACTGGGGTGCGTGGAGCTTGAGGGGCCGCCTTGCCGACACATTGACTTGGATCTCTTTCTTCATGGAGGAGTCGGCCGTGGCGTACTTGTCTGCTATGACCAGCAGTTTGTCGAGGGTCGCCGGCTCGTCGCGGAGAAGCTTGTGCTTGAGGAGGGTGCCCTCTCGGCACCTGGCAGTGAAGTACTCGATGGCCTGCACCTCGTGCACGCCCTCGCAAGAGTTCGCAGCTCGGCTCGGCACGTGAGGTAGTCTCGAGTCGACTCATTGGGGCCTTGGATGCACAAGGAGAGCTGGCGATGCTTGGGCGGCTGCTTGTATGTGCTGGTGAAGTTGCGGATGAATGCTTCAGTGAAATCAACCCAGCTGTTGATGCTGCAGGGCTTCAGGCTATGCAGCCACGTCCGGGCTGTGCCCTGGAGCATGAGCGGAATGTATTTCATGGCAACGCGCTTGTTGCCGTTCGTGATGCTGACGGCCGTGGAGTAGTCGACCAGCCAGTCCTCCGGCTTCACGGAGCCGGTGTACTTGGGTGTATCTCTCGGGAGCGTGAACCCTTTGGGGAAAGGTTCGTCTCGGATGCGGGGGCCGAAGCATGGCGGGCCCAGCTCATCTTCTTCTTCTAGCGCCAGGGATCGGTTGAGGCGATCGATCCGGTGGCGGGCATCATTTTCTTCGATTCCTTCTCGGCAGCCAAGGCGGTTTCCGAGTGATGGGTGATCAACAGGCGGCGGGGAAATGCGCCTCTCCCTATGGGGAGGAGGAGGCGGACAATCGTCTCGTCGCTGCACTGCTCTTGGGTGGCCGTCCTGGTTGCGCTCGATGGTGACGCGAGTCTGGCTGCGGCTAGCAGCCGCTTCCTTGTCTCTTCTATCGCGGGCGCCACCAGTCGGCGTCCGGGATGTCGCGCCTTGGTCTCGGTGAGGAGGCGGATCATCGTTTTGCCGGTTGGGCGGATCAGTGCGGCATCCGGCCTCTTGCTGCTCATCAGCCACGTCGAGGAGCTGCTGGACTCGCTCCGTCATGTGGCGACATTCGTCGCCTTCGAGCTTGTCCAGCTCGTCCGCTGCTGCCTGGGCGGCTCGTATATTCTCCGCAGGCGTGGCATAGACGGGACGATTAGTCCCGAACGTGCTGGCGATGGTCGCACCACGCTGCCGGATCTGGCCAATGCGGCTAGGCCCGCCAGGAGCCGACGTGCCGCCGACAGCACGGTCCATTTCACGCTGGAAAGCCTCCAAAAGGCGCCTCATGCTGGCCAGACGGTTGGCGCTCTCGACGAGCTGGACGCGGCGTGCCTCCAGCGTCTTGGCGTCGGCGTCCTCTGGGATGGGTGGAGTCAGGTCTTGCATCGCCGCCTGCAATGGATCCTGGCCACCTCCGCCAGGGTGCTCGCCATGGCTGATGGCGAGCACTTCTGTGACGGTGCTACCGCCGCTGTCCGCGCGAGGAAGCGGCTCATCGTAGACCACCACGTTGGTGGGGAACGCGTCAAGCGACGCCGTGTTGGAGTCGACCAGCATCGGGTCGGTGGAGCCAACAGACTCCAAGTCTACAGCAGGCTCGCTAGAGACGTGGAGCTGGTCGAGGAGGTTCACGAGGCGGCTCTCGAGGCCCTTGGTACCCGCATCAGACGCGGGCTCGCCGAAGAGGCGAACCTCGCCAACAAGATCGGCGAGGCAACTCGCCGCACAGGCGACCTCCGCGCCATGCAGCGCGTTGGCGCAGACGCCATCAGGCGTGCCGGGCTGGCTGCGCTCGCCAGGAAGGAACATGGTTCCCGTCCAGAACAAGTCTCCGGGAGACGGTGCACCTCGCCTCATGGTGGGCGCCAAATGTCGAGGGTTGGGTGCGACATATGCCAATGGATGGCTTATCATGGTGGGAGCGAGTAGAACGTCGCCGGTGCCTGGAAGCGGGATAAGGCGTAGACACGAACGTCGGCGTACTTTACCTAGGTTTGGGGCTCTCCTTGGAGATAACACCCCTAGTCCTGCTCTGCGGGGTCCCCGCATGATCACTAAGGCACTAGTGAGTACAATGGTGCTCCTTGAGCTGTATGCTAGAGGTAGGAGGAGGCAAGGCTTGCTCTCTTCTCTCCCTAGGTGTTGGTCTAATTCTCATAGGTTGGAACCCTTTGCAAGGGTGCCCTGGGGGGTTTATATAGGCCTACCCCCAGGGGTACAATGGTAATCCGGTCGGGTGTGGGACCCGGCTGTCAGTCTCTCTGGTCGCCGGCTTCTTCGCCGGCTGCGGGGGCCCGCCGCCTGGCGGGCCCCGCCGACTGGTCTGGTACGGAGCCGACCAGCCGCCTTCGCCGCTCGCGGGTCTTGCCGGCTGCTGATTACTGTAGACGTGATGCTAATGACGCATGCTCGGTCAGGGGAGCGTGGCTACAGTCCCGCCGCCTGGTGGGAGATTACTGTAGCCACTCCGGGTCTTATCTGGTTTATGGTGCACGGGCTCCAAGGAGGGATCGGGCCGCCTACTAGGAGCCGGCCTCCCTCGGGTCCGACTGGTCGGGCCTCCGCCGTCTTCCGGGCTCTCGCTGCCTGGTAGGGCCCGCCGTCTTCTGGCCGTACCGACAGGCGGTCGTGTGAGCAAGGCCTCTCCTGACAGGAATGATGTCAGGGGTGGAGTGGCAACAGTGCCGCGCCGGGCGGAGATCTCCGCCTGTACGGAGCACTGTGGCCACGCTTGGCCCTGGATACGGGGGTGATGGGCTACACGGTGGCCTCACCCGGTCTTGTCTTCTTTAATGGGGGCGTAGACTCTGAGGGAGCCATGGGCCGACTGCTAGGAGCCGGCCTCTCTGGAGGCCGCCTGCCAGGAGTCGGCCTGTCTTGGAGCCGCCTTCCTGAGCATGGCCGTCTTCCAGCAGTCGGCCGTTCGGCCAGCCGGCCACCAGAAGGCGGCGATTTATCTTGATGCCTTGAGGGGCGCAGCTGGCCCCGATGCTTTGAAAGGTTTTGGGACTCGGGTTAGGCTACCCGTGGCCCATTACTCCGACATTAATAGAGGTGTTATGATCAGCACTACTAGTTGGAATAGCTTCTACCCACTTGGTAACATAATCAACAGCAACTAAAATATGTGTATACCCATTAGAGGAAGGAAACGGTCCCATATAATCAAAGCCCCAAACATCAAATGGTTCAATAACAAGTGAATAGTTCATAGGCATTTCTTGACGTCTACTAATATTACCAATTCTTTGACATTCATCACAAGACAAGACAAACTTACGGGCATCCTTGAAGAGAGTAGGCCAATAAAAACCGGATTGCAATACCTTATGTGCAGTTCTATCTCCAGCGTGGTGTCCTCCATAAGCCTCGGAGTGACACTTGCGTAGGATCTGTTCCTGTTCATGCTCAGGTACACAACATCTAATAACACCATCCACTCCTTCTTTATAAAGGTGTGGGTCATCCCAGAAGTAATGTCTTAAATCATAGAAAAACTTTTTCTTTTGCTGGTATGTGAAACTAGGTGGTATAAATTTAGCAACAATGTAATTAGCATAATCAGCATACCATGGAGCAGTACGAGAAGCATTTATGACAGCTAATTGTTCATCAGGAAAGCTATCATCAATAGGTAGTGGGTCATCAAGAACATTCTCTAACCTAGACAAGTTGTCTGCAACGGGGTTCTCAGCTCCCTTTCTATCAATAATATGCAAATCAAATTCTTGTAGCAAGAGAACCCATCTAATAAGTCTAGGTTTAGCATCTTTCTTTTCCATAAGATATTTAATAGCAGCATGATCAGTGTGAACAGTTACTTTAGAGTCAACAATGTAAGGTCTGAACTTATCACAAGAAAATACAACTGCTAAAAATTCTTTTTCAGTAGTAGCATAATTTCTCTGGGCACTGTCTAGAGTTTTACTAGCATATTGGATAACATTTAATTTCTTATCGACTCTTTGTCCTAGAACAGCACCTACAGCATAATCACTAGCATCACACATAATTTCAAAGGGTAGATTCCAATCAGGAGGCTGAACAATAGGTGCAGAAATCAAGGCTTTCCTAAGTATTTCAAATGCTTCTACACAATCATCATCAAAGACAAAAGGAACATATTTTTGTAAGAGATTAGTCAGAGGCCTAGAAATTTTTGAGAAGTCCACCTCCTATAAAAACCGGCATGACCAAGGAAACTTCTTATACCTTTAATGTCCTTAGGACACGACATCTTTTCAATAGCATCAACTTTAGCTTTGTCAACTTCAATACCTCTTTCAGAAATTTTATGCACCAAGACAATACCTTCATTAACCATAAAGTGGCACTTCTCCCAATTCAAGACAAGATTAGTTTCTTCACATCTCTGCAAAACTCGATCAAGGTTGCTTAAGCAATCATCAAAAGAAGATCCATAAACGGAGAAATCATCCATGAAAACCTCAACAATCTTTTCACAAAGGTCGGAGAATGTAGCCATCATGCATCTTTGAAAGGTAGCAGGTGCATTACATAAACCAAAAGGCATACGTCTATAAGCAAAAGTACCGAAAGGGTAAGAAAAGTGGTCTTTTCTTGATCCCCTTTTGACACAGGTATTTGAGATAAACCAAAATAACCGTCTAGAAAGCAAAAATGTGTATGTTTGGATAATCTTTCTAGCATTTGATCAATAAAAGGTAAAGGGTAAAGTAGCTTTATTTAATTTGCAGAAATCAATTATCATCCTATAACCTGTAGCAATTCTTTGTGGGATCAATTCATCTTTATCATTAGGAACAACAGTAATACCTCCCTTCTTAGGGATAGAATGGACAGGACTTACCCACTGACTATCAGCAACAGGATAAATTATGCCTGCCTCTAGAAGCTTTAGTATTTCTTTCCTTACCACTTCTTTCATCTTAGGATTTAACCATCGTTGGTGATCAACAACCGATTTAGCGTCTTTCTCCAATTTTATTTTGTGCTGGCATAGAGTGGGACTAATGCCCTTAAGATCATCAAGAGTATATCCAATAGCAGCACGGTGCTTCTTCAAAGTTTTCAATAATTTCTTTTCTTCGTGCTCTGAAAGGTTAGCACTAATAATAACAGGATATATCTTTTTCTCATCAAGATAAGCATATTTAAGAGTATCAGGTAATGGTTTAAGCTCAAACACAGGATCACCCTTGGGTGGAGGAGGATCCCCTAGAATTTCAACAGGCAAGTTGTGTTTCAAAATAGGTCCCTGTTTAAATAATACTTCATATATTTCCCTTCTTTCATTCATAAACATGTCATTTTCATGGTCTAGCAAATATTGTTCTAAGGATCATTAGGAGGCACGGCAATAGAAGCAAGACTAATAATTTCATCTTTACTAGGCAATTCTTTATCATGGGGTTGTCTACGAAATTTAGCAAAATTAAACTCATGAGACATATCCCCCAAACCAATAGTAACAACATCCTTTTTGCAATCTATCCTAGCATTAACAGTATTCAAGAAGGGTCTATGCTACCTCTTGAGCACAGCGTTGGTTTTCCCTTGAAGAGGAAAGGGTGATGCAGCAAAGTAGCGTAAGTATTTCCCTCAGTTTTTGTGAACCAAGGTATCAATCCAGTAGGAGGCCACACGCAAGTCCCTCGTACCTACACAAACAAATAAGAACCTTGCAACCAACACGATAAAGGGGTTGTCAATCCCACGGCCACTTGCAAAAGTGAGATATGATAGAGATAATAAGATAAATATTTTTGGTATTTTTGTTTTATAGATTGGAAAGTAAAGATTGAAAAATAAACGGTGATGGAAATTGGCAAGTTGATGAAAGATTAATATGATGGAAAATAGACCCGGGGGCCATAGGTTTCACTAGTGGCTTCTCTCAAGATAGCATAAGTATTATGGTGGGTGAACAAATTACTGTCGAGCAATTGATAGAAAAGTGCATAATTATGAGAATATCTAGGCATGATCATGTATATAGGCATCACGCCCGCGACAAGTAGACCGAAACGATTCTACATCTACTACTATTACTCCACACATCGACCGCTATCCAGCATGCATCTAGAGTATTAAGTTCATAAGAACAGAGTAACGCATTAGCCAAGATGACATGATGTAGAGGGATAAACTCAAGCAATATGATATAAACCCCATCTTTTTATCCTCGATGGCAACAATACAATACATATCGGTTCCCTTTCTGTCACTGGGATCGAACACCGCAAGATTGAACCCAAAGCTAAGTACTTCTCCCATTGCAAAGAAAGATCAATCTAGTTGGCCAAACCAAACTGATAATTCGAAGAGACTTGCAAAGATAACCAATCATACATAAAAGAATTCAGAGGAGATTCAAATATTGTTCATAGATAATCTTGATCATAAACCCACAATTCATCGGATCTCAACAGACACACCGCAAAAAGAATTACATCGAATAGATCTCCAAGAAGATCGAGGAGAACTTTATATTGAGATCCAAAGAGAGAGAAGAAGCCATCTAGCTAATAACTATGGACCCGAAGGTCTGAGGTAAACTACTCACACATCATCGGAGAGGATATGGTGTTGATGTAGAAGCCCTCCATGATCAATGCCCCCTCCGGCCGAATGCTGGAAAAGGCCCCAAGATGGGATCTCACGGGTACAGAAGGTTGCGACGGTGGAAATAGGGTTTCTTGGTGCTCCTGGATGGTTTTGGGGTATATGGATATATATATAGGAGGAATAAGTAGGTCGGTGGAGCTGCGAGGGGCCCACGAGGGTGGGGGCGCGCCCAGGGGGGCAGACGCGCCTCCCTGCCTCGTGGCCTCCTCGCTTCTTTCTTGACGTCCACTCCAAGTCCTCTTGATCACGTTTGTTCCAAAAATAACTCTCCCGAAGGTTTCATTCCGTTTGGACTCCGTTTGATATTCCTATTCTGCGAAACACTGAAATAGGCAAAAAACAGCAATTTGGACTGGGCCTCCGGTTAGTAGGTTAGTCCCAAAAATATAATAAAAGTGTATAATAAAGCCCAATCCAAAACAGATAATATAATAGCATGGAACAATCAAAAATTATAGATACGTTGGAGACGTATCAGTCTACCAAATATAATGGGACAAAAATCATCTTGTCGGGAACCAAGAACAAGAAAATCTGTAGGGTATTTAACTTTCCCACACAAGACTTCACATCTCTAACAATCCCAACCGCTGAGATAGTATCTCTATTGGCAAGCTTAATTGTAACATCAATTTCTTCTATCTCAGCAGGTGCAATATCATGCATAATTTCTTCGTATAAGGAATGAGGTATTGCACTTGCACTAGCACCCATATCACATAAGCCATGATAACAATGATCTCCTATTTTAACAGAAATAACAGGTGAGGAAGTCCTGGACTAAGGGGTCCTCGGGCATCCGGCCTGTTATCCACGGGCCGGATTGATGGGCTGTGAAGACACGAAGACCGAAGACTATACCCGTGTCCGGATTGGACTCTCCTTGGCGTGGAAGGCAAGCTAGGCGACCGACTATGAAGATTCCCTCTTATGTAACCGACCTCATGTAACCCTAGATCTCTCCGGTGTCTATATAAACCGGAGAGCATAGTCCGGATAGGACAGATTCATTACCATATACTCATAGGCTAGACTTCTAGGGTTTAGCCATTACGATCTCGTGGTAGATCAACTCTTGTAAACACTCATATTCATCAAGATCAATCAAGCAGGAAGTAGGGTATTACCTCCATAGAGAGGGCCCGAACCTGGGTAAACATTGTGTCCCCCGTCTCCTGTTACCATCGATCCTAGACGCACAGTTCGGGACCCCCTACCCGAGATCCGTCGGTTTTGACACCGACATTGGTGCTTTCATTGAGAGTTCCACTATGCCGTCGACGAAAGGTTTGATGGCTCCTTCAATCGTCAGTAATGACGTGGTCCAGGGAGAAACCTTCCTCCCCGGACAGATCTTCGTATTCGGCGGCTTCGCACTGCGGGCCAACTCGCTTGGCCATCTGGAGCAGATCGATAGTTACGCCCCTGGCCACCAGGTCAGGTTCGGAAGCTTGAACAACGTCGCAGATATCCGTGGAGACTTGATCTTCGAGGGATTTGAAACCGCGGCGATCTCTCCCCTTTCTCCAATGAACATGACTTAAATATGTCATCGGAGCACACCCAGGAGATGGATCCTGTTGCTGCAATGGCCTCAGTATCGAAGCAGATCATCCCCTCTGAGGCCATAAAGCCCGCGGCATTGAAGCCGCATACGGACTCGACATCCTGCAATGCTGGCGTCAATGGAACTCCAGACTCGTCTCCGGCAACACGTTCCGGTTCAAGTGCGCCGGTGGATACCGAGCTGGATCGGTTATCGATTTTCGAATTTAGCACCGCCGACATCTTCCAGCATTCGCCTTTGGGTGACGTACTAAATTCTTTGAAGAACTTGTCCTTGAAGGAAGACTCACAGCCGAACTATGTTCGGTTCGAGCTAGAGGCGGACGACGAGGAATTTTGCTTCCCACCCGCCACCCACTTCATAACCACCGTCGACGACTTAACTGACGTGCTTGACTACGGCTCCAAAGACATCATCGGTATGGACGATGATGCCGACAATGAGCAAGGCCAAGACCCGCCATTCACTGGACGTTGGATGGCCACCTCTTCGTACGACGTGTACATGGTTGATACACCCAAGGGATCTGGCGACGACAAAGAAGAGCCGGATAAGAGTAAACCTTCTGAGACGCAGTCCAAGTGCCGACGCCCCAAACGCCGTTCTAAGCCTCGCCGCTCAAAAGACGACAATACTGGTACCGGAGAAAACAGCACTCCGGGCGACGCCAAAAACAATGAAGACCCTGTCGGTGTTGCATCTGAACAGGAGGAACATGATGACAGGCAAGACAACCCTGACGAGCAGGCCATAGAAAATGACTCGGGGGACGATAGTTACCATCCACCTTCCGAAGAGGAAACAAGCCTCAACAACGAAGATTTCATCATGCCTGAGGACCCTCTGGAACAGGAGCGCTTTAAGCTTCAACTCATAGCCACTGCAAGGAGCCTGAAAAAGAAACAGCAGCAGCTTCAAGCTAAACAAGATCTGCTCGTCGACAGATGGACTGACGTCCTGACAGCGGAAGAATACGGCCTCAAGCGCCCAGCCAAGAGCTACCCGAAACGCAAACTGCTACCTCAATTCGATGAGGAGGCACCAGAGCACTCATCTCCCCCGCGTAACGCGGAGCGACCATCGCGTGGTTGAGACAGGGCGGTCGACCGGCCGCCACCCAGTCGGGATAAAGCGGCCACTCAGGCCGAACAACAGCCTGCCCAACTGCCCCGCAAAATAAATACGGAAGAGTTCAGGGTCACACGTATGACCTCCGGCAGACCCTGGATAGTAGAGTAGGACATACAAGATCGATCTACGGATCGCGAGCACGTTCCTCAAGGCATGAAGACGGCTACCTATTCGGACGCGACAAACCTAACCATGCTCGGTCTGAATGCCGCAGACGGACTCCATCAGAGCTACGCCGCGACATGGCCCGATACAGAGGTGCCGCACACCCCCTCTGCTTCACAGACGAGGTACTGGATCACGAATTCCCCGAGGGATTCAAGCCCGTCAATATCAAATCATACGATGGCACAACCGATCCCGCAGTATGGATCGAGGATTTCATCCTCCACATCCACATGGCTCGAGGAGATGATCTCCACGCCATTAAATACCTCCCACTCAAGCTCAAAGGGATAGCTCGGCACTGGCTTAACATCCTGTCAGAAAATTCTATCGGCAGCTGGGAGGACTTGGAAGAAGCTTTCCTGGACAATTTCCAAGGAACTTATGCCCGGCAACCTGATGCCGATGACTTAAGCCACATAGTTCAACAACCTGGAGAATCAGCCAGAAAATTCTGGACTAGGTTCCTAACCAAAAAGAACCAGATCGTTGACTGTCCGGACGCCGAGGCCTTAGCAACCTTCAAACACAGCATCCGTGACGAATGGCTAGCACGCCACCTCGGCCAAGAAAAGCCGAAGTCCATGGCAGCCCTCACGGCACTCATGACCTGCTTTTGCGCGGGAGAGGACAGTTGGCTGGCTCGTAGTAACAACACAGCCACCGAGACAGGCCCCTCTGAGGCCAAGAATAGCACTGGCAAGCTCCGGCGCAATAGGCACAAACGCCGAAGCAATGACAACAACACCGATGACACCACAGTCAACGCCGGATTCAGTGGCTCCAAGTCCGGCCAACGGAAGAAGCCCTACAAAAGAAACAATGAAGGACCTTCCAGCCTCGACTGCATACTCGACTGTCCGTGCCAAATACACGGCACCCCGGATAAGCAAGCCAATCATACCAACAGGGATTGTTGGGTTTTCAAGCAGGCTGGCAAGTTAAATGCCAAAAATAAAGAAAAGGGATCAAAGTGAGGACGAGGACAAAGAGCCCCGGCAGCCGAACACTGGAGGGCAGAAGAAATTTCCCCCTCAAGTCAAAACGGTGAACATGATATACGCCACACACATCCCCAAAAGGGAGCACAAGCAAGCACACAGAGACGTCTATGCGGTAGTGCCAGTCGCCCCAAAGTTCAATCCATGGTCGTCATTCCCGATCACCTTCGATCGACGAGACCACCCAACCAGCATCCACCACGGCGGTTCAGCCGCACTAGTCCTGGACCCAATTATTGACGGGTTTCACCTAACACGAGTCCTGATGGACGGTGGTAGCAGCCTCAACCTGCTCTATCAAGACATGGTGCGGAAGACGGGCATTGACCCCTCACGAATCAAACCAACAAAGACTACCTTCAAAGGAGTCATACCAGGCGTCGAGGCCCGCTGTACGGGCACAATCATGCTGGAAGTGGTCTTCGGATCTCCGGACAATTTCCGAAGCGAGGAGTTAATCTTCGACATCGTCCCATTCCGCAGTGACTACCATGCACTGCTCAGACGAACAGCGTTTGCTAGATTCAACGCAGTGCCGCACTACGCTTATCTCAAGCTCAAGATGCCCGGCCCACGCAGTGTCATAACAGTCAATGGCAACACGGAACGCTCTCTCCGAACAGAGGAGCACACCGCCGCCCTAGCAGCAGAGGTACAGAGCGGCCTTCTCAAGCAGCACCATAGTGCGGCTGCCGAGCCCCCGGACACCTTCAAGAAGTTCCAAACTACACTGTAGCAGGACAGTAAGGCTCGTCAAGAGCTCGACTAGCAATTTGGCCTCCGTCCCAGTCCTGATGAAGTAGTGGCACTCGTACCACGCATACATAATTACGCACTCGAATTTCCATGGACATCGACGGAGGCACGAGCTAACCCGGGATCTACAGTTCGGCTAGACCGACCCCGGACACACTTTTCCTTTCTGTTTCAGGTTCCTTTTTCCGCGAGCCTGATCACCAGCCCTTTCGAAGGATCGGCATACAAAGGGGGCATGCAGCATAGGTGCACAGGGTAGCCTCCATACGTTCTTCTCGACGGTATTTTTATTTATTTCCCAGGACCCACACGCTGCTCTTTCTTGACCCCGGCATGTTAAATAGTCCGGGTGCCTTTCACACTATTTGTATAAGATACGCCTTGACGTATCCACTCAGTTATAATAAAAATTATTTGCGGCCCAGTTTCTGTGGTTTTTGCTCCTTACTTCATTTTATTTCGACCTGCTTATCAGCTACATCTGTACTCTTTTGTACATTTCATATTCGCCAGGGGCTGCTTATCGCCCCATAACACGGCAACAAAGTCCGAACACTTCTTGTATAACAGTTTGGCACCCCGAATTTAGCATTATATGCATTGGCTCCGAATCATGTCTTTGGTCAATAGTTGGGTTGCCCGGCTCCTGTGCTTGCTACCCTACGTTATGTTCCATCGGCTAGGGTAGTAAAGGAAGAACTACTGCGATTGTGCCCTGGCCTTGACCGGATGAGCACCTCAGTACAGAAAGCCGAAAACTGACTGTCATGATACGGCGAGAGCCGGTCAGCTGTTCAAGGGTTACAAAATCGTTGGAGATTTTTTCCGCGTCACGCGAAGGATCGACACTTCCTGATCGGATGCGAACAGCACCCTGGCTTCGGCCAGGGGCTACGGACTTGCTTAATTATAAAACTCTTATGGCTAAGTGAGGGTGTTTAAGCCGTATAGTCTGATTGCCTTGTTCGTTGCGCTAAACAACTCCTTCAAGGACCATGTAATTGGGTCAAGATTGTTTAGATCCCATCCCGAACACCTCCGTACTACTTACGTGAGGGCAGAAGACGACGACTGGCCAACCCTCAGATTGTATATAACACGGCCACACAGGAGGAAACAATTTAAAGCATAACGAAATTACATTACAGAACAAGCTTTGTCTTTATAATACAAGGCAAAGGACAACACGAATATATTCATTCGAAAATAACGTCCTTCGAACACTGAGCTGCCACAAGTCGAGACCCTTCTAAGACATCCGCAAAATATTTCTCGGGTGTGCGGTGCTCCTTGCCCTCTAGCGGCCCGCTGGCCACTTCAACAGCGTTCATGTTCGCCCACCACATCTTGCAGCGAGTGAAGGCCATACGGGCACCTTCAATACATGCAGAGCGCTTGACGACCTCCAGCCACGAACAGGTCTCCACCAGCCGCCTCACGAGTCTGAAGTAGCTGCCAGGTATAGCTTCGGCTGGCCATAGCCGGATTGTCAAATCCTTCATGGCTAGTTCGGCCACCCTGTGCAGCTCCACCAGCTGCTTCAACTGATCGGTGAAGGACACGGGATGCTCCGGCGTCGCATACTGCGACCAGAATAGCTTCTCCGTAGAACCTCCTCCTTCGGCTCGGTAGAACGCTGCAGCGTCTGATACGCTGCGTGGTAGATCCGCAAAAGCTCCTGGGGAACTCCGAACCCGGGTTAGTAAAAGGTACTGCCTCTCTGCATACTTGCTTTGCATCTTAAAAGCCTTACCCGCCGTGATCTTCCTGGCCTCCTGGATCTCTTGGATGATGGCCTGGGCCTCATTCCGCACGGTTTCCGTGCCCTAACGAGGCTTGGTGACTTCGGCCTTCTGAGCCGACGCATCATTCTCCAAGTCTCACATTTTTTCACTGCATCTTGGAGCTCCTGCTGGATTTCCTTGACACGGGCCTTAAGCTTCTTACGGGCGGCTTGCTGTTGGACAGCCTTTTCCTCGGCCTTGCCCAAGGCCTTCCTCAGGGCCTCGACCTCGGTCGCAGCTCCTGCATACATTTCGACATTATAGTCAACATACTGCGTCTGCGCTCTCCGAACACACAGCAAGACGTTACTAACCTTGCTTCTCCTGCAGCCGCACTCTAACCTCATCGAGCTCGTTCTCGGTCCGCTCCAGCCTCTGCTTTAATTCAGAGACTTCGGCAGCATGTGAGGTCGCGGCCAACAGCGACACCTGCTCATGCACACATATCACGTTAGTCTCCTACATTAGAGGATTGATCCCCTGTCCGGTTCCTCTTGCCGAGCACTGGACAGTGTCTCAGGGGCTACTGACTATATGGGGTGTTTTCTCTGTTATTTACCTCGAAACCTGTCAATAGGTTGCTGCAAGCTTCGTTCAGTCCACTCTTGGCAGACTGAACCTTCTCGATCACCGCTCTCATAAGAGCACGGTGCTCGACCATAACGGAGGCGCCTTGTAGCGCCTCCATCAGGTTATCCGGCGCCCCTAGATGGATAGGGACCACCGGCAGAAATGGGGCACCCCCTCCTTCAAAGAGGGCTGCCCGCCCGACTCCGGAGCCATATGGGTCTCCGAAATCACATCCGGCTAAGGGCCAAGCTAGATGCATCCCTCTTCGCCAATCTCCATGGGGATTGTCTCCTCCATGTGTCCGGCAGTGGAGGCTTCGCCTCATGGCGCCTCTGGGACAACGTCCTAGGTTCCTCCCCGGCACGGATCGACCCTCCGGGACAGCGCCTCGGCGTCGTCCCCGGCCCCACGGGAGTAAGCAGGCGGTGGCGACTGGCTCGCCATCTCCGACGGAGCCAACGAACTCCCAGACGAGGATCGCTGGATCAGGTCGCGGGCCGGACTACAATAGTACAGCTAAATACATCAAGATAATGGAAATAAAGGGCTGGATGAGCGCATAAATAAGCCATGTCACTTACGATGCAGCCTGGGGCTTTTGGCGGGGGCGTCGTTCCGGACTATTGTCAACGTCCCACGCGGTGTTGGCTGCCGGAACGCCCTTTCCCTTTTTGGGCGCCTCCGCCTCCAGATGTGTTGGAGCCGCCTTCTTCTTCTTCCTCTCCTCGGGGGGAGGATTGTTTTGTCCCTCCTCCTCCTCTTCCCCATCATTATCCTCAGGGACAGAGGAATGAGTTTCGTCGTCTTCGGACTCCGCGTCCGAAGTACCCTTACGACAGAGGCCGCTCTTCGCCCCCTTTGCCTTCTTCTTGGCCTTCTTCTCCGGCGCCTTATATGGTGCCGGCACTAGCATCTCCACCAAACACGGAATGACTGGTTCTTCGGGCAGCGGAGCCGGACACTAGATCCGCTTCGCTCTCTCTGTCCAGTCTTGAAAAGAGTAGTAATAAAAATCTCAGACATCATCCTTGAAACAATTGGGTTGAGGACTCATTCAAAATAAAGGAACCAGTACAAGAAGTATCAAGCATGGAGCGATTATTGAGAGAAAGCCGAGCATAAATTTTTTGAATAATAATTTCTCTTGAGAGTTCATGATTGGGGCATGAATATAACATTGACTTAAGCCTCCCCCAAGCTTGAGCGATGCTTTCTCCTTCGTGAGGCCAAAAATTATATATATAATTACGATCACGATGAACAAGATGCATAGGATAAAACTTCTGATGAAATTCCAGTTTCAATCGTTTGTAGTTCCATGATCCCATATCATCACATAGCCTAAACCATGTCAATGCCTTTCCCTTCAAAGATAAAGGGAAGACCTTCTTCTTGATAACATCCTCGGGCATACCTGCAAGCTTAAATAATCCACAACCTTCATCCACATAGATTAGGTGCAAATCGGGATGCAATGTTCCATCTCCTGTAAAAGGATTAGCTAGCAGTTTCTCTATCATACCCGAAGGAATTTCAAAATAAAAAATTTCAGTAGGTTCAGTAGGTTGAGGAGAAAATCTTGCTCTACTGGTCGGGATGAAGATACCCCGAACAAGCCCCTCAAAGGATTACTTTCCATAGTAACAAGTGGCAGCAAATTTCAGCACACTATATAAATTTTTCCTTACCAAAGGCGCTTCACTCCCCGGCAACGGCGCCAGAAAAGAGTCTTGATGACCCACAAGTATAGGGGATCTACCGTAGTCCTTTCGATAAGTAAGAGTGTCGAACCCAACGAGGAGCAGAAGGAAATGACAAGCGGTTTTTAGTAAGGTATTTTCTGCAAGCACTGAAATTATCGGTAACAGATAGTTTTGTGATAAGGTAATTCATAGCTGGTAACAAGTAACAAAAGTAAATAAGGTGCAGCAAGGTGGCCCAATCCTTTTTGTAGCAAAGGACAAGCCTGGACACACTCTTATATAAAGGAAAGCGCTCCCGGGGACACATGGGAATTATCGTCAAGCTGGTTTTCATCACGCTCATATGATTCACGTTCGTTACTTTGATAATCTGATATGTGGGTGGACCGGTGCTTGGGTGCTGCCCTTCCTTGGACAAGCATCCCACTTATGATTAACTACTCTCGCAAGCATCCGCAACTATGAAAGAAGAATTAAGGTAAACCTAACCATAGCATGAAACATATGGATCCAAATCAGCCCCTTACGAAGCAACGCATAAGCTGGGGTTTAAGCTTCTGTCACTCTAGCAACCCATCATCTACTTATTACTTCCCAATGCCTTCCTCTAGGCCCAAATAATGGTGAAGTGTCATGTAGTCGACGTTCACATAACACCACTAGAGGAAAGACAACATACATCTTATCAAAATATCGAACGAATACCAAATTCACATGACTACGTATAGCAAGACTTCTCCCATGTCCTCAGGAACAAACGTAACTACTCACAAATCATATTCATGTTCATAATCAGAGGGGTATTAATATGCATAAAGGATCTGAACATATAATCTTCCACCGAATAAACCAACTAGCATCAACTACAAGGAGTAATCAACACTACTAGCAACCCACAGGTACCCATCTGAGGTTTTGAGACAAAGATCGGATACAAGAGATGAACTAGGGTTTGAGAGGAGATGGTGCTGGTGAAGATGTTGATGGAGATTGACCCCCTCCCGATGAGAGGATCGATGGTGATGATTTCGCCCTCCCGGAGGGATGTTTCCCCGGCAGAACAGCTCCGCCAGAGCCCTATATTGGTTCCGCCAAGGTTCCGCCTCGTGGCGGCGGTGTTTCGTCCCGAAAGCTTGCTTCTGATTTTTTCCAGGGTAAAAGACTTCATATAGCAGAAGATGGGCACCGGAGGCCTGCCAGGGGGCGCGCCCCCCACCCTCGTGGCCAGGGTGTGGGCCCCCTCTGGTTGATTCTTTCACCAGTATTTTTTATTAATTCCAAAACGTGCCTCCGTGAAGTTTCAGGACTTTTGGAGTTGTGCAGAATAGGTCTATAATATTTGCTCCTTTTCCAGCCCAGAATTCCAGCTGCCGGCATTCTCCCTCTTCATGTAAACCTTGTAAAATAAGAGAGAAAAGGCATAAGTATTGTGACATAATGTGTAATTACAGCCCATAATGCAATAAATATCAATATAAAAGCATGACGCAAAATGGACGTATCAATAATGTATCAAGGGAGATGGGTATGAGACCCACAATATGAGTTGTTCACAGTGGTAACCTAGTCTATGTGATCGGAGATCCCGTGAATTAGATGTGGAAGACAAGCTGTTGGTTAACTGAGAGGAGAGTATCCTTACTGTTAACAATACCACTCCATGAAGATGCAATACTCTCCTAAATATGCATGGCAGGTTGATGTATATCTTAATGTGTTCTAAGTGGCTCGTTTAAGCAGAGATGTTGTCCTGCAGAACATCTTTTGAAGAACACACCTATATGAGTCTGATTGTCAAACGTCGCAATCTATGAGAGTAGGGTTCTCTCTGGTAAACTCATGAAAGGTCACGAAGTATGACGCATAAGCTCTACCCGCGGGGAAGACGCACGGTAGCCTAGTATCGGTCAAGGCTTTGTGTGAAGCTAGATTCGCAGAAAACTTGCAGTTCAAGGCCCAGTCCACTGTTCAAGTTTCTTACTAGTGTAGCATAGTGTTCTAGGTGGAAGTTCAACTTAACAGTCTTCACTGCAATACCGGTATATAAAACAGTGTTTTGGAACCAAAGGCAAATTTCTATGAGCCTCTGGGATCGGGTGGGGTTGCTGGAATTTAGTCTATTTTGGGACAGCCCAATAACTATTTCAGAAATTCCTAAATAAATCCTAGAGGCCCACTTAGCCCATTTGTGCAAGGCAAGGGATACTACTAAAGTTTAGTCCCGCATTGCTAGCTTAGTGGGAGTTTGACCTCCTTATAAGGGAGGTTATTTCCCCACTTGTATGAGCATGAGAACAAGAGGGACATCCACGCGCGCTCCTTCTCCGCCGCCCGCCACGCCACCACTACTAGGGAAAACCCTCCCTAGTAGTAGCGCGGGTTTAATGCCCACTAGTAGCGTGGGGCACCGCGCTACTAATAAGGCGCTACAGCTGTTACTTAGCAGTAGCGCGTGCTACATGCGCTACTGCTAAGACACATAGCCACAGCATGTGTTCTCTCCCGCGCTGCTGCTAATCTAGCTAGTAGTAGCGTGTTTACTACCCATCGCTACTAGTATTCTTTTTTCATTTTTTTATTTTGGTTGTATTTATACGCCGTTATACAAATTTGGGTACAATACCAATTATGAGGTTTATATCATTATGTCCATAACAATGTGTCAAATGAAGGTGGATTAGGTTCAAGTGGAGGCAATATGTGGTGCATGTCAAAAGTATACTACTAATCCAAACTTGATCTAGTTTGGACTAGTAGTACTTTCGATGTGCGCCACATGTTGCCTCCACTTGAATCTAATCCGCCAGCACAAGCTATTTAATCATCATCATAGTCATTACCACCAACAGTAGTTATTTAATCATCATAGTCATAGTGTAGCACATCATCATCTTCAAACTCATTCTAGCTAGCTAATCACCACCAACACTAGCTGAGGTAGCTATCTAATCACCACCAACACTAGCTAATAATAATCATCATAGTCATTACCACCAACACTAGCTATTTAATCATCATACTCATAGTGTAGCACATCATCTTCAAACTCATTTCTAGCTAGCTAATCACTCCTGCTGCTCTCTCTCAGGTAAAATAACATAAAACATGTGTAGCCTGCTTCATCAAGTTGGAGCATGCAGATGAACCTATCTCCTAATCGTGAGATGCGCTTTTGATTGCTGCCCCCTAGTACTTCTCTGTGATCGTTCACAATTTTGCTCCAGTCTTTCACTATTAAGCATTCCTCGCTATTAGAAATCCTGAATGCACTAAAGTGCATTGTAGGATATCTTGGCCGTAAGCTAACAATTCTCATGCGACCTTTAGTCTCGATCCAATGAGGCACAACATTCATCGGGAGTCCCTGTTGAAGAACATCGTATAGTAACATACTTAGCAATGAAGTTTAGCTTAAAAAACAATGTATGCAAAAGATGCACTGAGGACAAATAGTAAAAATCTTACCATCTTTCCTAAATAGATGTGACCGTAGTTCAGTACAAACAATATTGGTCGCACGTTTTGAGTACTAAGATTTATAAGTCTAGAAAAATAATTTGTCTTGACAGTATGAAGATCCTCAAGCCATGAAACATAATGACTTATCTCCTTGCAGTTTAGTTCAGCCCTGGCACAGTAGTAGGTCCTGTCTACCAAGCGTTGGACATGTTTGCTTGAATGGAAATAAGCTGTCAATAGAAATTAGTTGTCAACTATTTTTGAATAAACAATATCAAAGACATAAATATGGTTGAGAAACTCACATAATGGTATAACTGGAGGCGTCTGCACATCGACCCAGATGTCGATATTACCTTCAATATCATCTTCCGGACGAATATCAAAGGTGATAACCATATCAGGCTCAAATGCATAAGTCTTGCATAGTGCTTGCCAAGTTTTGCATCCAAAATAGGTGTAGGTGTCTGCGTTGTATAATTTTGCATGGAAAATACAACCATGCTCGGTCTTCAAGTAAACTCTCTTTACCTCCATAGTTTTCATACGACTGAAACCTATCTTATCCAAGACAAAAACTCTTGCATGGTAGGGGATACGCTAGTAGAATAGTAAAAAAATATAAGTTGAAGCAAATGAAGCATATGTCATGCTTAATTACGAAAAAGACTTGTCGTTGTGACTTACTGTATCCACTTCGAAGTTCTCGTCCAGCTTGATGCTGAAGCGCCTATCATCATCTAGGAAGATTCCTTCGCACAGGCCGCGCTCGTCTTTGCAGTATTTGCAAATACCGAAATCCTTTTCGTCGTCGGACATTTCCTATGTTCATAGTTGAAACATTAATTGAAAATCGATCGAAGACAACTACCAGGATACTCAACACACAAATCCGGGCACTCGATATTTCCTACATATTCTGGCACAAGTCATGCCAAAATTCACAGAAAAGTCCGGCATGACCTTTGCTAAAATAGGACATATCGAGCGCCTGAAATTTGCCGGAACGGAAATGAATCAACACTCCGGCAAAACATAGGCCACTCGGAGGTGTAACCTGCAAACATGACCGGCCACTTGGGCAAGCACATATCCTATTTGAGCAACACAAGATATACATTTCAAAATATCTTATAGGACTCATATTGACATGAGCATTCAATAAGCAAATCCAAATCGTAAAATAGATAAGTATTCAAATTAGCATGCATTCAATAAGCAAAAGTAAATCATCTCATGCGCCCGTACATCGTCGAATATTATCACTAATACATCCCGAATATTATCACTAATACATCCCGAATAGTATCATACATATAACATCACTGATACAACTAAAACCCTAGCGCACGACGGGTATCGGCGCGGGCGGTGGACACCCAAAGAGAAGGAACCATCACAGGATCATAGCTCCAGTGAGATCCCTGGAGAACCTGCCAGGTATTGGAGAACCTGTGCTCCAACGCAAACAAGTAGTGATGGACGTGCGCGTCCTCCTCGCTGACACGGTGACATACCACCTCCGCGGGGTCCTCAAGCCTCTGCACCGTCACTGGCCCACGCGACCGCCACCAAAGAAGGTTCGAGTCAATGATGGGCTGGCTCCTCACCAAGCTGTGCCTCCCAGTACCAGCCCGGCGGAGCCCAGTCCTAGACATGGCCCATCTGGTCAAGCAGGTGTCCTCCGCCGAGTCGACGACGAGGATGCGGGATAGGCATCGTCGACGTTGATGCGGGAAAAATTGCTTTAACTAAAAAAATAACAACAAATGTGACATGTTCAACTAGTTCTATTAATTCAACTAGTTCTTACTAAAAATAAACTTACTATAAATAAAAATAAACTAGTACCTAATTAGTACCTAGTTCTTACTAACTAATTAGTACCTAGGAACTACTGCCCTAATTACCATCTAATTTGATGAACCTAGGGGTGGAAAGTGGTAGCGGATATTCCAATTATCCAACTTAAAAGTGAAATAAGTGGTCAAATTTTACTCATTTTATTATGCATTACAATAGTGTTTATTCATCATCTAAGAAAACATCATCTGAGAAAACATCCGAGCCGCATCCGTATCCAATAACATCCGCATCCGATTCGTTTCCACCGATAGATGAACCCTAACTAATTTGATGCAACTAAAATTTGAAGAACCCTAGGCAGAGGTAGGGGAGGGGAGGAGCAGGCGTGCTCACCTCGGGTGCCTGCGGCGAGGGAGGGGCAGGCAGCGTCGAGGTCGGGGCTCGGGCGCGCGGCAGAGGGCGGTGTCGAGGTCGGGGTTGGGGGCGGCGTCGAATCCGGGGTCGGGGCGGCGTCAAGGGTGTGCGGAGAGTGACGGGAGAGAGCGCGCGGCGGCCGACGGCGGCGGCGACAGCGGAGGGGTTGGATTTGGGGGAAATGGCCGTGGGGAAAAACGAACCGCGCAGTTAAGTCATAAGTAGCAGTAGCGCGTTCCAGGAAGTGCACTACTACTAAGCTAGCTACAGCGCGTTCCTCGATACGCGCTACTGCTATTCCTTTCTCTTTTTCCCCCTTTTTCATTTATTTTTCTTTACATTTTATTTTTTCCTTTCACCTTTTTCTATTTCTTTCATTTTCATTTACTTTTCTATTTGCTTTCCATTTAATTTTATTTCCTCTAGCAGTAGCGCCTTTCAGAGTAAACGCGCTGCTACAAAGCAAGTAGCGGTAGCGCGGTTCGATGTAGATCGCTACTACTATGTGTAGCCTATCGGCTAAGCCGTAGGAAATTTAGTAGTAGCGCTTTTATCTTAAGGCGCGCTACTGCTACAACTGTATCTGTAGCGCCATTTACATCAGCGCGCTACTGCTACTTAGCACCAGCATGCTTTTTTAACACGCGCTACTGCTAAAGTTCTGTGTATAAGGTTTTCCCTAGTAGTGCACGCCACGACGCGCCGCGGGTTGCGGGAATGAGCCGAGCCGATGTCTAAATTTTTGCCACGCACTACGGAATACGAAAGGTCACTCGGGAGCTGGAAAGTTTTTGTTGTAGTGGATATTGAATACGAACGCTGCACAAAATTAGTCCACACCTTGTCTCATCTCCCCTAGTTGATTCATGTTTTCATCTCGATTCGGTATACACAAAGTCACTGAATTATCAACTAATTTTGGTGCTAATTACATGTTTAAATTTGTATGCTTCGTATTGAGATTATTCATGTTGAGATAACATTGTTTTATATACTCAAATTTTCATGCTTCCCATCTACGAATCGCTCTCCACATCATCCTCATCTAACCTAGGTTCTGAAGAATATGCCCTAGAGGCAATAATAAAGTTGTTATTTATATTTCCTTATATCATGATAAATGTTTATTATTCATGCTATAATTGTATTAACCGGGAACTTAGTACATGTGTGAATACATAGACAAACAGAGTGTCCCTAGTATGCCTCTACTTGACTAGCTCGTTAATCAAAGATGGTTAAGTTTCCTAGCCATAGACATGAGTTGTCATTTGATGAACGGGATCACGTCATTAGAGAATGATGTGATGGACAAGACCCATCTGTTAGCTTAGCACTATGAACCTTTAGTTTATTGCTATTGCTTTCTTCATGACTTATACATGTTCCTATGACTATGAGATTATGCAACTCCCGAATACCGGAGGAACACTTAGTGTGCTATCAAACGTCACAATGTAACTGGGTGATTATAAAGATGCTCTATAGGTGTCTCCGATAGTGTTTGTTGATTTGGCATAGATGTAGATTGGGATTTGTCACTCCGTGTTTCGGAGAGGTATCTCTGGGCCCTCTCGGTAATGCACATCACTATAAGCCTTGCAAGCAATGTGACTAATGAGTTAGTTGCGGGATGATGCATTACAGAACGAGTAAAGAGACTTGCCAGTAACGAGATTGAACTAGGTATGATGATACCGACGATCGAATCTCGGGCAAGTAACATACCGATGATAAAGGGAACAACGTATGTTGTTATGCGGTTTGACCGATAAAGATCTTCATAGAATATGTAGGAGCCAATATGAGCATCCAAGTTCCACTATTGTTTATTGACCAGAGATGTGTCTCGGTCATGTCTACATAGTTCTCAAACCCGTAGAGTCCGCACGCTTAACGTTCGATGACGATTTGTATTATGGGTTATGTGATTTGATGTACTGAAGGTTGTTCGGAGTCCCGGATGAGATCACGGACCTGACGAGGAGTCTTGAAATGGTTGAGACATAAAGATTGATATATTGGAAGGTTACATTCGGACACCGGAATGGTTTGGGTCGTTTCGGATAAGTTTTGGAGTACCGGGGGTTACCGAAACACCCCCCCCCCCCGGGAAGTTATTGGGCCTCATGGGCCTAGTGGTGGAAGAGAGGAGGCGGGCCAAGGTGTGGCGCGCGCCCCCCTAGCCCAAACCGAATGGGACTAGGGCTAGGGGGTCGGGCCCCCTTTCCTTCTCTTCTCCCTCTCCTTCCCCCTTCTCCTTGTGGAAGTAGGAAAGGGGGGGCGAATCCTACTTGGAGTAGGACTCCCCCCCTTGGGCGCGCCTCCTCCTGGCCGGCCTCCTCCTCCCTCCCCCTTTATATACGTGGGAGGGGGGCACCCCAAAGGCACATCAAAGTTTCTCTTAGACGTGTGTAGTGCCCCCCTCCACGGTTACACACCTCGGTCATATCGTCGTAGTGCTTAGGCGAAGCCCTGCGCCGGTAACTTCATCATCACCGTCGCCATGCTGTCGTGCTGACGGAACTCTCCCTCGGCCTCAACTGGATCAAGAGTACGAGGGACGTCATCGAGCTAAACGTGTGCTGAACACGGAGGTGCCGTACGTTCGGTGCTGAGATTGGTCGGATCGTGAAGACGTACGACTACATCAACCGCGTTGATAAAACGCTTCTTCTTTCGGTCTACGAGGGTACGTGGACACACTCTCCTCGCTCGTTGCTATGCTTCTCCTAGATAGATCTTGCGTGATCGTAGAATTTTTTTGAAATTACTGCATTCCCAACAGTGGCATCCGAGCCAGGTCTATGCGTAGATGTTATATGCACGAGTAGAACACAAAGAGTTGTGGGCGATAATAGTCATACTGCTTACCAGCATGTCATACTTTGATTCGGCGGTATTGTTGGATGAAGCGGCCCAGACCGACATTACATGACCGCGTTCATGAGACTAGTTCTACCGCCATGCTTCGCACACAGGTGGCTAGTGGGTGTCTGTTTCTCCAACTTTAGTTGAATCGAGTTTGACTACGCCCGGTCCTTGCTGAAGGTTAAAACAGCACACTTGACGAAAATTCATTGTGGTTTTGATGCGTAGGTAAGAACGGTTCTTGCTAAGCTCGTAGCAGCCACGTAAAACTTGCAACAACAAAGTAGAGGATGTCTAACTTGTTTTTGCAGGGCATGTTATGATGTGATATGGTCAGGACGTGATGATATATATATTGTTGTATGAGATGATCATGTTTTGTAACGGTTATCGGCAATTGGCAGGAGCCATATGGTTGTCGCTTTATTGTATGAAATGCAATCGCCACGTAATTGCTTTACTTTATCACTAAGCAGTAGCGATAGTCGTAGAAGCAATTGTTGGCGAGACGACAACGATGCTACAATGGAGATCAAGGTGTCAAGCCGGTGACGATGGTGATCATGAAGGTGCTTTGGAGATGGAGATCAAAGGCAAAAGATGATGATGGCCATATCATATCACTTATATTGATTGCATGTGATGTTTATCCTTTACGCATCTTATTTTGCTTAGTACGACGGTAGCATTATAAGATGATCTCTCATTAAATTTCAAGGTATAAGTGTTCTCCCTGAGTATGCACCGTTGCTACAGTTCGTCGTGCCGAGACACCACGTGATGATCGGGTGTGATAAGCTCTACATTCACATACAACGGGTGCAAGCCAGTTTTGCACACGCAGAATACTCGGGTTAAACTTGACGAGCCTAGCATATGCAGATATGGCCTCAGAACACTGAGACCGAAAGGTCGAGCGTGAATCATATAGTAGATATGATCAACATAGTGATGTTCACCATTGAAAACTACTCCATCTCACGTGATGATCGGACATGGTTTAGTTGATTTGGATCACGTGATCACTTAGATGATTAGAGGGATGTCTATCTAAGTGGGAGTTCTTAAGTAATATGATTAATTGAACTTTAATTTATAATGAACTTAGTACCAGATAGTATTTTGCATGTCTATGTTGTTGTAGATCAATGGCCCATGCTACTATTCCGTTGAATTTTAATGCATTCCTAGAGAAAGCTAAGTTGAAAGATGATGGTAGCAACTACACAGACTGGGTCCGTAACTTGAGGATTATCCTCATTGCTGCACAGAAGAATTACGTCCTGGAAGCACCGCTAGGTGCAAGACCCGCTGCAGGAGCAACACCGGACGTTGTGAACGCCTGGCAGAGCAAAGCTGATGACTACTCAATAGTTCAGTGTGCCATGCTTTACGGCTTAGAACCGGGACTTCAACGACGTTTTGAACGTCATGGAGCATATGCGATGTTCCAGGAGTTGAAGTTAATATTTCAAGCAAATGCCCGGATTGAGAGATATGAACTCTCCAATAAGTTCTATAGCTGCAAGATGGAGAAGAATAGTTCTGTCAGTGAACATATACTCAGAATGTCTGGGTACCACAACCACTTGACTCAACTGGGAGTTAATCTTCCTGATGATAGTCTCATTGACAGAATTCTTCAATCACTGCCACCAAGCTACAAAAGCTTCATGATGAACTATAATATGCATGGGATGAACAAGACTATTCCCGAGCTCTTCGCGATGCTAAAGGCTGCGGAGGTAGAAATCAAGAAGGAGCATCAAGTGTTGATGGTCAACAAGACCACTAGTTTCAAGAAAAAGGGTAAAGGGAAGAAAGGGAACTTCAAGAAGAATGGCAAGCAAGTTGCTGCTCAAGTGAAGAAGCCCAAGTCTGGACCTAAGCCTGATACTAAGTGCTTCTACTGCAAAGGGACTGGTCACTGGAAGCAGAACTGCCCCAAGTATTTGGCGGATAATAAGGATGGCAAAGTGAAAGGTATATTTGATATACATGTTATTGTTGTATACCTTACTAATGCTCGCAGTAGTGCCTGGGTATTTGATACTGGTTCTGTTGCTCATATTTGCAACTCGAAACAGGGACTACGGATTAAGCGAAGATTGGCTAAGGACGAGGTGACGATGCGCGTGGGAAATGGTTTAAGTCGATGTGATCGCCGTCGGCACGCTACCTCTACATCTACCTTCGAAATTAGTTTTAGACCTGAATAATTGTTATTTGGTGCCAGCGTTAAGCATGAACATTATATCTGGATCTTGTTTGATGCGATACAGTTATTCATTTAAATCAGAGAATAAGTGCATAAGTAAAGGGCTCGGGTAAGAGATAACGTGTGCTGAACAAGTTGCGGGATGATGCATTACAGAACGAGTAAAGAGACTTGCCAGTAACGAGATTGAACTAGGTATGATGATACCGACAATCGAATCTCGGGCAAGTAACATACCGATGATAAAGGGAACAACGTATGTTGTTATGCGGTTTGACCGATAAAGATCTTCATAGAATATGTAGGAGCCAATATGAGCATCCATGTTCCGCTATTGGTTATTGACCAGAGATGTGTCTCGGTCATGTCTACATAGTTCTCGAACCCGTAGGGTCCGCACGCTTAACGTTCGATGATGATTTGTATTATGAGTTATGTGATTTGATGTACCGAAGGTTGTTCGGAGTCCCGGATGAGATCACGGACATGACGAGGAGTCTCGAAATGGTTGAGACATAAATATTGATATATTGGAAGGTTACATTCGGACACCGGAATGGTTCGGGTCGTTTCAGATAAGTTTCGGAGTACCGGGGGTTACTAGACCCCCCCCTGGGAAGTTATTGGGCCTAGTGGTGAAGAGAGGAGGCAGGCCAAGGTGTGGCACGCCCCCCCCCCCTAGCCCAAACCGAATTGGACTAGGGCTAGGGGGGCCGGCCCCCCTTTCATTCTCTTCTCCCTCTCCTTCCCCCTTCTCCTTGTGGAAGTAGGAAAGGGGGGTGAATCCTACTTGGAGTAGGACTCCCCCCCTTGGGCGTGCCTCCTCCTGGTCGGCCTCCTCCTCCCTCCCCCCTTTATATACATGGGAGGGGGGCACCCCAAAGGCACATCAAAGTTTCTCTTAGCCGTGTGCGGTGCCCCCCTCCACGGTTACACACCTCGGTCATATCGTCGTAGTGCTTAGGGGAAGCCCTGCGCCGGTAACTTCATCATCACCGTCGCCATGCCGTCGTGCTAACGGAACTCTCCCTCGGCCTCAACTGGATCAAGAGTATGAGGGACGTCATCAAGCTGAACGTGTGCTGAACACGGAGGTGTCGTATGTTCGGTGCTGAGATCGGTCGGATCGTGAAGACGTACGACTACATCAACCGCGTTGATAAAACGCTTCCGCTTTCGGTCTACGAGGGTACGTGGACACACTCTCCCCGCTCGTTGCTATGCTTCTCCTAGATAGATCTTGCGTGATCGTAGGATTTTCTTTGAAATTACTGCGTTCCCAACAGGTTCTGACCTAGGTATTGTTCTTTTTTCCGTAGGGATATTTCCGTTGTTGAAGCATGGTAGTATGTAGAGTTCTTATCCATTTATCTTTGATTTGTTCATAAGATTTTGCTAGCTCCATCGCATGATTATGTACTTGGATTACAGGAAGCAAAGAAGAAGTTTGTAAGAAGCAACACTTCTGTCCATATGGCGATGGTGCGAGGGACAAGGTCCTCGCACTTGCATCACCACAGTAGATGGTATTGTGGTGCCAACCGTCACATGATATACTCCATGATACTCCACATCGGGATGTCGTCCCCTCAGTAGTTGGACCTGACGCCATCCTAGCATGGACGCTCAACATGCATCGGGGAGGGATCATCAAACGACGGGAGCTCGTGCGCCTAGCTACATGAAACCATGCCTCGCATTCTCAACTGAACTACTTTGTTTTCAACGAGGACCTTAGCTAATGGCATCGTTGGCCTTTCTCTATTCATGTCACTCCTTGATGCCGCTCACCATGTGATGATGGAAGGAAAAACACCCACCATTTGAAAAATGCATGACTATCATCACAGGGAAGCATGACTAGCATCAGTAGCAAGCATGGCCAACACTGAAAAGGAAGCATGTCGGCCATCGACTTGGTAGTGTCCGAAATTGTTATTTCTTTGGACGCATATTGTCATTTCTTTGGAAGCATTAGTATTTTTGGTTTTAAACCAATGTAGTTTCAATGGTAAATAAGACTACTTGATAAGAAATATTTGTTTCCTAGGAAGCAATTTAATGGAACATTGGAAACAATTTATTGTTCTCTAAAATACATCTTCATTGTGCCAGAAACAAAAAAGAATAGAATGGTGCACTATACATAAGATTTTGCCAAATCGAAAGAATCTCCGATTGACGTGGAAGCACGAAACTGAATGAATGGTTCAATTCCTAGTCCTTACTACCACACAAGTCCTTTATGTACACAGTTCAAGTAATATATGCTTTCAATTTTAGTAAACCATGTTTCCACATATCACAGTATGTGCTTCCTACCTAGCTCACCACCACACAAGTGCTTCCACGCCCAAATAATATCACGCATACGAAGCACCTATGGAATCGGAGCATACGATGGAAACAACGAGTATGAGAAGATAAGGCACAAAGTTTTTCTTACACACTAATCATGCTTCCTACAATGGTGCATCACGCTTCATACATGGCTGGATACACTTCTCCTTGTGCATTAATCAGTTATGCTTCCAACATTGGTGTACTGTGCTTCAAGCACTCAGATTTTGAATAGCCTATGTTCCAATGTTTTGCTTCAAACATCCAGTTCTAAGAAATAACAAACAATATACGCAAAAAAAACTAGAATCTATATTTGGAACATAAAATGGATCTTGGAGGAGTTAATTAGGACGGATTTTTTTGGGAGCAGTTAATTAGGGCAGATTTTTCTGGAAGCAATTAGTAAGGAAAGTGATAAAATCAATCAAGGACTTATCTCCTAATCAGGCGGAAACTCCCACGTAACATGGCGTTCTAATCCCACGCTCCAACACTTTCCTATCCATTGGCTATGGATTAGTCTAATAGGTGCAAATTTGCAGTAGTCTGATGCCTAGCGCTTCTCAATATGAAGCCCACACGACGGCGACCTATCCCGTACCCCGTAAGTGCGGCTGCGCATGGGCCGACCCGACTAGAGACTCCCTTTCCAGAATTTCTTTTTTATGTCTTTTTTATGCATTTTTCATTTTCGAAATCCTGTACACTTTTTTGTACTCACGAATATTTTGGCAATTCCACGAGCACTTTTTGAATTTGTATTTTTTGAATTTATGAACATTTTTAAATTTGATGATACTTTTCTATTTTCTCCTACCTATTTTGAATTTGCTAACATCTTTTTAATATGCAAACATTATTTGAATTCACAGACATCGTTCCAATCCCGCGAAGATTTTTCGTACTTGCAATCTTTATTTGAATTCACAGACATCGCAATCTTTCCCTTCTTTTCTGGGAGGGTGAGAACTAGAAAGACTAGGAGAGAAACATTTTTTTAGTATGCAAACAACTTTTTGAAATTTGCAGTTTTTTTTCAATTGGTGAACTCTTTTAATTTTTGTTTTGAATGCACGAACAATTGTTGAACTTGAGAACATTTTTCTGAACTCACATTCTTTTTTGAATTTGCGAGAATATTTAAATACGCAATTGTATTTTGAATTCATGGACTTCTTTGGAATTGTGAACATATTTAGAATACATGAACATTTTTCAAAATCATGAACATTTTTAAAATGACGAACATGTTTTGAATTTGTGAACACTTTTTTGGATATGTGAACTTTTTTCTTCAATATCTGGGCATTTCTGAAATGCACAAATATTTTCTAAATTCCTAAACTTTTTTTTTGAAATTTGTAAAAGTATATAAAAGAAAACGAACAGAAATATAAAAAACCCCGATAGAAATAACGCGAGAACACATTAGGTGCAGCTCCCTATTCTTTAATGGGTCAGCCCGAAAACCGGAGGAGTAGTATCGAATCTGACCCGGCCCAGAGGAGATCATCTCATACACGCCAGGGAAAAGGATATCCGATACTGACCTGCGGCCTCCTCCGTCCCCAAATAAAAGAACGGGCTTGCTAAAAATCAGTCGACTGAGATTACCAAGTCTCAGTCGACCATGCAACATTTTTTCTCAACGCTTGCAACTTTTTTTTCTACCGGTTGCAGCATTCGTCTTGCTGGTTGTAGCATGTTGTCCCTCATCGATTGTAGCATATCGTCTCACCAGTTGTAACATCTGGCATTGACGGTTGTAGCATTTTAATCACACCAGCTGCAGCACCAATTTTCATTGCTTGTAAAACCGTTGCAACATTTTTCATCATCGGTTGTAGCATCTAGCCGTGCCGCTTGCAGCAAAAGAACTATGCTGACGTCACTCGATTGAGACTTGGTTAAGTCTCAGTCGACTGAGTTCTAGACAGACCCATAAAAGAAATGGATTCCTTTTTTCCTAAAAAAAAGAGAAATCGATTCTTGCCCTACCTCGCTCCCGAGTCTCGACCCACGCGGCGGCGGCTGCTGCTGCTACAGGTTTATACGGATTCAAAGATCTTCCTCCCGTTCTTCCCCTTCCTATTCCTCCCGCGACGCTTCGGGCCTCCGAGTTTTCTTCTAGCGCGTCTTGTCTCCTTGGCTCGTCTCAGATCGATTCGCTCTGTCTCGTAGCCACCTCCGCGGCGGTCGCCGAGATTGCCGTCGGGTCGCCACCGCCGGTACCCCTCTGACCTTATACCCCCTTTTTTTTTGGATTTTTTTGTTAACATTATCGACGATGTGTGTTCAATCTCCGTTGTTGGTTAGGGTTTGGAGAGATGCAGCGGTGCCACGGAAAGGACAAGGCGGCTACCAGCGCGACGCCGCACCACGCAAAGGGCAAGGCGGCCGCGAGTGCGATGCCGTACCACGCAAAGGATAAGGCTGCTACTTGCAGCGCGATGGGGCCGAAGCATGTCCTCGCAGACGAGAACATCGTGCAGGAGCACTTAGCACCTCCGGATCGAATTCGACAGAGGGGTTTGGATAGTGCAAAGGAGGGATCATCATCGCTGGTTATGGGCTTCCGTAGAGAGATGTCGCAAAAGCGAGGGGAGAAGGTGGATACAACCTCAATTCATCAGAAGCATAATGCAAAGGAGAAGACTTGCCCCCCTGATCTGCTCCGCCGGCAGACGCAGGGTATCCAGCGGCCTGTCAAGAGTCTTGCCGGAGAGATGTCGCTGAAGCAAAGGGAGAAGGTGGGTACAGGCCTGATTCCACAGGCGCATAATGCAAAGGAGAAGACATGCCCCCCTGATCAACTCCGCAGGCAGACGCAGGGTATCCAGCGGCCTGTCAAGACTGAAGCACGACTTGCTGGAGAGAAGAAGCACAAAACTGAAGCACATCTCGCCGGAGAGAAAAAGCACACGAAAGGCAATGCGTCTTTTCCAGCGAAAAGAACCACTACACTACTCAAAGCAAGAACGAGTTCCCACTGTTCCGATGAATGTACCAGTCGTCCCATCGATACTAACGACCATGGCAACACTGTTGCCACCCCGGAACAGAGGGAAGAATCTGCCGCAATCAAGATAGATAAAGAAGTGGAGTACATAACCCAAAAGTTGAACAAGTTGGGAGTGCGAGATGATATTGGCTTTGAGGAGTACTATAAATGCTTGATGAATCTGCCTTCCGACCCCTCCGTTGATACTTCCATCAGATTGGATGATACAGATCTTTATGACATGGACATCCGCCACGCGGTGTATCGCATCAGATCCTACAAGGTTTCATCCATCCATGCCTCTAGTTTTCAGTCATCAAATGCTGTTCAAGGATCAATCCATACATTTGCATTTTGCGAATTGATGTTAGTTTGTTCTATCCTGCTTATGCTGTTTTTTAACTCATAATCCATATCTGATTCCAATGGTGATATCATTGACTGCAGTTGTCACAAAAGGAGTCTAAGAATGAGTTGTGCCATGATAAACTGAAAGATTGCCCTGTGGAGCTTCTTGACAGGGACGAATTTCCTACAGATTTCCTCGTGAAGATGCAATATTTTAGGTTCTTGGAGGAAGGTGTATTAGACTGGTTCTTCCACCCTGAACTCTGCAAGCTTGCTTGCCTGAATGACTACCAGCGTCTAGTGCCTCGGGATCATGTACGTATATAAACTGATCATTGAGTGTTCCTGTAATCATTTAATTGCCTTTGGTGTTCCATTGTGTTAGTATGGCTATTTAGAACCATTCATCATAATTTCAACACCATGATATACACAAATGATCTGCGTGGCCTGTTTTCAGAAAGGGTTTAAAAGTTATCTATTATGTAAGGATCTACATTACAGAGCAATTTATGTGGAGTTATTGATGAGTTCATGATATGTTTACTGGGTGTTAATTATCTTTTCCTTAGATGGTCCATTTCATAATGTTTTATGCTGGAAAAGGAGAGGTAAAATATCACCGAGCACAAAACTGGGGTGGGGAGTGAGGCCACACCTACATCAACAATGAACTTTTCTTAAGAGAAAGTAGAACCTCCAAAAAAACCAAGAATGGATAAATAATACGAATCTCATATATAGTATGAAGCTATAGAAGCAAGTAAAACCGTGGATTAATGAATATCGGGTGAAGAAAATAGACCCCAATAATTAGACATATGTAAATAGCTTTGAGTAAATTTAGCCAAGGATGTCCATATCATAAGGATAAGGAATTCCCATCCAATTTTTGCACCTTCTAGCTGTCTATTACGAACTGGAACAACCTGATCCCATGGGCACAAAGGAATTCGTGTTTGGTCTCTACGTACCGGAAGCATACAAAACGAATGAGAAGAACGCCACCGGGATCTCAAAGAATAAATTACATACCTAGCCGAATAACACACTACGGTGCGTTGCTTCCTTTCATAGGCTTCGATGCCGCGCTCCAACAACCTCGGCCATGGCGTTCATTCATTCACGAACGCCAATGCCGTGGCCCCCACCCAAATATCAAGTTGAGTAGCGTGAAGAGCAGCATCGACATAAATGATGCCCACCAACTGAGGGTGACGCGGTGAGTTGCAACTCTCGGCCAACAGTTTATTTTGAAGTTCGTTTGGGTGAAGATTTATTGAGGGGAGGGCGGAGCCCGGCCAACCGAGGGCGACATGGTAGAATGCAGAGGAGAAAGACCGGGACGTACCAGGGGTATTAGTTCGTCCAATGCCACCTGCTGTTCGTGGTCCAGGAAGGTGCAGCTTGCAAGTCACAACAGGCTGCCATGGCCGCTTGGTGAATGCGTGTCGCCACGAGACGTCAGGGAGATGCGCCGCTGGACGGTTCTACTGCATTGGCCTATTATGTATGTGTTGTCGCTTTTGTGTGTGTGTGAGAGAGAGAGTAATTAGGACACGGCGTCTCTTTTCATTAATCAATGAGAAAATCATAGATCAACAAAAACCAAAAATATACGTGGTAATAACCTAGATCAATCAAAACCAAAAATATACATGGTAATAGGTAAATTCCGGTATAATTACAGTCGAAATTCCAGTCTTAGAATTTATTCTATGTAATTTACACTGTAAATTGAGTAATTCTACTGTCTTCACTGTAATTACTTTTTTTCTTCTAATTTTCCAGTCTAAATCTACTGCAAATGCACTGTAAAAACTCATTGTAATTGCTAATACCGATCACTGCTCACAGTAAATTTCAGTTCCCCCTATGTTTGTTCCAAAGGTTCAGCTAGTTCCCCCCATGTTTACGTGCAGATGCTGAGAAAGTAGGGAGAGGGAGTTGTTGCTCACAGTCACAGGAGGTAGGAGTTCTTTTTGGGTTGTAAACCCAGGGACCCTTTTACTTTCTTTTTGGGTCTGCTTTTTTATTTCTTGCGGGCCCGTTTAAAAGGAAGAGAGGGAAGGTGGGACAACTACAGCTACAATCGGAGGACAGGAAGCGGAGACAGGTGACCGTTGTCAAACTCTGGATGGCCCAAAAATATGACCGAAAGCGAATTGAATTTCAGTCCCACTTAACTTTTCCCGTTTCTCTCTTTTCCACACTAATTAGCTTGGCGAGGCTAACGATGGCCTAGTGCGCGCCCGCGAAGAAAATCTTATACGACCTGGGTCGTACGCCTCCCGTCGTGAGACCAACTCCAGGGGCTGACAGCTGGCAGTTCGAATCTCAAATCAGCAAGAGCGATATTCTCTGATTCCCCTTTCTTCTCCAGCAGTCTTCGTGCTCCCAGCGACATGGCTTCAGAAATTTTTGCAGCTAGCCTCGACACAGGGCGCCGCTGATTCAACCTGCTATGCCCACGTCTGTGCTGGTCCTAGATAGGACGCGCCATTGCGCTGAGCTCTGGCTGGAGGTAAATTAGCGAGAGGGCGCAGGCCGCGGCTGCCGTAAATTAGCAAGACGGCGCAGGCTGCGGCTCCCTAAACTCGCCGCTGCCGTAAATTGGCGAGAGGGCGCAGGCCGTGGTTGCACAATGGATATAACATCGTCGCTGCTGCTCCTCGCCTTGTTCATACCATCCACCGGCACCATGGGGATTGGTCGCATCAATCTGCAAGTTTGGAAAGGAGCTGCTGCCGGAGTAGCCAGGAGGCTCTCTTGCCGTCTTCAGAGACGAGAAGGAGAGGGAATTGAAGGGATCATGAAGCGCCGGTGGTTCTACGAAACAGCAACCACGAGAATCGCGGCGGCGCTGGAGAAAGAAAAGGGAATCGAGCATAGGTTGCTTTGAGATTCGAATTGCCACGTGCCGGTCGCTGGACGTGGTCTCACGACGAGGGCGTACGACGCAGGTCGTATAAGATTTTCTTCCCCTGCCATGAGCCTGACGCAGCCCGAACGCGCGCACGCACACGCGCCCGACGCGTCTCGCCGTGGCTTATTGCCCAGGGACCGCCACGGGAAGCTCCTCAGGTCGCCTGACCCCGTCGTGAACTATCTCCTCGCCACGCCACGTTCGTGCTGTCCGAGGACCGACACGCTCTCGCCCGCGAGGCGGCGTGTCGCCGCTGCCGCCTCGCGCCACGTCGATGATCGCGACGTACGGCTTCATCTGGCACTGTTACTACTGTGCGAAAGAAAGCAGCTGCGGTAACGACGACCGCGCCTGCACGCGGCGACGGCTGCGGTGGTGCAGGAGATGGCGGCGACGGGCGCGGTGGGGAAGCTGTGCCTGGTGGCGCCGGAGGATGGGCGCCAGGGCATAGCGGAGCTCGCCGTGCTTGCACCAGGTGGCCAAGGAGCGGGACGAGGCGCGCAACCAGGTGCAGCAGCTGCTCCTCGCCGCCGCGGCCGCCAATCAGGCGGCGGCGCTAGACTCCTCCCTCGATAGCTGCACTAGCTCACGTCCGTGCCGGCGAACTCCATGACACTCGACGTGGTATGTCCGTGAGTCCGTCTAGGATTCATCCGATCCGATCTGGATGAGTTGAATATGCATAATGCATGTATACATAATTATCAGAGTATACATGTGCATAGTCACGCTGTAGAGGAGAGCAAGCGAATGTACATGGAGCAGTATCTTTTCAGCCTGAATCTTTGTAGTGGGTTTCTTGCACCAAATAATTGAAGTGAGGGCTTGTTGCACTAAGCACAGAACAGCAGTGAACACAATGATTTCATACACGAGAGAAGCAGTGAATGAAAATATTCATAGTAGTTCAGAATGCGCGATTACAAGCTGCAACGCAACAATACACTTTGCATATGTTTAAATGCTGGTAAACTTGCTGATGAGATGTTGATCTAAACATCCCTCTCTCTCTTCTCTGGTTTGATTCAAGAGAAATGAGTACACCAATCTTTCTAGCTAGTTTGGTGAAGCCAGGGCAGTTTACTGTGATTTTTCTTTTTCTTTTTGCCAATTAAGCAATCAGCTGCCCGGCGCACTTGCAGTAGGAAAGGATCATGTTGATGACGAGCAGCTGCATGGGTCACCGACGAGAAGTCATGTACGTACGGTCTTGGCCGTCGGCGACGAGGTCCTTTGACGTGGCCATCATGTACTGAGAGCGCGAACAAGAGCAAACTATCTAAGGAGCTGGTCCGGCCGCCGGTGATGGGTCTCGGAATGGGATCTTGGTGCGGCCGCTAAGAACGTGGAGTCCGGCCGCCCATGTCGTCCATCAGAATGGGTCTCGCGTGATAGTTTATGAGACACGGTCTCATAGGATTTTTTCGAGGTGCTCCAGAAAATGCCACGAGGAAATCCCACGTCAAACTTAACGGTCGACGCTTACACGTGGGCCCGCCCAGCCATAAACGTGTTTAAACTGGCCAAACGGGCAAGTAATGCGAAGAGGTAGCAATTTGAGACGAATTAACCTAAAAATTGTTAGAATTAATGGGCTAGGCCCATAGCAATTTCTGAAATCTCAAAGCCCATGTGTAAAATGGCAAGTGGTGGTGCTAAGTTTAGTCCCACCTTGAAAGTTGAAGAAGAGTTGGACCTCTTTATATAGTGGGTTCTCTCCACCACTCTAAGTGGTGTGTGAGAAGAGAAAGGAAAAACCACACGCGCGCTCGCTTGCCTCGCGTGGCCTGGCTGTGGCGAGGCGAGGCATACATCCGGTCCGTCTCCTTGCAGGAGCGCAGCTTCCTTTTGCCGTTTTATTTTTATGTCTTGGCAGACACGTTTTTGATTTCTTGTCCGGTAAGTATACGAATTAGAAACCGAGTCGGTTTGGGATTGTGGTCGCGACACAATACCGCCTCTGGTCCTAATATATATACAGCTACCGGCTGCGGCCAGAGACACACCAAAAAACACCTAGGGTTTTGCCTCATCTCACAACTTGCGCCGCCATCGTAGTCTACTCCATCCCAAACGCCGGCGTGCATCGGCGCGTGGGAGAGCAGGTCTCCGGAACCGTTCGTCTTTGCGATCCTGCACCGGGAGAGGACGAATTAGGTTTTTGGGAAGCGCTGTGCGCGACTGCTCAAATTCGTCATCACGGGTCGTCTTCCGTCCAAGTCGGGCGGTGCTACTCATCGTCGTATTCATCGCCGTCAGCAGCAGATCGTCATCAACACTGTCGCACCCATAATAGCTAACGATCAGTACGTCCAACATCCTCTGTTCATGTCTGTTTCTACAGCTATTGTTACGTGTTTGCTGCTGTTATGCATGTCTTGCTGTTCTTCTAGTTTGCTAGATTATTGCATGCTAGTATCTCTTCTAGTCATGAATTATTTATTGGAATTAATCATGAACTTGCCATATATTCCAACAATCCAAAAACCTAATTATAGGCAATTTCCTGAGTTAACTATGGCTGGATTCGCTGATGCACTGAGGCCGGATAAGTTTACCGGTGTGCACTTTAAGAGGTGGCAGGTGAAGACCACGCTCTGGCTTACTGCTCTGAAAGTTTTCCATGCTAGTGTTGGTGCTCCAGAGGGAATGACCGACGAAGATTAGAGAAAATTCCAGGAAGCCAATACTATGTTTGTGGGATGCATTCTGAGTGTTCTTGCTGACCGTCTGTGTGATGTGTACATGCACATAAACGACGGAAAAATTCTGTGGGATGCACTGAATGCAAAATTCGGTGCAACAGATGCAGGCAGTGAACTGTACATCATGGAGAGTTTTCATGACTACAAGATGGTGAATAACCGTTCTGTGGTTGAACAAGCTCATGAGATACAGTGCATTGTGAAGGAACTTGAACTCCTTAAATGTGTTCTACCCGACAAATTCGTGGCTGGGTGCATGATTGCAAAGTTGCCTCCTTCATGGAGGAATTTCGCCACAACTCTGAAGCATAAGAGACAGGAGATATCAGTTGAAAATCTGATTGCATCTCTTGATGTTGAAGAAAAAGCTCGGGCTAAAGATACCACTGAAAAAGGAGGTGAGGTTCAGCCTACTGCTAACATGGTGCAGAGGTACCCACAGAACAAGAACAAAGGGAAGAACAAACCTGTTTTCAACAAGCCTACCAAGACTACTACCTTCAAGAAGAAGAAGTTCAACAAGGCTGAGCTAGAGTGCTACGCCTGTGGGAAGCCTGGACACTTTTCCAAGGAATGCCCTGAACGTGCAGACCGCAGAGGGAAAACAAGCTCCAAGACTGTCAACATGGTGACCGCTAGCAATACTGATGGGTATGGTAATTTACCTATTGTGCTTTCAGTATTTCAATCATCTTCGTGGTGGATTGATTCGGGTGCTAACATTCATGTGTGTGCTGACATCTCCCTGTTTACTTCTTATCAGGTCGCAAGGGATTCTTCCGTCCTAATGGGGAATGGGTCACATGCTTCTGTTCGTGGCATTGGCACGGTGGATCTGAAGTTTACTTCGGGAAAGATCGTGCAACTAAGGAACGTGCAGCATGTCCCTACTATGAACAAGAATCTAGTTAGCGGCTCCCTTCTATGTCGAGATGGATTTAAGGTAGTTTTAGAGTCCAATAAAGTAATCGTGTCAAGATTTGGACAATTTATAGGAAAAGGCTATGAGTGCGGAGGCTTGTTCTGCTTTTCTCTTTCAGATTTTTGCAATAAGTCAATAAACCAAATTTGTGCTAATGTTAATGATGATGCAAGTATTTGGCACTCTCGTTTATGTCATATTAATTTTGGTTTAATGTCTCGGCTATCCAGCATGAGTTTAATTCCGAACTTCACAGTTGCCAAAGGTTCTAAGTGCCATAGTTGTGTGCAATCTAAGCAACCTCGAAAGCCTCATAAGGCTGCCGAGGAGAGAAACTTGGCACCTCTAGAACTCATACATTCTGATCTTTGTGAGATGAATGGTGTGTTGACAAAAGGTGGAAAGAGATATTTCATGACTTTGATTGATGATGCGACTAGATTTTGCTATGTTTATTTGTTGCAAACTAAAGATGAAGCATTAGACTACTTTAAAATCTATAAAGCTGAAGTTGAAAATCAACTAGAGAGAAAGATCAAGCGTCTTAGGTCCGATCGTGGTGGAGAGTATTTTCCAAAAGTTTTTGATGAATTTTGTGAGGAACATGGTATTATTCATGAGAGGACGCCTCCCTATTCACCTCAATCAAATGGAGTGGCCGAGAGGAAAAACCGCACATTGACTGACTTGGTGAATGCCATGTTAGACACTGCTGGTTTATCTAAGGCATGGTGGGGGAGGCTCTATTGACTTCATGTCATGTCCTGAATAGAGTTCCCAACAATAATAAAGAGAAAACCCCTTATGAGGAGTGGGTTGGGAGAAAACCATCACTTTCTTATTTGCGCACTTGGGGATGTTTGGCAAAGGTCAATATTCCTATTCCTAAGAAACGCAAACTTGGACCAAAGACAGTGGATTGTGTCTTTCTAGGGTATGCTCAACGGAGCATTGCTTATAGGTTTTTAGTGGTAAAATCTGAAGTACCTGATATGCATGTTGATACTATAATGGAATCTCGTGATGCAACATTTTTTGAGAACATATTTCCTATGAAAGATATGCATAGCATTGCTAGATTTTCTTCTGAGATAATTCCTGAATCTAGTACAACTGATGAATATTTCGAACAATCACATGAGGAAGTCCTTGAGAAGGATAACAATGAAGTTCCTAGAAGGAACAAGAGACAAAGGATTGGCAAAATCCTTTGGTGATGATTTCATTGTATACCTTGTGGACGACACACCCAAGACGATTGCAGAAGCATATGCATCTCCGGATGTAGATGATTGGAAAGAAGCTGTTCATAATGAGATGGACTCAATTCTTTCTAATGGAACTTGGGAACTAACTGATAGACCATATGGTTGTAAACCTGTGGGCTGTAAGTGGGTGTTCAAAAAGAAGCTAAAGCCTGATGGTACTATTGATAAGTACAAGGCGCGGCTAGTGGCCAAGGGCTACACTCAGAAAGAAGGCGAAGATTACTTTGACACCTATTCACCCGTTGCTAGAATGACCACCATTCGAGTGTTACTTTCCTTGGCTGCCTCTTATGGTCTTATCATTCATCAAATGGATGTAAAGACAACTTTTCTCAATGGAGAGTTGGAAGAGGAGATCTATATGGATCAGCCTGACGGGTTTGTGGTAAAGGGTGAAGAGAGAAAGGTGTGCAAGTTGTTAAAATCTTTGTATGGTCTGAAACAGGCACCTAAGCAATGGCATGAGAAGTTTGAAAGAACTCTGACTTCTGCAGGATTTGTCATTAACGAGGCTGATAGGTGTGTTTACTATCGCCATGGTGGGGGCAATAGTGTCATATTATGTTTGTATGTGGACGACATACTGATCTTTGGTACAAACATTAATGCAATTAATGAGGTCAAGTCTTTTCTATCAAAAAGTTTTGACATGAAAGATCTGGCAGAAGCCGATGTAATTCTAAACATCAAACTTATTAAGGATGAGAGTGGGATTACATTAACGCAATCTCACTATGTTGAGAAGGTCTTGAACCGATTCGGTTTTATGGATAGCAAGCCTTCTCCAACACCTTATGATCCCAGCGTGACACTCAGAAAGAACAAGAAAGAAACGAGAGATCAATTAAGATACTCTCAAATTGTCGGTTCACTCATGTACTTAGCTAGCGCTACAAGACCAGATATCTCTTTTGCTGTGAGCAAACTGAGTAGGTTCATGTCCAACCCGGGTGATGATCATTGGCATGCACTAGAAAGGGTCTTGCGCTATCTGAGAGGTACTATGAGTTACGGAATTACTTATTCAGGGCATCCTGCTGTGCTAGAAGGATATAGTGATTCAAATTGGATCTCCGATGTTGATGTACTTTACGCAACAAGTGGGTATGTATTTACTCATGGTGGTGGCGCAGTGTCATGGAGGTCTTGCAAGCAAACCATATTGACGAGGTCAACTATGGAAGCAGAATTAACTGCTTTGGACACAGCTACTGTTGAGGCAGAATGGCTGCGTGAGCTCTTGATGGACTTGCCGGTTGTTGAAAAACCTGTACCGGCTATTCTTATGAATTGTGATAACCAAACGGTTATCGCTAAAGTGAACAGTTCTAAAGATAATGCAAAGTCATCAAGACACGTGAAAAGACGTTTGAAGTCTGTCAGGAAGTTGAGAAACTCCGGAGTAATAACTGTTACGTATATACAAACAGATAAAAACCTGGCAGATCCCTTTACAAAGGGACTATCACGAAATGTGATAGATATTGCATCGAGGGAGATGGGTATGAGACCCATAGATGTTACACCATAGTAGTAACCCAACCTTTGTGATCGGAGATCCCGTGAATTAGGATCTGGGAAGAACAAGCTATTGGTTAACTGAGGAGAGTAATAACTTATGATCGTCTCCAAGTGAAGATGCAAAACTCTCAGAGCTGTAAGGCTCAGATCTGTAAGGCAGGTTGGCAACATGCCTTAATGTGGTTCTATTGGCTATAATTAGCAAAGATGCTGTCCTACAGAGCAGTCTTGAAAGAACACACCTATATGAGTTCTGACTGTAAACGTCGCAGTCTATGAGATTTGGGTGATCTCTAGTAAGCTCACGAAGAGACCAGGGAGTATGACGTATAAGCTCCAAACCGCGGGGTAGCCTACTGGCGGTCAGGTACTGGTTAAGACTTTGAGTGAAACCTGTTCACACAAAACTAGCAATTCAAGGCATAGTCCATTGTCAAGTTGTGAATGGATGTAGCTTAAAGTTCTAGGCAGAAGTTCAACTTAACAGTCTCTGCTGAAACACTGGTATATTAAACAAGTGGTGAGAGAAGGCAAATCTCTAAATGGGTATTTGAGATCTGGTGGGGGATTGTTAGAATTAATGGGCTAGGCCCATAGCAATTTCTGAAATCTCAAAGCCCATGTGTAAAATGGCAAGTGGTGGTGCTAAGTTTAGTCCCACCTTGGAAGTTGAAGAAGAGTTGGACCTCTTTATATAGTGGGTTCTCTCCACCACTCTAAGTGGTGTGTGAGAAGAGAAAGGGAAAACCACACGCGCGCGCTCGCTCGCCTCGCCTCGCCGGGCGTGGCGTGGCGTGGCGTGGCGAGGCGAGGCGGCGCGTACATGCGACATGCGCGTGAATGGTCCGCCGAAATCCGGTCCGTCTCCTTGCAGGAGTCCGGTAAGTATACGAATTAGAAACCGAGTCGGTTTGGGATTGTGGTCGCGACACAATACCGCCTCTGGTCCTAATATATATACAGCTACCGGCTGCGGCCAGAGACACACCGAAAAACACCTAGGGTTTTGCCTCATCTCACAACTTGCGCCGCCATCGTAGTCTACTCCATCCCAAACGCCGGCGTGCATCGGCGCGTGGGAGAGCAGGTCTCCGGAACCGTTCGTCTTTGCGATCCTGCACCGGGAGTCGAATTAGGTTTTTGGGAAGCGCTGTGCGCGACTGCTCAAATTCGTCATCACGGGTCGTCTTCCGTCCAAGTCGGGCGGTGCTACTCATCGTCGTATTCATCGCCGTCAGCAGCAGATCGTCGCCAACATCGTCATCAACACTGTCGCACCCATAATAGCTAACGATCAATACGTCCAACATCCTCTGTTCATGTCTGTTTCTACAGCTATTGTTACGTGTTTGCTGCTGTTATGCATGTCTTGCTGTTCTTCTAGTTTGCTAGATTATTGCATGCTAGTATCTCTTCTAGTCATGAATTATTTACTGGAATTAATCATGAACTTGCCTAATATTCCAACAAAAATGATGTCCGAAAATGTAATGTGGCAGTAGTCTTTTTTTTCGGAACAGAAGCCACGAAAGTGATACCAGTGCTTCGTAGTGACGTGGTGTCTTGTCGTCTACAGTACTGCACGAACTGGAGACCAAGTCATGGCCGAGACGTGCAGCAGAAGAACCATTGGCACGTCGTTCCTGCCGGTTGGACATAAGCATCATACGCGGCGATGATCCGCCGGTCGTCCGCTAGTTGGGCGTGCAAGTCGCGCGAGGTACCGAACAAACTTCCACCATGCAGAAAACCCAACCATCTTCTACACTAATGTTATGTAAACTTCCTAAACTACACCCGGGGCGCACCCGGCGATGACTGCAAGAAGCACCAATATCCATATCCAGGCGGCTGTCTTTCCCCCAATAAGCATCAACAGCTAGCGCCCTGCTTAAACAGCCGAATTTCCATGTTTCATGAGCAGCCCAAAAGAAAAAGACCCCCCGTGGTTGCTGTGGGCGGAGTGAGGAGGAGGCAGGCACCGTCGCCGTCGGAGAAGAGAGAATGGTCGCTCGCTCGCGTCTCGTTTCACGGACGGGGAAAGGAGGGTTTGCGGGGAATTTTTTTTGGAGGGAGCGAAGCCATCAACCAGCCAGGAATTTAAGATGCATGGGTGCTGATCGACAGCATACAACACAACACACACCACAAGGCACTAAGAAAAATCTAAGATTGAAACACAGCCTGAAGTGGAGTCGCCCTACAAGATGGCAAGCCCAAGAAAGGAGATCAGAACAACAACAAAGGACATTCCAATGCTCAGAGAGCGAGCACGTCGACTACAGGACCAGGAGACGATATGACCACGCACCTTCCTCCCTCGACGAAGGGGAACCCTTTCCCCTCGTCCAGGCTTGTGGACGCCGCACCGTCAACCGAGAGGAGGCACTCGCCCTAGAGCTGGGAGGAATGCGGACCGGAGTACACCTTCGTCTGTTGATCACATGATCACCTATTGCGCGACTTTGAGAGGTACTAGCGATCGCCTACACACGCCAGTTTGTGGGCCGCAACCCATTAAGCCCATCCATTAAGAGGATTCGAATCTCCTCAGCTTGAAGTAGACCGGGTTTTTACATGCGCTCCGAATTGGTCGGGTTCCTGGGTTATCCTGGTTTTCTGTTTCGTTTTTCTAGTCCGGGTCTTCGTTGGATTATTTTTTTATCTTGTCTATTGTCATATTGTCTTTGTCTTTCAATTTTTTTTGTGTTTTTCTTCTTTTCTATGTTCTGTTTTGGGGTTTCTATTTTAGTGTTGATGGAGTGGTTTCGAGACAGACAAACGAAGTGGCCTACAACGTTGTATACAGAAATTCCTCTGGGATTTATATGGGTTCTTCTGCTATTAGATGCTTATAGGCATTATAGACCCGGCAATCCTCAAGGCTCTGGCGTGTCGGGAGGCAATGGCCCTAGCGCTACATCTTGCATTAACTGGTGTAATAGTTGCTTCTGATTGCCAATGAGTTGTCGATAACATAAAATAAGGTTCTGGAGGAGTGTACACCAGCATCATAAAGGAGATAAACGCTACGGCGCATCAGTTTCATCATTGCTCTTTCATCTTCGAAGGGCGAGATACCAATTTAGAGGCTAATAGGGTTGCTAAACACACTTTTGGCTTAGATGTAGGGGTCCATCTTTGGCCTCGGCCACTGTTAACCCATGTGCATAGAGAGCCTGGGGATAAGGGTCGCCTAGGCCCTAGTTCCGTTTGATGGTCCTCTACTGCAGCTACCTTTTTGCCGAGGGCTCTGCGCGGTAGACCTCCGACGTGCCTAAACCCCACGAAACACCAGCTTGTGGTGCGCGGGTCTAGTGCTGACAGCCCGTTGAGGGTGGTTGAGATCGATGCCCCCCTAGAACGGGGGGGGGGGGGGGGTCATCATAGACCTCCCAATAGCTTGTCCAGGGCCTCAACTTGTGAGAGGGCCCGTTCGGCCCCGCGTAAAGGGGCCAACGAGCCACCGGTTTCCCCATGAAGTTGCTCTGCTGGAACATCCGTGGGTTCGGCCACTTGGGCCGGCGCCGCCAGTTGATTGAATACCTGAGAGAGGAAGACATTGATATTGTGGGTCTATGGGAGACGATCCGTCATGACTTCTCCGTAGTGGAGTTGCAGGGCCTCACTAGGAGGCCTTTTGCCTGGCAATGGCTTCCGGCCACGGGCCACTGAGGCGGTATTCTGCTTGCGGTCAAGGAGGACTCGTTCATCGTGGATGACATGGACAGCATGTCGCTAACTGACCGTCGATTAAACCTCACATGTGAGGTGATAATGGTTTACGGCCCCGCTGGTCACGGGCGTTCGGTCGCATTCCTGGCGGAATTGCACGCTAAGGTTGATCTTGGTTCGGAAATATGATTGTGTATATCGCATAGTTCCGCTCTTATAGCGCTTCGTCTATGTCGCATAATTCCACTCTTATAGCGTTTCGTCATGTTTTGTAAATGGGGAAGCGATATACTGTTCGTGTGGGGTCACATTCATGAGTATGTGAATGCAAGAAGTAATGTATTGAAATAGCAGCATTGTGCAAAAGCGATACTTTCTATCCTTCTTGCTAACTGTCTATTCTTCTACTCGCTTGTTGAACCAGCAATGATGTTAGGAAAAAATAAGGGTAGAACCGTGGAACAGCAATGATGTGAAGAAAAGGACAGATCCAATTGTTCTTCTCAGCGATTAAAAGACATCAACGTTGTTCTTCTCAGCAATTAAAAGTCATCGACGATATCTACAAGAGGAGAAAATGTATACCGGAAGCCTTTACTCAAAAGGTTAGTTCTTGTATATTTGATCCGCATTGAAATTTCATGTTGCTAGACCCGTTGAATCTTCTCTTTCAATCTGTGCAGTATGAAATATTCTTATTTGAAATCTTACAATGCAAATAAAAATGAAGGCACTAGCTTTTACATACATACAAAGTGTTGTGTTAAATTACAGGGACCGAAGCTTACTATTATTAGTAGTACTCAGTTCCTGCGACTGAAACTTACTTAATGCATCATTTTGGATTATTTGTTCAGATCCCAAATGTACTATACTACTGTACTTTGTAAGAGCTACGAGTCTGATCTAGTTCGTTGTTCATTGCACCAGCGAATCCATGAAAAGACATCTTGAAGAAATGGAAGCTCCAACGACGAAAAGCCAGGCGCAATATGTATCTTCTTAAACCTTTAAAGGTAAAATCATACAATCGCTGTTAGGGCGTGCATATAATTTGGTTACCATAGACAGAAAAGATATCAAGTTATACGCAATTATAAACAAAGATTAGGATACTATACCTCGGTAATCAATCCTATAGTTTTGGCAATGTCTATCTTCTTTCTGATATAGTCAGCAAAGAATTTGGGTTTTATCCTCTGTAAATAAATGATATTTTCTTAGCATAACGGTATTTTTGAAATAACATGTATATATATCATATCAAGATGCAATTTCTTTCGAGCACAGTACCAGCTTTTTAACTTTCTCTGTAATCAACTCCTGAGCTTTATCCTCTGATATCTAAGGCAATCAGACGTGAAATCAAATCAAATATAAGGACATTTAATCCACTGGATCAATCCCACACGCATATCACAGTACTTACTTCCTTGGGAACTCTTGCCGTGCAATGAAGAAACTGAAAAGGTGAAGAAAAGAAGCAAAAGAGATAAGCATGCACGTTACAAATTCTGGGCTTACAGTTATCTGTGAAGCAAAAGAGATAAGCATGCATGTTGCAAATTCTGGGCTTACAATTATCTGTGAAGAAGAGCCTACCTCTAGTTTCATAACGGAATGATCAAACTCTATGGCATACTCAATGCTATCTTGCCGCGACGGACACTTGTTCAGTAAATAGACTTCCTTCAAAGCATTTGTGAAACTCTCCTGTGCATTGTTGAGAAATGAGAATTACATGGATACTCATAAAAAACAAGCATTACTGTATACATATACAGGGTTCATAAGCAACACGAATTAATCAGAATTACATGGATACTCAATAAGTGTGCAGAAGACTGGGTTACAATACTGAATTAATCAGAATTACATGCATACTCAATAAGTGTGCAGAAGACTGGGTTACAATACTGAATGCTAACCTTTTGTTGAGTGACTCGCTTCCAAATCTCGAAATGGAGACCATCGGATCCGTTGCACCACCTAGCCTCAATGCCCATGTAAGTAAGACAATCCTGCATGGAAATAATGAAACTGTTAAATGCAAAACCACGCCAAAATTAAGTTAGTGATTATGCTAGAGATCATACACTGAAGCCAATACGAACTAAATGAGTTGTGATCTTGGGAAAGCGAGTGGCAATCTTAGTTGCTTGATAAATTCCTCTGGTCCGTATTTTGCTTGCCTAAAGAACAGAGGAAATACCATTGGTGACGTAACATATACAGAAAATTGCCATTCCATGATTTTTGTGCAGTCATGTACTTACAGTAGGAGAAGTATCGTTAACCGGTAGACAATCTTTCAACCACTGTATCAAGATAAAAAGAGAGGTTGTTAGTCCCATAATAAAAATCTAATGATTGCAGGAATGCTAGTCTTGCTTGATTTTGCGATGCACACCTTAAGTTCCCTTAATAATGTTTCAAAGTACTCGATGTATTCATGTTGCATCTCATAGCTATGGAAGTAACTGCGGTACAACTCGCAATCAGCGTACTCCCAATCAAAAACAACACCCTACATGAAAATGAAGGGAAAGAGGAAACATGATTTAGAATGACAAATAACATATGCCTTAAATAATAAAAATATAAATAGAGAGAAGATAACAAGAACAAGGTTTGATACAGGACAAGCAAAAATGTACTACTATTCGTAAAAGAGTATGTTGGTTCTCTTTAAATAAATATATTAAGTCACAATACCATTTCCAACAGAAAATATGCATAGGACTGCTTTGGCAAAAGAAATATGAGCATCAAGAAAGGCAATAAAGCGGAATGAAAAATATCCTGGTTGGCACTATGCTGAAGTAGTCAGCTGGCCAGTTTTTAACAGAGGCCGATAATTCAATGATGTACATTTTCCAGCATAAAACATTATGAAATGGACCATCTAAGGAAAAGATAATTAACACCCAGTAAATGTATCATGAACTCATCAATAACCCCAACATGTAAATTGCTCTGTAATGTAGATCCTTACATAATAGATAACTTTTTAACCCTTCTCTGAAAACAGAACACACAGATCATTTGTGTATATCATGGTGTTGAAATTACGACGAATGGTTCTAAATAGCCATACTAACACAATGGAACACCAAAGGCAATTAAATGATTACAGGAACACTCAATGATCAGTTTATATACGTACATGATCCCGAGGCACTAGACGCTGGTAGTCATTCAGGCAAGCAAGCTTGCAGAGTTCAGGATGGAAGAACCAGTCTAATACACCTTCTTCCTCCAAGAAGCTAAAATATCGCATCTTCACGAGGAAATCTGTAGGAAATTCTTCGCTGTCAAGAAGCTCCATAGGGCAATCTTTCAGTTCATCACGGCACAACTCATTCTTGGACTCCTTTTGTGACAACTGTAGGCAATGATATCACCATTGGATCAAATTAGATATGGATACGAGTTTTAAGAAAACCAGCATATGTAGGATAGAACAAGTAACATAAATTCACAAAATGCAAATGTACAGATTGAACAGCATTTTTAATAGATGACTGAAACATAGAGGCATGGATGGATGAAACCTTGTGGGATCTGATGCGGTACACCGCGTGGCGGATGTCCATGTCATAACGATCTGTATCATCCAGTCTGATGGAAGTATCAACGGAGGGGTCGGGAGGCAGATTCATCAAGCATTCATAGTACTCCTCAAAGCCAATATCATCTGCCACTCCCAACTTGTTCAACTTTTGGGTTATGTACTCCAGTTCTTTATCTATCTTGATTGCGGCGGATTCTTGACTCTGTTCCTGGATGGCAACAGTGCTGCCATGGTCGTGAGCATCGATCGGGCGGCTGGTGCATTCATCGGAACAGCGGGAACTCGTTCTTGCTTTGACTAGTGGCGTGGTTGTTTTCGTTGGAAAAGATGCACTATTGCCTTTCGTGTGCTTTTTCTCTCCTGTAACATCTGCTTCAGTTTTGTGCTTCTTCTCTCCGGCAAGACGTGCTCCAGTCTTGACAGGCCGCTGGATGCCCTGCGCCTGTCGGCGGAGCTGATCAGGGGGGCATGTCTTCTCCATTGCACCATGCTTCCGTGGAACCGGGCCTGTATCCACCTTCTCCCTTCGCTTCTGAGACATCTCTCCGGCAATGTTCTCGCCTACAAAGATAGTAAAACTAAATCTCGTTCTATCCGTGGTGCTGCATCATCGCCAAACCCTAGCTAACAACGGAGATGAACGAGCAAAATCCAAACCGATTAATGTTGTAAAGAACATCCAATGAAAAACCCCAATTGGGGGGGGGGGGGGGGGGGGGGGGGGGTCACGGAGGGGTACCGGCGGAGCTATTGGTGGCGACTGGCGAGCGGCGACCCGACGCGTGGAAGTTGCAAGTGAAGGTTGTTTCCCCTCGCCGGAGGGACGGCTGCGGCGGCCACAGCGAAGTTGGCTGCCAGAGGATCGATCTGACACGAGAGAGGGAGACAAGACGGGGGGCGGCTAGAAGAAGACTTGAGGCCAGACGCCAGAGGCCTGAAGCGTCGCGGGAGGCGGCAGACGGGGGCGTAGGTTGCCCACCTCTCCAGCTCGCAGATCCAGTGTTGGCTCGGTCTGTTTATACTCCACCGGTTATTTTCTTTTTTTACTCTTTTTTCTTCCAGTTTTCTTTCTTTTATTTTTCCTTTTTTTATGTTTATTTTTTCTTTTCTTTTTATATTTTTACCTTTTCTTATATATTTTTTACTTTGTATTTATTTTTCTTATTCTTTTTCAATTTTGGGAATATCTCTCAAATTTGTGAACATTTTTGAAACCGTGAACATCTTTCGAAGTTGTGAAATTGTTTTCGAAATCATGAATATTTCTCAAAATTCGTGAACATCTTTTACAATTCGTGAACATTTTTCAAAATTGTAAACATTTTTGGAATATGTGGTTTTTTTATAATTGTGAATGTTTTTTCAAACTCATGAATATTTTTAAAATCTGAGAACTTTCTTTTTGAAAATTCAAGATTATTTTTCCTGTTTCCATGAACATTTTTCAATAAGCGAACCTTTTTTAGCCGATAAAGTGTTTTTGGAAAATTTGGGAATGATTTATGGAATTCACTAACATTTTTTTTTATTTTTATAATATTTTATAAAATTCATGAACATTATTTGAGTCCGTGCAATTTTTATCAAATTCATGAACATTTTTTGATTTACTGAACATTCTTTCAAATCACGAACATACATATTTTGTAGGGCAATCTTTGGAGGGTACAATTGCTCCTTCAGTAAATTTTCAAGCCCACTGCAGAGATCATTGCATACAAATATAACTAGTCACATTCATAGCTTAGCTCGGACCAGAAAATTTTGTCCCCTCAATGCTCAATATAAATATCAACCAAAGATCGTAAGTACAAATGAAACATAAGAAATACTAACTCGTATGAGGGACTCACAGTATCATTTGTCCTAGCGCACTAGTTGGAGCACTCCCTTTCATTTTAGACTAAAACATCGTTGTAGGACCAACTTTTTTCAACCAAACAATTAGAATGGCATCAACTCACAATATGACAAATATGGGAAACCATAGTCATCATACATGTTCTCCACTTTGACGACATTTACACATGTCGAAAATTCTTCAAGAGGGAATATGATTCAGATGGTGCATTCTTCTTAATTAAACACTGGGACACTATCGACCTAATGATGTACTGCCCCTTGAAAAACTTAATGGGACTGTGATCAAAATCAAGGTGTTTGATGACCAACGACATAACAGGTGCATCGCATAAGGCATGACCAGAGCCAGTCCAAACCATTTTTGGACCCGGGGCGATGTGAGACCATTATTTTTTATACCAAATATTTATACTTATTTTAAACTAAGTGTATCATATAACAATTTTAACTAATATAATTTTTATATTACTTAGCCACATAAAATGTTTTCAAATAATAGCTATATTATTCGTTACTATACAATTTTAATACATCTTTGAGAATTTTGATTCTACAAAATTTGAACTCTAAGGTATACCAAAAAATATTTTTTTTCTAACTAATTTTATAATATTGCATAAATTGTATAGTGTATATACATATATTTGCATATCCATTCGCGTGTCCATATATCTTTCAATATTATTGAATGTCGTGGTAGAGATTTATAAATCATAAATATTTTAATAGAGGTTTCTACTGTATATCAGGCAACCATATTTGTAGAAACTTCTAGGGTATATCTAATGTGACATCCAAGTTGGGTGCAGTGATAGAGTCATCTAAGAACCTACTATGTTCTTAAGTGTACTTTTGCGTATGATTCGATTATATCTGACATGATCATCTAGATTCATTTAGTTTGATTTGGTGCAAATGAGATGTACTATCTATTTCTCAAATGAAAAATTATGGATTGGTTTCAACAATGAAAACTAATTATCATAAATTTCATTATGATATAAAGACATCTATCATAAAAAGAGACTAGCGTATCTAAACTTTCCCAGGTGAGTTGGTTTGCCTCCGCGTGGTATAAACTATTAGTACGTGTTGTCAACTTACGCTCCTGCAAATTGAGCCTCTATTTTATGCATTTAATAATCTTTCAAATGTAATTTATAATTATATAGTGTTTATATTAGTATAATTTATAGTTGGGGCACTCCCCTCTTGGGGCCCGGGGCGGTCGCCCCTTTTGCCCGACCTATGGGCCAACCATGTGCATGACTCAAGATGGGGAATACCACGCCTAGCTAATCTATCCGCCCTAGAACCCCCGATCTAACCAAACAAAGTGGGGGCATTGGCACGTGCATCTACTCCGGTCGCCCCGGACGCACGCCGAAGCACAAAACTGTAGGCGAAGACATCGCACAGGTACCCATAAAAGCTCGCTACTTCTGGTTCGTACCTTTGAGACGAAGGGGGGACCTAAGCCGAATCGGACACCCAACAACTCATGTGCGCCGTCGCCGAGGTTACGACTACGGTGGTGGAGAAGGACCACCAGATTCTGGTTGAAGCAGCAGATCCTCGCAGCACGGGCCGTATGACGTCGGCGGAGACAAAGAGGCAGGGGGTGAGGAAAGGGGATAGGATTTTGGCCCTAGGTGGTAAGCAGGGGGAAGCTTATTTCCATTTCCTAAAATCGAGCATGATAACGTTTTTTTAGGGAGAACAGGGGAACTGAGTGGCTCGGCCTTGTTGTGGGTGTGGCTTCGCGCAACGGCCCGACAATGGTTACAGTTGATAGGAAACTCTTTTCCTTAGGGTAATTTTTTTCCTACTTCTTTGATGGGATTTCTCTCTCTTTTAATTAGTACTCTTGTTGGTCAAAGGAATAGCCGTTTATCTCTCCTTTTCATCAAACTCAAAAAAATATTCTAACTTCTCTTCTCATTCGCTAATGTTTTTAATCTCCTCTTCTCAGCCGCGTCAGAGATGGATCCGGCATGCTGAGGATCTTGCAAAAACCAGTGTTGATGGAGCGGTTTCGAGACAGACAAACGAAGTGACCTACAACATTGTATGCAGAAATTCCTCTGGGACTTATATGGGTTCTTCCGCTATTAGATGCTATAGGCATTATAGACCAGGCGACCCTCGAGGCTGTGGCATGTCGGGAGGCAATGGCCCTAGCGCTACATCTTGCATTAACTGATGTGGTAGTTGCTTTAGATAAGAATATTTGCTAGAAGAAGACTTGAGGCCAGAGGCCTGAAGCATCGCGGGAGGCGCCACGGTGGGGCAGATCCTATTCGGCGCCTAGGTCCAGTCTTTGGGCCGACCCAATTAGGGTTTATTCTAGAACCTTCCCTGAACCGATTTTTTCTTTTTTTTCCTTTTTTTTCTTTATGTTTCTTTTTCCTTTTTATTTTACTTATTTTACTTATTTCCTTTTTCTTTTTCAATGTTGCGATCATCTCTCAGTTTCTTGAACATTTTAGAAATCAGAACATTATTAGAAGTTGTGAAATTATTTCTGAAATCATGAATATTTTTCAAATCCATGAACACTTTTTAAAAATTCATGATTTTTTTAAAATCGTGGACATTTTTAAGAATTGTGAATATTTTAAAAAAATGCAAACAATTTTAGAAATTTACGAACATTTTACTATTGTCATGCACCTTTTTTGAAATGCATGAACATTTTTCGAGTTCATTATTTTTTTGAATCAGTGAACATTTTTTATAGATAAAGTTTTTTCTAAATTTGGGATTTTCCTTTTGAAATTCATGAACATTTTCATTTTTTATTTTTTTCAGAAAAATCATGAACATTATTTGCATCTGCAAAAAAAAGTTCAAATTCATGAAATTTTTTGAATATACGAAAATTTTACAACATCACATACATTTTTGAATATGCAGACATTCTTTCAAAATCACAAACATTGTTTCTAATGCACGGAAATTTTATGATTTGTTGAACAATTTTCCAGAATCATGAACATGTTTTTCTGAATTCACGATCACTTAATGATGTCTTGAACATTTTTTTTTCAAAATTGACAATTATTTAGAAATTTGGAACTTCTTTTTAAATCCTAAACTATTTCTAAAAATAAATAAATGGAAAACAGGGGGCGTCCCGTCTCGCACATGAGCTGGCCCAAACAGGGCGCACGGGGGGCTGGGGGTGCACGTTTCCGCGACTTCCGGCGCCCAGGTCACCAAATAGGAGCTCCCAACTGGTGGGACTATATGGGGAAAAGCGTTTGCAGTTGCTCTCCTCCGGATCCGAAGCTAGAGTTGTTCACGGTTTCTCGACGACTTTTATTGCTTTGGACAAGGTCTCTGGAGGATTTGGTCCTACATTGCACAGGAGGATTTTGCTACTAGTAGATTTTCTTTTATTTTTTCTTCAGAAAACGAGGAATCGTTTGACAAGTTTTTTTTAGAAATTACGCATCATTATGTCAAATTACAAACATGAAACAACGAAAACCATGTTAGAAAAGGAGAGACGACGCATGTCCAGGAACATTTGCAAGAAAACTCTATCGAAGTAGATTTCTGCAACCGCCATCCTTACCACTCGCAGTAGACGAAGAAGCACACCCATGAGGGCTTGTGAATCGAAGAAGAGGCCTGCCACTAGCATGGTAATTGTCGTTGTGGCGCGTTGACAGGGGATCATCGCGGTGCTCTTCAAAACCCGGATCCGCTTCATGCCATCTAATAACCCACAAGTATAGGGGATCACAACAGTTTTCGAGGGTAGATTATTCAACCCAAATTTATAGATTCGACACAAGGGGAGCCAAAGAATATTTGAAGGTATTAGCAGCTGAGTTGTTAATTCAATCACACCTGGAGATTAATTATCTGCAGCAAAGTGATCAGTAGCAAAGTAGTTTGATAGTTTTGATAGTAGTGACAGCAGCAATAGTAACAATAACAGTGATAGCAGTAATTTTGTAGCAAGTGTAACAGTGATGATAGCAGTAGTAACTTAGCAGAAACAATATGGAAAAGTTCGTAGGCATTGGATCTGTGACTTGTTGGATGATATTCATTATGTGACAGTTATAACCTAGGGCGATTCGGCACTAGCTCCAGTTCATCGATATAATGTAGGCATACATTCCGTAAATAGTCATACGTGCTTTATTAAAAGAACTTGCATGACATATTTTGTCCTACCCTCCCGTGGCAGCGGGGTCCATATTGGAAACTAAGGGATACTAAGGCCTCCTTTTAATAGAGAACCGGAACAAAGCATTAACACATAGTGAATACATGAACTCCTCAAACTACGGTCATCACCGGGAGTGGGCCCGGTTGTTGTCACTCCGGGGTTGCCGGATCATAACACGTAGTAGGTGACTATAACTTGCAAGATCGGATCTAGAACATGGATATAATGATGATAACATAAACGGTTCAGATCTGAAATCATGGCACCCGGGCCCAAAGTGACAAGCATTAAGCATGGCAAAGTCATAGCAACATCAACCTAAGAACATAGTGGATACTAGGGATCAAGCCCTAACAAAACTAACTCGATTACATGATGAATCTCATCCAACTCCTCACCGACCAGCGAGCCTACGAAGGAATTACTCACTCCCGATGGGGATCATCTTGGAATTGGCGATGGAGAAGGGTTGGTGATGATGAATAATGAAGATCCCCCTCTCCGAAGCCCCAAACGGACTCCAGATCTGCCCTCCCGAGGAAGAATAGGGCTTGGCGGTGGCTCCGTCTCGTGGATCGCAATAATTCTTTCTCCCCGATTTTTTTCCTCCAAAAATAGGATTTTATAGCGTTGGTTTCAGGGTCAGCGGGGCCACCACGTGGGGACAACCCAGCTGGGTGCGCCAGGAGGGGGGGGGGCGCCCTGGTGGGTTGTGCCCACCCAGGTGCCCCTCTCTGGCAGGTCTTGACTCCAAAAATTCTCTTTTATTGTATAAAAATTCCTCGCAAAGTTTCGTTCCATTCCGAGGACTTCTATTTCTGCACAAAAACAACACCATGGTAGTTCTGCTGAAAACAGCGTCAGTCCGGGGTTAGTTTTAGAGTCCAAAACAAGAGGAAAAGCGTTAGGAAAAGTAGATACATTGGAGACATATCAACTCCCCCAAGCTTAAACCTTTGCTTGTCCTCAAGCAATTCAGTTGATAAACTAAAGGTGAAAAAGAAAAAAGTTTTACGAACTCTTTTGCTCTTGTTTGCATAAATTAGCTTAAACAACACCCAGGTTTTCAGTCAACATTATAACTAACCATGTCGTCAATAACTCTTGAAGATTATAATGACTCATATCAATGACATAATCAGCTAGCGAGCAATAATAAGATATCTCAAACGGCAACACGTTGTCAGAACAACCATGATATAATATGACAATAGTGGTATCTCGCTAGCCCTTTCTGAGACCGCAAAACATAAATGCAGAGAACCTCCAAAGTTCAAGCAGCGTCTAAACATTGTAATTCATGGTAGAAAAGATCCAGTCATCATGCACCCAACGTTAGCTACACACAATGCATAAAATCATGACAGCTGTGCTCCCTCAGTTTCTGGCGCTTGTTTTAGAAGGTGGTGACACAACATAAAAGTAAATAGATAGTCCCTTCGCAGAGGGAAGCAGTGATTTGCAGAGGTGCCAGAGCTTGATTTTTAAAACAGAGGCAAATGATTATTTTGGGACATGCACCCTTCTCATTTACTTCACGACTATCAGTTATCAATATCTTCCATGCTAAGCATGCTAGTGGTGGTTCCCAAGCGATAAAAAGTAAAGGTTTTGACTCCATTGGGAGTTTTTGTTTGATTATTCGAGCGATTAACTCTTTTTGTATTTTGCAGTTTGGGACTGGGCATCCCTAATACCGCCCTTTTCTCGTGTGATGGCGAGTGAATAAACACTCGAGAATAACCCGCTTAGCATGGAAGATACTGACTACCTCCTATCGTTCCATGAATGATCCAGGCACACAAAACAGATATTTTTTAGAAGTTTTTAGAGGTGGCACATGCAAATTTACTTAGGACGGCAGGGTAATACCGCATATAGGTAGGTATGGTGGACTCATTTGGAATAACTTTTGGGTTCAAGGTTTTTGATGTACAAGCAGAATTCCCACTTAGTACAGGCGAAGGCTAGCAATTAGATTGAGAAGCGTCCAGCTAGAGAGCAACAACGATCATAACCATGCATTATGCATAAGTAACATGGACACTAGCATGAGTAGGATATGAACACCATGAACATAAATATCATAGAGGCTATGTTGGTTTTGATTCAACTACATGCATGAACATGTGTCAAGTCAAGCCACTCGAACATTCAGAGGAGGATACCATATCATCATACTACATCACAATCATTTTAACGCAATGTTGATATCCAAGATAAATCGTTATCAACTCCCAGGTACTTATGCATGGCATGAGAAACTATAATCTCTAATTGTCATTGCAAACATGTTTAATCATAATGGGCTGAATCATGGATACTAGGTTAAACATATTTACACAGACAGAACAAGTCGAGTTCATACCAGTTTCTTTCTGCCACAGCCAGTTCATCGAATGTCGTCATTATTGCCTTTCACTTGCATGACCGAACGATATGAAAATAATAATTGTGCAAGAGTGTCATGGACTAAGCTGGAATCTGCAAACATTTTATTCAATAGGAGAAGACAAGGTAAAATGTGCTTTTTATTAGTTCAACAATTATTCATATGAGAGCCACTCAACATTTTCATCGTGGTCTTCTCCTCGGTACAACTCGAATAAAAAGAAAAGAAATTCAGAGAAACACACTGAAATATTTTTGGAGTTTTTGGTTTTCTTGAATCAAGCAAACAAAAGAGAAAAGCAAAAACGAGAAATATTATTTACACGGGAAAGCTCCCAATAAGCAAAAGAGGAACAAGGAAATCTTTTTGGGTTTTCTTTTTAATGCTACTACTAAGCATGCATAGAAAGTAAATTAACTACAACTTTTTTTTTCTAAAGTTTTTTCAAACACACAAGAAGAAACCAAGAAAATAAATCTAGGCATGGATGATACAATGAAAAAGTGTAAGCACCGACAAATGGAATAAGTGAACATGAATGTAAGGTCGGTGGAAACACGTACTCCCCAAGCCTAGGCTTTTGGCCTAACTTGGTAGTCGATCAGTAGCCCGGAGGGTAGTAGTCGGCGTGGTAGCCCACAGAGGCTCTTGGTGCGGACGCCTCCCCCCCCCCGTGCTGCCTCTACTGCTGCGTTGTGAGCTCGGGCCTCGCTCTCAAGAACAAAATATCTTCCCTTGCTGTGATAATCAAAAAGGGCAGGCGCAGGAAAATATGTTTGCACAGCAGATGTTTGGTTAAACAAAAGACTATAAGTGAAGTTATCAGCCTTTCCCTTGAGAATCTTATGGTCTTTTAAGGTGTTAAAATCTAAATACTGCGTGGGTAGGATAGAGAGGTGAAGCACCCAGCCCTCGTGCTAAACGCGTGGCATAAATTCCACCATAGAACCAGCCATTGTTAGCGTTGTGTTGAAGTCTGCGTGCAACAATGGCTGCAAGGTTATAATTCCTTTCACTGGTGAGAGCAGTATGTATGAGGCTCAAGTGTGGAGCACAAAGCGTGCTACAGTCTTGCTTGACCACTATGCATTTCCCGTTAAATAATGCAAAGTACTGAATTGCGGGAAAATGAATGCTCTTTATTCTACCTTGTGTCACTCCCCTCCTTTCACCATAACAAAGACGAGTCAAGAATGTTTCGAACTCAGCCTTTGGTGGTTCGTCAAGCAAACCCCAACACAGGAGCTTGCAGTGGTAAGCAAAATTATCTAGTGAGATGGTAAATGGATTATCATAAAGCATAAACGACACCCTAGACTCACGTGGAAAATATTTAAATCCTTTGACAAATGATTCAGTGAGAAGTTGGTGTTATTCACACTTATCTGAAAGGTAGGGACGGAGACCAGCATTGTGAACATATTGCTCAAATTCATCCTTTATGCCCACACACACCATATACTCATCGCAAGGCCATAAGCATGTTTTGGTGGCGGTATATCGCGTGGAACTTTTACTTGGTTCAACATAAGACCGGCGAGCAGAAATGTCACTGGAAGATGCCCCCAGGATCGTCTCCTCGAAGAACTCCTTCCAAAAAGGTTCATCATGTCCGCGTACAATTTTCTGAAAATAAAATTTTGGGGTGACAAAAATTTGTCAACAAAACTTTATAAAATTGATAGCAACTACTCACAGGGATGCATAGAAGCCATAGCAAGCATTCAAACTACTTAGAACACTAAAAATTTAACATGTAAGCACATCTATAGCAGCACCAAGAGTAGCTAATTATTCAAAATATAAACCACTAAAGCAAAAACTAATTGGACAAATGGTGGAGTCACATACCAAGCAACAATCCCTCGAAACAGTTTCGGAAACGGAGCTTCGAGCAAAGAGATTGAAATCCGCGGGTTTGAGCTCAAGAACACGGGAGAGAGAGCAATGGAGATTTTTTCTGGAGGTAAGTGATGATGTGGGATGAAGAGGTAAGTGAGGGGGCCCACGTGGGGACCACAACCCCCCACCAGGGCGCGCTCGGGGATCCTGGCGCGCCCAGGTGGGTTGTGCCCACCTGGTGCACCTCCCTCTGGTATTATTTGCACCAGAAATTCAAAAATAGTCAGAAAAAATCGTGTAAAATTTTCAGGGTATTCTGAGAACTTTTATTTTTGGGTCTTATTGCACGGGAAATTCAGAAAAACAGACAAAACATGGCATTTTATTTTATTTAACTAATAAAAACAGAAAACAAAAGTTAAGGACAGAAGGTAGTGCTTACTGAATTCATCAACTTCATACCGTTCAAAAATGGTCCATTAATAAGGTTGATCAGGTCTTATTAACAACCACTTTCGACTAGCATGTGATAACCCACAAGTATAGGGGATCAATTGTAGCCTCTTTCAATAAGTAAGAGTGTCGAACCCAACAAGGAGCTAAAGGTAGAACAAATATTCCCTCAAGTTCTATCGACCACCGATACAACTCTACGCACGCTTAACGTTCGCTTTACCTAGAACAAGTATGAAACTAGAAGTACTTTGTAGGTGTTGTAGGCTAGGTGCAAGATAATAAAGAGCACGTAAATAAAAACTAGGGGCTGTTTAGATAAATACACAACTAAGTTAGTTTTAGTAGAGAGCTTTTTTTCACAAGAAAGTTATTTGTCCCTAGACAATCGATAACTAGACCGGTAATCATTATTGCAATTTTATTTGAGGGAGAGGTATAAGCTAACATACTTGCTCTTCTTGGATCATATGCACTTATGATTGGAACTCTAGCAAGCATCCGCAACTACTAAAGATCATTAAGGTAAAACCCAACCATAGCATTATAAGGCATCAAGTCCTCTTTACTCCCATACGCAAACAACCTACTTACTCGGGTCTGTGCTTCTGTCACTCACGCACCCACCATAAGCAAATCATGAACATATTGCAAACCCTACAGCGGAAATCCCTCACGCTTGCCCGACACGGAGAGCACCATAGGATAACACCAATAATAAAACATGCAACTCAAACCAATCACGATCATCAATTAATCCATAGGACAAAACGGATCTACTCAAACATCATAGGATAGCCATACATCATTGGGAAATAATATATAGCGTTGAGCACCATGTTTAAGTAGAGATTATAGCGGGTAAAAGAGGGGTTACACCGCTTCATAGAGGGGGGAAGAGTTGGTTATGATGGCGGTGAAGTTGTTGGTGTAGATCGTTGTCCCGATGATGGCCCCGGCGGTGTTCCGGCGCCACCGAGAGAGAGGGGGAGAGAGCCCCCCTTCTTCTTCTTCTTCTTCTTCTTCTTCTTCTTCTTCTTCTTCTTCTTCTTCTTCTTCTTCTTCTTCTTCTTCTTCTTCTTGACCTTCCTCCTAGATGGGAGAAGGGTTTCCCCTCTGGTCCATGGCCTCCATGGCGGCGGAGGGGCGAGAGCCCCTCCGAGATTGGATCTCTCTCTCTGTTTCCTTCTGTTTCCGCGCTCCCTGATTCTTCCCTTTCACCGTTTCTTAAATTCCCGAAGATCCGTAACTCCGATTAGGCTGAAATTTTGACAAGATTTTTATCCGGATATTGGCTTTCTTGCGGCGAAAGAAGGGCACCAACCACCTTACGGAGTGGCCACGAGGGCCCAGGGCATGCCCTACCCCTGGGGCGCGCCCCTCACCCTCGTGGGCCCCTCGGGCATCGTCTCGTGTTGATTCCACTTCCCAAAATTCACATATCTTCCAAAACAATCCCCGTAAGTTTGTATCCCGTTTGGACTCCGTTTGATATGGATTTTCTGGGAAACAAAAAAAAATGCAACAAACAGGAACTGGCACTGGGCACTGGATCAATATGTTAGTCCAAAAAGTAGTATAAAAAGTTGCTAAAAGTATGTAAAAGTTGTATAATATTGGCATGGAACAATAAAAAATTATACATACGACGGAGATGTATCAGCATGAAACCGAAGAACTTTCATAAATCACTAAGTTACCTCAATGGGGATATGTATTTCCCCAATGATACGTCTCCAACGTATCTATAATTTTTGATTGTTCCATGCTATTATATTATCTATTTTGGATGTTTAATGGGCTTTAATATGCTCTTTTATATTATTTTTGGGACTAACCTATTAACCGGAGGCCCAGTGCCAGTTTCTGCTTTTTTTTGTGCCTATTTTAGTGTTTCGCAGAAAAGGAATATCAAACAGAATCCAAATAGAATGAAACCTTCGCGATGATCTTTCTTGGACCGAAAGCAAACCAGAAGACTTGGAGATGAAGTCGGAGATGCAACAAGGCAGCCACGAGGCAGGAGGGCGCACCCAGGGGGGTAGGCACGCCCCCACCCTCATGGGCCCCTCGTAGCTCCACCGATGTACTACCTTTGCCTATATATACTCTTATACCCTAAAAACATCAGGGGGAGCCACGAAACCACTTTTCCACCGGGGAGAGGTAGCAAGAAGGATTTCTGGCGCCGTTGCCGGGGAGATCTATGCCAAGTCAAGACATACCAAGTACCCATCATAAACCCTTCTCCCTCGCATTACAGTATTTGCCATTCGCCTCTCGTTTTCCTCTCCCCCACTTCTAAAAAGATTTTCGAAAACCTTTGCCTTTTCTTTGCCCTCCTTCTGTTCGATCTTGTGTTACCATGTACCTTCTTTTTGCTTGCGTCTTCGCTTGCTAAAAGTTTATGGATCCTCATCCACTTGCTAATCTCTTTAAGAGATCCAATTATTATGAATCAATTGCTAGTGAGTTTTGTGCACTAGATTATCTTCATGAAGTTTTGCTTGAAATTCGTGAATTTAAAAATTGTGATGAAGAAATTTATGAAGAGACTCATAATAGCCCCTTGAATAAAAAGCATGATTGCAATGATTTTACTATAAATTCTATTTGTCTCAATTGTGCTAATAACATGCAAAACCCTAAGCTTGGGGATGCTAGTTTTGCTATGTCCACTACTTGTTGCAATGATCATGATTGGGGTGATTCTTCTTATAATCTTGAAAATTTATTTAGGCCCCATGATGAATATGAGATTGATAGTAATGTTTGCAATAATATTGGAAGTGGTTTGGAAGAGTGTCAACTTTAGATCCCACATATTTGGAGAATGTTCAACCTTATGAAGTTATTGATAAAAGTGGGTTTGGAGAGGTTGTGACTTTAGTTAATGTTAATCCCACTATTTTGGAAGAGTGAACTTTGCATACATGTGGATCGTGTTAATAATATGTTTTGTGATAGATATATTGTTGAATTTTCTTATGATCCTACATGTAATTATATGAGAGAGGAAAATATGGTTGTAGAAATTTTCATGTTACTAAATTACCTCTCGTTATGTTGAGATTGCTATTGTTTCTTTCCGCTTCCTTGCATATGCTAGTTTTTGTTTGCCTTGATAATTTGGTTGCCTATAAGATTCCTATGCATAGGAAGTATGTTAGACTTAGATGTGTTTGTCACGTGTTTTATGATGCTCTCTTTGTGCTTCAATTTCTATCTTTTATGTGAGCATCATTTAACTTATCAATGCCTAGCTAGGGGCATTAAACAACAACGCTTGTTGGGAGGCAACCCAATTTTAATTTTTGTTCTTTACTTTTTGTTCCTGGTTAGTAATAAATAATTCATCATGCTACTGTTATGATTGTGTTTTTTATGTTTTAATTAGTGTTTGTGCCAAGTAATGCCTTTAGGATCTTCTTGGATGATAGTTGTTTGATCTTGCTGAAAAACACAGAAACTTTGTGCTCACGAAAATAATTTTAGTAAATCACAGAAAAGAGCTTTTGCCCTGATTCTTTTTGCAGTAGATTAATATACAAATTTCCCTGGTCGTACTAATTTGGTAGAATTTTTGGAGTTTCATAAGTATTCTACCAAATCAGATTTCTACAGACTGTTCTGTTTTAACAGATTCTGTTTTTCGTGTGTTGTTTGCTTATTTTAATGAATCTATGAGTAGTATCTCGGGGGGAGGGGGGGGGGGGGTATGAACCATACATAAGTTGGAAGACAGTAGGTTTAACACCAATATAAATAAATAATGAGTTCATTACAGTATATTAAAGTGGTTGTTTATTTTCTTATACTAATGGAGCTCATGAGATTTTCTGTTGAGTTTTGTGTTGTGAAGTTTTCAAGTTTTTGGGTAAAGGTTTGATGGATTATGGAATAAGGAGTGGCAAGAGCCTAAGCTTGGGGATGCCCAAGGTACCCCAAGGTAAAATTCAAGGACAACCAAAAGCCTAAGCTTGGGGATGCCCCGAAAGGCATCCCCTCTTTCGTCTTCGTCTATCGGTAACTTTACTTGAGGCTATATTTTTATTCACCACATGATATGTGTTTTGCTTGGAGAATCTTGTATGATTTGAGTCTTGATTTTTAGTTTACCACAATCATCCTTGCTGTACACACCTTTTGGGAGAGACACGCATGAATCGGAATTTAATAGAATACTCTATGTGCTTCACTTATATCTTTTGAGCTAGATAATTTTGCTCTAGTGCTTCACTTATATCTTTTTAGAGCACGGTGGTGGTTTTATTTTATAGAAATTATTGATCTCTCATGCTTCACTTATATTATTTTGAGAGCCTTTTAGAACTGCATGATAATTTTCTTTGGTTATAAAACTAGTCGTAATATGATGGGCATCCAAGATGGGTATAATAAAAACTTTCATATAAAGTGCGTTGGATGCTATGAGAAGTTTGATACTGGATGATTGTTTTGAGACATGAGGATGGTGATATTAGAGTCATGCTAGTGAATTAATTGTGAATTTGAGAAATACTTGTGTTGACGTTTGCAAGTCCCTTAGCATGCACGCATGGTAACCGTTGTGTAACAAATTTGAAGCATGAGGTGTTTCTTTGATTGTCTTCCTTATGAGTGGCGGTCGGGGACGAGCGATGGTCTTTTCCTACCAATCTATCCCCTAGGAGCATACGCGTAGTGCTTGGTTTTTGATGACTTGTAGATTTTTGCAATAAGTATGTGAGTTCTTTATGACTAATGTTGAGTCCATGGATTATACGCACTCTCACCCTTCCACCATTGCTAGCCTCTCTAGTACCGCACAACTTTTGCCGGTACCATAAAGCCACCATTTACCTTCCTCAAAACAGCCCCATACCTACCTATTATGGCATTTCCATTGCCATTCCGAGATATATTGCCATGCAACTTTCCACCGTTCCGTTTATGATGACGCGTTCCATCATTGTCATATTGCCTTGCATGATCATGTAGTTGACATCGTATTTGTGGCAACGACACCTTCATAATTCTTTCATACATGTCACTCTTGATTCATTGCACATCCCGGTACACCACCGGAGGCACGCATATAGAGTCATATTTTGTTCTAAGTATCGAGTTGTAATCTTTGAGTTGTAAATAAATAGAAGTGTGATGATCATCATTATTAGAGCATTGTCCCGTGTGAGGAAATAAAAAAATAGGCCAAAGCCCCCCCCCAAAAAGGGAGGCCAAACGCCCAAATAAAAAAATGAGAGAAAAAGAGAGAAGGGACAATGCTACTATCTTTTTTCCCACACTTGTGCTTCAAAGTAGCACCATGATCTTCATGATAGAGAGTCTCTTATTTTGTCACTTTCATATGCTAGTGTGAAATTTTCATTATAGAACTTGGCTTGTATATTCCAACAATGGGCTTCCTCAAATGCCCTAGGTCTTCGTGAGCAAGCAAGTTGGATGCACACCCACTTAGTTTCTTTTGTTGAGCTTTCATATATTTATAGCTCTAGTGCATCTGTTGCATGACAATCCCTACTCACTCACATTGATATCTATTGATGGGCATCTCTATAGCCCATTGCCTAGTTGATGTGAGACCATCTTCCTCCTTTTTTGTCTTCTCCACAACCACCACTCTATTCCACCTATAGTGCTATGTCCATGGCTCACGCTCATGTATTGCGTGAAAGTTGAAAAAGTTTGAGAATACTAAAGTATGAAACAATTGCTTGGCTTGTCATCGGGGTTGTGCATGATTTGAGCATTTTGTGTGACGAAGATGGAGCATAGCCAAACTATATGATTTTGTAGGGATGAACTTTCTTTGGCCATGTTATTTTGAGAAGACATAATTACTTTGTTAGTATGCTTGAAGTATTATTATTTTTATGTCAATATAAACTTTTGTCTTGAATCTTTCAGATCTGAACATTCATGCCACAATAAAGAAATTACATTGATAAATATGTTAGGTAGCATTCCACATCAAAAATTCTATTTTTATCATTTACCTACTCGAGGACGAGCAGGAATTAAGCTTGGGGATGCTTGATACATCTCCAATGTATCTATAATTTTTGATTGTTCCATGGTATTATATTATCTATTTTGGATGTTTAATGGGATTTAATATGCTCTTTTATATTATTTTTGGGGCTAATCGATTAACCAGAGGCCCAATGCCAGTTTCTATTATTTTTGCCTATTTTAATGTTTCGCAAAAAAGGAATATCAAATGGAATCCAAACGGAATGAAACCTTCGCGATGATCTTTCTTGGACCGAAAGCAAACTAGAAGACTTGGAGATGAAGTCGGAGATGCAACGAGGCGGCCACGAGGCAGGAGGGCGCCCCCACCCTCGTGGGCCCCTCGTAGCTCCACCGACGTACTTCCTTCGCCTATATATACCTTTATGCCCTAAAAACATCAGGGGGAGCCACGAAACCACTTTTCCACCGCCGCAACCTTCTGTACCCGTGAGATCCCATCTTGGGGCCTTTTCCAGCGATCTGCCGGAGGGGGAATCGATTACGGAGGGCTTCTACATCAACACCATAGCCTCTCCGATGAAGCATGAGTAGTTTACCACAGACCTTCGGGTCCATAGTTATTAGCTAGATGGCTTCTTCTCTCTCTTTGATCCTCAATACAAATTTCTCCTCGATGTTCTTGGAGATCTATTCGATGTAATACTCTTTTGCGGTGTGTTTGCCGAGATCCGATGAATTGTGGATTTATGAACTTGATTATCTATGAATATTATTTGGTTCTTCTCTAAATTCTTATATGCATGATTTGATATCTTTGCAAGTCTCTTCGAATTACCGGTTTAGTTTGGCCTACTAGATTGATCTTTCTTGCAATGGGAGAAGTGCTTAGCTGGGGGTTCAATCTTGCGGTGTCCTTTCCCAGTGACAGTAGGGGCAGCAAGGCACGTATTGTATTGTTGCCATCGAGGATAAAAAGATGGGGTTTATATCATATTGCTTGAGTTTATCCCTCAACATCATGTCATCTTGCCTAATGCGTTACTCTGTTCTTATGAACTTAATACTCTAGATGCATGCTTGATAGTGGTCAATGTGTGGAGTAATAGTAGTAGATGCAGAATCGTTTCGGTCTACTTGATACGGACGTGATGCCTATATTCATGATCATTGCCTTAGATGTCTTCATAATGATGCACTTTTCTATCAATTGCTCGGCAGTAATTTGTTCACCCACCGTAATACATGCTATCTTGAGAGAAGCCACTAGTGAAACCTATGGCCCCCGGGTCTCTTTCTTATTATATTGCATCTCATTTATTTACATCGCATCTCGTTTACTATTGTGCAATCTTTACTTTCCAATCTATACAACAAAAATACCAAAAATATTTACTTTACTATCTTTATTAGATCTCACTTTTGCGAGTGGCCGTGAAGGGATTGACGACCCCTTTATTGCGTTGGTTGCAAGGTTCTTGATTGTTTGTGTAGGTACTAGGTGACTTGCGCGTTGTTTCCTACTGGATTGATACCTTGGTTCTAAAAAATTGAGGGAAATACTTACGCTACTTTGCTGCATCACCCTTTCCTCTTCAAGGGAAAACCAACGCATGCTCAAGAGGTAGCACCCAACAATAAGTATTTCATATTTCTTTTTGATAGTAGGTAGAGGTATTTGAAAACTTCCAATAGTGATTGTCGGAGATTTTTCAATAACATTAATACCATTCACTTGGAATTGTTTCTTCGGAAAGTGCACCGTATGCTCAGTGCCATTAATATGAAAAGTGACCTTGCTTTTATTGCAATCAATAACAGCCCCTGCAGTATTCAAGAAGGGTCTACCAAGGATAATCGACATGTTGTCATCCTCGGGCATCTCAAGTATAACAAAGTCAGTTAGAATAGTAACATTAGCAACAACAACGGGCACATCCTCACAGATACTGATAGGTATGGCAGTTGATTTGTCAGCTATTTGCAAAGATATCTCAGTAGGTGTGAGTTTATTCAAGTCAAGTCTTTTATATAAAGAGAAAGGCATAACACTAACACCAGCTCCTAAATCACACAAAGCAGTTTTCACATAATTCTTTTTGATAGAGCAAGGTATAGTTGGTATTCCCGGATCTCCAAGTTTTTTAGGTACTCCATCTTTAAAAGTATAATTAGCAAGCATAGTGGAGATTTCAGCTTCCGATATTTTTCTCTTATTTGTGATGATGTCTTTCATATACTTTGCATCAGGAGGCATTTTCAAGATATCAGTCAAGCGAGTACGCAAAAAGACTGGCCTCAGCATTTCAGCAAAGCGTTCAAATTCTTCATCATCTTTCTTTTTAGTTGACTTGGGTGGAAAATGCATAGGTTTTTGAACCCACGGTTCTCTTTCTTTACCATGTTTTCTAGCAACAAAGTCTCTTTTGTCATATCTTTTATTTTTAGGTTGTGGGTTATCAAGGTCAACAGGTGGTTCTATCTCAACATCATTGTCTGGTTCTTTATCATTGGTTGGTTGAGAGTCTCATGAACCTCATCATTATCTTTTTCATTATCAGTAGGTGAGTGTTCATTACCAGATTGAGTTTCAGCATCACAGCTAGAAGTTTCATTATCATTATCATGAGGTTTTTCTATTTCAAGTTCACTAGAAGTATGCAAAGTCCTTTCATTTTTCTTCTTCTTTTTCTTTTTATAAGGACTAGGTGCACTAGTGTTATTTCATTGTCAATCTTGTTCAATTCTTTTAGGGTGTCCCTCAGGGTAAAGTGGTTCCTGAGTCATTTTACCTCCTCTAGTTGCAACTCTAACAGCAAAGTCATGCATATTATGATTCATTTCATCAAGCAATTCTCTTTGAGATTTAGTAACTTGTTCTAACTGAGTTTGAACCATAGAAGCATGTTTTCCAACACCTCTAACATCATTTGAAATTCTAAATAACAAGTCACTCAAGCGAGCAATCATATCAGAATTATATTTCAATTGTTTCATAACATTTGCATTGAAGTGGTCTTGTTTTCTAATGTAGTTTTCAAACTCATAAAGGCATTGACTAGGATGCATATTGTGAGGATTATCATTATCATTGAACTTCATAAGATAATTCACCTCTACTACCTTAGGCAATGGTGGTGTATTAAGCCCATGTATTTCTTCAATAGGAGGTAAATTTTTAACATCCTCAGCTTTAATACCTTTTTCCTTAATAGATTTCTTTGCCTGTTGCATATCTTCAGGATAGAGATATAATATACCCCTCTTCTTCGGAGTGGGTTTAGGCGGTGGTTCAGGAATAGTCCAATCATCATAGTTTTTCAATATATTATTCAATAATTGTTCAGCTTGTCCAACAGTTCATTCCCTGAAAACATAACCAGCACAACTATCTAGGAAGTCCCTGGAAGCATCGGTTAGTCCATTATAGAAGATATCAAGTATTTCATTTTTCTTAAGAGGATGATCAGGCAAGGCATTAAGTAACTGGCAAAGCCTCCCCCAAGCTTGTGGGAGACTCTCTTTTTTAGTTTGAACAAAGTTAAATATTTCCTGTAAGGCAGCTTGTTTCTTATGAGCAGGAAAATATTTTTCAGAGAAGTAATAAATCATATCCTGGGGACTACGCACACAACCAGGAGCAAGAGTATCGTACCAAGCTTTAGCATCACCCTTTAATGAGAAAGGAAATAATTTGAGAATAAAATAGTACTGAGTTTTCTCATCATGAGTAAAAATTGTGGCTATATCATTCAACTTAGTAAGATGTGCCACAACAGTTACAGTTTCATAACCATGGAAAGGATCAGATTCAACCAAAGTAATTAACTCTGGGTCAACAGAGAATTCATAATCCTTATCATCAATAAAGATAGGTGAAGTAGCAAACTTAGGATCATATTTCATTCTAGCATTCAGAGTTTTTTCTTTATACTTGTGTAGTAATTTCTCTAGATCATCTCTATCTCATTACAAGCAAGAATATCTCTAGTTGTTTCTTCACTCATAAAATAACCTTCCAGTACCTTAGGCAATTCATATCTAGGAGGGCTAGTTCTAGTAGGTGTTTCAGGAGTTTCAGTTTCAAGCTCATCATCAGATTCAACAACATCATGTTTTATTACTCTAGCAATTTGTTCATCAAGAAATTCACCAAGGGACACATCATGATTATCAAGTAAGGTACTAGCATCATCATAAGCATCATTCATAGTAGAAGTACCATCATCAATAACTTGCGACATATCAAAATTAATAGCATGTGGTGGTGTTGCAAGTTTACTCATAACAGAAGGAGAATCTAAAGCAAAACTGGATGGCAGTTTCTTACCTCCCCTCGTGCTTGAGGGAACTATCGTAGTCTTAGGATCCTTCAGATTCTTCATAGTGATAATATGATAATAATCCCAATTGACTCAACAAATATAGCTATGCTCCCCGGCGACGGCACCAGAAAAAGGTCTTGAGAACCCACAAGTATAGGGGATCGCAACAGTTTTCGAGGGTAGAGTCACTACAAAAAAATACACTTCCATGATGATACGTGTTTGTCATAGTAGGTCACGTTTTCTGTCATGCATGTACATCCATGACAAATTTATGACAGAATCAAGATAGTCATACCTGTGCTGTCGTAGAAGTGTTCCATGAGATTACCAAAATTATCATCACGGAAGTGTCCACTTCCATGACGATAAATCGCGCGTCACAGAAGTGCTTTCGTCAAGGGTGACCGACACGTGGCATCCACCGTAACGGAACGCCGTTAAGCTATCGGGTCCGGTTTTGGATCCGATAACCCGTTAACAACCCCAACCAATGGGGATTTTCCAAGTGTAAAATCATCATTGGCTGGAGGAAACACGTGTCGGCTCACTGTTGGGACAGATGTCATCCACTCATTGGACCCAAAGCGTATATGATACGTCGACACGTGGCACGGCCCATTCCTGTGAAAAGGCCGGCCCATTTGACTTGGTCAAAAGGTGGCGGGACGACCCACGGCAAGCCTGTGAATGGCCTGTTCGCATATAGCCCATTTACAGCCCGCTAACCCAGGGCCCGTTTACGACCTATCCGAATTAGGCCCAGTAGCGTCATCTGGGCCGTCCAATATAATTCCAGCCCGTTTTAACTTCCGGCCCATGTATGGCCCATGACGTCTTTCGGCCCATATGAGGCCCTTATTACTCTCGGCCCATTAACGGCCCGTGGTAAAACTGGCCCGTAATGAACCGTGTGTCACTTTATACCCATTAACGGCACGTGGTGAAACCGGGCCGTAATGAACAGTGGATCACATTATACCCATTAACGGCCCATTATTTCGTTGGGCCGTTTCCAGCCCATGTTATCTTTCGGCCTTCTCGGGGCCCATTTATTCTTGGGCTCATTTCCACATTCGTTTACTTACGGCCCATTACTGTCATTTTCTGCTTGTGGGCCAAATTCAGCTCGTGGTTACAGTCGGCCCGTTAATACGTTGGGCCGTTTTCATAGCGTCATCAAAATACGGTCGATTAACGATGGCCCGTTATGGTCGGCCCATGAACAGACGATTTCAACTCTAGCCCATTTACGACCATAATGTGGTCTGTTATTGGCCCATGTTTGGCCAACCAATCATACGGCCCGTAGAAGGCCCATTGATGATACGGCCCATAGAAGGCCCATTGTGTCTACGACCCGTATAAGGCCCATTGTTTCTATGCCACGTAGAAGGCCCATTGTTTCTACGGCCCTTAGAAGGCCCATTGTTTCTACGGCTCGTAGGAGGCCCATGTTAACTACAGCCGGTGGGCATCAAAGTTTGCCACCAGTGCAAATATAGGGAACACCCTACACTATACAAAAATGGCTTGCTGTTTTCTTCAGCCGGTGGCTGCACGTTAAGAACAAATTTTGTATCGCACCAAAACAAATTACAACTATAAAACAAAAGGAAGGTTGGTATAAAAGTTAACAGTCTAGCAGATAAATGCACCACCAGAAGTTCAGAAGCTCAGTTCATTTGACCTGACTGTTACGTTTTCATGCTGTATTGTTCGATGGAGCACCATAACCTTCGCCTTCAGTTCTCCTAGGCTCCTGAACAACATAGCAAATGTCTGATAGTCTGGTTTCAAAACCATGCATATCTTGACAACATCGAACAATGTCTCTCCTTGTTTCACAAAGGGTCTCTGTTAGTGAATGGAATTGTGTCTGGAGCGCAGATACAACATTGTTTTGAGCTTGCATATCTTGATCATGAGGCAGTTTGGATGAGATTGCCTTAACAACCAAGCCAGTATTATGCAGGAACGTGCTTTTGGCACTATTAGTGGACATGTACTGACCCACTGCAGCAAGAGCTGACATTGCGGTTATAGTTGCCTCGCCACCTTCAGAAGGTGGCGGTTCCACCATTTTTTCCATAGCTCGCTGAAAAGTTGAGGTTTTACATTAGTAGTACCAGAACAGAAGATATTCAGGAGGCAGAAAAACCAAACAAAATAGCTTTGGTCTATATACAGAACTTATTCTGGTGAACCCATGTAAAATAATAGTTGTATTTTATTGCAAAGTACATAATAAAACCAGGTTCCGAACATATGACCATGTACCATCGCTAATGTATTGTCTATTTCTTCACATTGTATTGAGGGCTAAGGATAAAGAGACGAAGTTTATAATACGGTAAGCATAGTATGACATCATTCATATCACAAAACAACTGAGAACAGACAAACATGCAATTGTAACGTTGTGTGGGCAAGTCCAGCACGGAACTAGATTACAGGTCAAGATCAAAGGAACATCACTCCTCTCTTTTAAACCTTGTAAGGTGCAATGATATGCTAAGAAAATTGTGTATAAAATTGAAAAGAGTAATATACATTGGCTGCAAACCATGCAGTTCAAGGCACAAGTCAGAGTAAGTAGTAGTTAAAAGGCATGAGGATTAAGGACTTACAACAGCGGCTTTGACTGGTGTAGTCATGCCCTTCTTCTTGCTGGTGTGACAGTCCTTGAAGATTTCCACAACATTTGGTTCAGGTACTTTTTGGTCCTTGCGGGCTTTCCTCTGCATTTGGAACAAGTCAATGTAGATATGATAATATGGTACATCGAAAAGAGTGAAACAACAGCTAATTACAAGAGCCTCGCAGTGTGCAATATAGCTACGAGATCCTGTCGTCTGTTGGAATTTCACTTTCGTACGGTTGGCCTTGTTCTTTGGACAGTTCACCTACAAGAAGATAGATTTGTGTGGCACATGCGTAAATAGGACTTCAACATGTGATCTGATCACATATATATAGTGTACCTGATACTTCGGATCAGACCAGTGTTTAAAGAGGCCTCTCCAGTCTTCATCAGATATATTTTCCACTGGAGATGTTTGGGCAAGTTCACTGTTAGCCTTGCCTTCAAAGTGAGTTTTCCTCAAGTTATACCGATAATGTCACAGAGCAGACTTGAAAACATGGGTGCAATCTTGTCTGGTTGCATCATCTTGGCTATCCAACTTGAACCTCATCTGTTGAAAATTATGGGAGTCTCATTATCAGCAACCTAGAAAGTATTGGACAGAGCAAGACGATATTACTAGTTTCCATACATAACCATACTTACAGATAAATGGTCGAGGAAGGTGTTGAACTGGGTTTCGTCTTTGTCATTCCTGTACTGAATCCATGTTGGGAGGATACGTACATGACACCTAACAGCAACCGCTGCCTCTGATACTAACTTGGCTGACTCTGTAGCATCACGTGGCCTTTTTAAACCTGCCTCAAAACGGATCTCCATTCTTCCTCCTCTAGATTTAGTTAACCTATCGAGCATTATCCCTGATGTTTGTTTCCTCTTGCGCCTAGGTGCTAGTCCAACAACAAACATAGGAAGTGTTAGTGTACATCAAACTATGAGACTACATATAAAGAAGCATGCAACTGTAACTTGACTCCAGCAACTACCTTCTTGCTGTTGAAGCTCACAAAGTCCATCTGATCTTGCCAACTCATCTTGTGTCAACAGTGCTTCAGAAGTAGTGTCAGGTGGCAAGGGAGCTTGGGAACGTGCTGGTAGCTGAGTTGACCAAGGAGTAAATCGTGCAGCTGGTGGTACTGTGGAAGGTGTTGCAACGACTAGGGTTGTCTCTGCTTGTTTGGTGGCAGCTATTTGTTTCTGTTTGGCTTGTTCTGCAGCTCGTTTAGCACGGGATACCCTGCCGGTACAATTTTCCGCTGGACTTTGACCTTCTATTGCACCATGAGTACCAGCAGAATCTGCAGGATTCTTCCGCTTCCCTTTCCCTGTCGTTCTGTCTTGCTTCCTCTTTCTCTGTGCCATGTTAAGTCAAGCCGACAAGAAAAACGAATAACAATTTAGTTCTTCAGAACAAATTGATGCGTGATATAGACGAACAGAACTTTGATGTTAGACAACCACTTGATAGGAGGATGTAATATGTAAGAAAAAACAGGACGGCATGAGTTAACCAGAACTATGATGTGTAAACTAAGCAGAAACCATTTCACTAAATTAGAAGCAATGCAATGGAAGGTAGACACCATATGAAAGATGCTACAAATATCGCTCTGCCAAGTTAACAGTGTCTCATCATAAATGCCGTTTAAACAAATGTGAAGCAGTACAAGAAATAAATCATATGCAAGATGCAAACAACCACTACTGGAATCAGCTAATTTGCCATCTGCCAGCTCTTTGCCGTCTGCTAGCTGACGGCAAAGAAGCTCTTTGCCATCAGCTACCCAAAAGCAGACGGCAAAGAAAGGGCAGACGGCAAAGAAGCTCTTTGCCGTCCGCTGGCGGACGGCAAAGAGTGAGGTGGCCCCCACCCCCCGCCCGTTTTTGAAAAACTTAACGGGCCACCTCTTTACCGTCTGCTAGCAGACGACAAAGAGGCAAAAAAGCGGACGGCAAAGGGGGGCGGACGGCAAAGAGCCTACTACCTAACGGCCCGTACCCCCTGCCCGTTACTCACTTCTTCCCTCTCCCTCGCCGTTTCTCTCCTCCCACGCCGCCGCCCGCCGCGCGCCGCCGCCGCCCCGTCGCCCCCGCCGCCCCGGGGCCCCGTCGCCCTCATCGCCCCGGCCCCCCGCCGCCCGCGCCCCACCGCCCGGGCCCGGCCCCCCGCCGCCCCAGGCCCGCCCCCTGCCGCCCAGGCCCGGCCCCCGCCGCCCCAGGCCCGCCCCCTGCCGCCCCAGGCCCGGCCCCCGCCGCCCCAGGCCGCCTCCTCCACCGCCCCGCCCCCTCCTCCACCGGCCTCCTCCACCCCCCAGGTGAGCCCCCATTTTTTAGTTTTTTTAAGTTTTTTTTCTTTTTTTTCCTTTTTAGTTTTAGTTTTAGTTTAGATTTAGTTTTAGTTGTAGTTTTAGGTTTAGTTTTAGGTTTAGGTTTAGTTGTAGGCTTAGTTTAGTTTGAGGAAAGAAGAAGAAGAAGAGAAAAAGAGGAGAGGAGGAGAAGAAGAAGAGGAAAAAGGAAAGGAAGAAGAAGAAGAGGAGGAGGAGAAGAAAAAAGAAGAAGAGGAAGAAGAAGAAGAGAAAAAGAGGAGAGGAGGAGAAGAAGAAGAGGAAAAAGGAAAGGAAGAAGAAGAAGAGGAGGAGGAGAAGAAAAAAGAAGAAGAGGAAGAAGAAGAAGAAAAAAGAGGAGAGGAGGAGAAGAAGAAGAGGAAAAAGGAAAGGAAGAAGAAGAAGAGGAGGAGGAGAAGAAAAAAGAAGAAGAGGAAGAAGAAGAAGAAAAAAGAGGAGAGGAGGAGAAGAAGAAGAGGAAAAAGGAAAGGAAGAAGAAGAAGAGGAGGAGGAGAAGAAAAAAGAAGAAGAGGAAGAAAAGGAAGAATAGGAAGAAGAAGAAAAGGAAAAAAGAGGAAAAAACCCCGACCCGACACGGCACCCCGACCCCGACCCGGCACCCCGACACGACACCCCGACCCCTAGACCCCGACCCCGACACCCCGACCCCGAGCCTGACCCGACACCCCGACCCCGACCCCGACACGGCACCCCGACCCCGACCCCGACACCCCGACCCCGACCCCGACACCCCGACCCCGAGCCTGACCCGACACCCCAACCCTGACACCGACACGGCACCCCGACCCCGACCCGGCACCCCGACCCGACACCCCGACCCCGAGACCCCGACCCCGACACCGACACGACACCCCGACACCGACACCCTGACACCACACCCACCCTTACCCCGACACCGACACGGCACCCCGACGCCGACCCGGCACCCCGACCCGGCACCCCGACCCGGCACCCCGACCCGACACCCCGACCCCGAGACGGCACCCCGACCCGACACCCCGACCCGACACCCCGACCCGGCACCCCGACCCGACACCCCGACCCCGAGACCCCGACCCCGAGCCTGACCCGACACCCCGACCCCGACACCGACACGGCACCCCGACCCCGACCCGGCACCCCGACAAGACACCCCGACCCTGACCCGACACCCCGACCCCGACACCGACACGGCACCCCGACCCCGACCCGGCACCCCGACCCCGAGACCCCGACCACGATACCCCGACCCGGACCCCGACCCCGACACCCCGACCCCGAGCCTGACCCGACACCCCGACCCCGACACCGACACGGCACACCGACCCCGACCCGGCACCCCGACCCGACACCCCGACCCGACACCCCGACCCCGAGACCCCGACCCCGACCCCGACACGGCACCCCGAGACCGACACGACACCCCGACCCCCGACACCTCCCGAAAAGGTGTTCTTTGGCCTTCCAGAAGCCGACGGGGTCATATATTTGTGAATTATTAGTTAGGTCATATATCTTTCGATTTTGTTATGAAAAACATCATATATAATTGTGTTGATCGGGTAGTTTTAAATGTGCAGTTGTTTCATCGCTGCGAGGTTTGGTGTTCGACGACCTCGCCGTGCGTTTGACGAGCTCTGCCCCTTCGTTCGTGGGTGAGCACAAATGACATGTCATCCTCCCCCATTAATTATTTGATCTATTCCGATGAAACTTGATAGCTAGATATATATGTGTCTTGAATCATCAGTATGCGTAACCAATATGTGTCTCCCGTTCGAAAGCGTCATAGTTATAAATATGCATGCATTTGCATATTTATAACCTTGATTCTTTCGAATTGTTCAACGCTATCCATGGACTGCCCGAGTATGTTTAGATTGGGTTCGTTTTCCCATATGCTTTGCTCCGGATCCGACGCATAAATTTCGTCAGTGCCTCCCCTGTTGTTCTCCGGGTACACATCCTCCCTGTTTATTGCAGAGACGTGTATCAGGAGAACAGCGGGGAGGTGCTGCCGAAATTTTGCGTAGGATCCGGGGCATAGCATGGGAAAATGAACCCAATCTAAACATACTCGGGTGGGATTAGGACCTATCATTACCTATTAGAGTGTAGGTTGCATGGACGTAATAAAATTGACAAAGTAGATCAACTGATGAATACATACATGCTGAATTATATATATATATATATATATATATATTTGTTGTGTGTCTAGTAGCTCTGAAAGTCAAGATGAGTGATCGTGCGTGGATGTACACCGGTCACACTGGTCAGAACAAATGGAGCACTGAATGGTTCACAAAAACCAAGGGGTTTGTGCGAGCCGCATTTGCAAATGGCCAGAGGAAAACCTGGTGCCCCTGTTTACGGTGCGGCAATTGGGAAAAGAGGACAGAGGCTGAAATGGGCAAACACCTGCAGAAGAGTGGTTTTACGCCCGATTATACGGTGTGGACATTTCATGGTGAGTCTGCCCAACGTGACCGAGCTGAGGTGGATCGTCGTCACACCGACGAGCATGGTACCGGGATGGAAAACATGGTGCAAGACTTTGATGATGCTCGGGATTCGGATGAGGAGATGGAGGAATCTGCAAAGGCCTTCAATGAAATGTTGGAGTCTTCAAAACGTCCGCTCCATGAGCACACTGAGCTTTGTCAGTTGGATGCCATCTCACAAGTAATGGCTCTGAAGGCTCAGTTCAACTTGGGCAGAGAATGCTACGATGCAATGATGACAGTATTTGGACGCTTTCTACCCAAAGGCCATGTAATGCCTGCAAACCTATACCAGTCGGACAAAATCCTCCGTGCACTGAAGATGCCCTATGATAAGATACATGCCTATGAGAAAGGATGTGTCTTGTTTAGGCTTGACTATGCGGACTTGAACTATTGTCCCATTTGCAAGTCTTCCAGGTATGTTGTGGTAGACAACAGTATGGGTGAGAAGACACAGACCAAAATCCCCGTTAGTGTTCTTCGGTATATGCCAATCGTACCAAGACTTCAACGTCTTTTCATGGTCGAAGAGACGGCCAGACAGATGACATGGCACAAAACGGGCAAAAGAACCGAACTAGATGCAGATGGGAATCTGATGATTGTACACACATCGGATGGTGTTGCGTGGAAAAAGTTTGATGAATTACATGGTGACAAAGCGGCAGATCCGAGGCATCCTCGAGTCGGCATCAGCACGGATGGGTTCAGTGTGTTTGGTATGACGGCAGCCCAATACAGTTGTTGGCCCGTATTTGTCTTTCCACTTAATCTCCCCCCCGGACAGATTATGCAAAGAAAGAACATTTTCCTGACGTTGATAATTCCAGGGCCCAACTATCCAGGGAAAAATATGAATGTGTACATGCAACCGCTTAAGGACGAATTGCAAGAAGCCTGGGATAATGGGTTCAAGACATACGATGCCTATAGCAAGCGGAACTTCATAATGCGTGTCTGGTACATGTACTCGACGCATGACTTGCCGGCGTATGCACTATTCGTTGGCTGGTGTGTGCATGGAAGGTTCCCGTGCCCCACATGCAAGGGAGCTCTTGAGTTTCGTTGGCTTCAGGCCGGTCGCAAGTTTTCTTGCTTCGACATGCATAGAGAGTTCCTGAATCCTCGCCATAAGTTCAGGAAAGACAAGAAGAACTTCATCAGAGGTAGAGTTGTCAAAAACTCTGCACCACATGCATTGACAGGCCAACAGACCCTGGATCAGTTAAACGCTCTCGAGCCAGATCTCGAGCGTCCAGGGTACTTCAAGGGGTATAATTCTAAGCACGCCTGGACTCACAAAACATGCTTATGGGATCTGCCTTACTTCAAAGACCTCCTTTGCCCACACAACATCGACGTGATGCACACTGAGAAGAATATCGCCGAGGCACTTTTTGGTACATTGTTCGGCATAGATGGGAAGTCAAAGGATAATACTAAGGCTAGAGTCGATCTGGAGGCGCTATGTGATAGGCTGTTACAAAACATGAAAGAACCGAAAGGAAAGCAGAACTGGACGAAGCCAAAGGCATGGTTCAATCTTGGAAGGCCGGCTATGAGGGAAATTATCTTGTGGGTGAAAATGCAGTTGATGTTCCCCGATGGGTATGCAGCGAATCTACAGAGGGGAGCCAGTCTTGATAAATTGAAGATATTTGGTCTCAAGAGTCATGATTGGCAGAGAAGCCACGTGGCAGCCAACTGTGCTTCCTGGGAGCTGACCCATTTGGTCAGTTTGCCTACAGTGGCAGACGGCAAAGACTTTGCCGTCCGTGGCAGACGGCAAAGAACCTGCACTTTGCCATCAGTGGCAGACGGCAAAGAACCTGCCATCTAGTGACGTGTAGATGACATCATAAGGCGGACGGCAAAGACCAAAGGCTCTTTGCCGTCTGCGGCGGACGGCAAAGGTCTGCTGTTAGCCACTTAACGGACTGACAGCGCAATTATTGCCGTCCGCCGCAGACGGCAAAGAGCCTTTGCCGTCCGCCGCCAGGAAGCAGACGGCAAAGCAGCTGTTTACCGTAGCCTTCTTTGCCGGAGCCTTTCACCGTCCGCGGCTGACGGCAAAGGTCTTTGCCGTCCGCCTTTCGAGCCTTTGCCGTCTGCCATGGCAGACGGCAAAGTAGCTGTTTCCTGTAGTGAACATCACACTATCGAGTTAAAGGTCTCCCGTCATTAGTGCCATTGCATATTCACAACATTGCATATTCACAGCTTATGATGTGTAAACTAAGGAGAAGGCATTTCAACAAATTAGAAGCAATGAAAGCTAGACACCATATGAAAGATGCAACGAATATCACTCTACCAAGTTAAAACTGTCTCGTCATAAGTGCCATTTCAACAAATTAGTAGTACAAGCTAGAAAAGAATGCGAGATGTAACCTATATCACACTCCGAAGTCAAACGTGTCTTATGATAAGTGATTGTTGCAGGTTACACAACAGTAGTAATTTGATGTAAGAACATGGTGTGATAGACAGATATTGTATGTTCTAGAAACAGGAACACGTGTCTTATTCAAGGAATTCAACAAAATTAGAAGCAATACAAGCTAGACATCACACATAACATGCAACCACATATAACAGTGCCAAGTTAGAGGGAGCACCGGTGATGGTGCACTAGGGGAGAAGTGCTCATCATAAACACAGCTACGTTGAGTGTCTATGCATGTGTTGTCTTGGAAATCATCTTGGGGGGATGGAGGAGTAGAAATTGTAGAGGCCCTCCATTTGGAAGGAGCACCTTTATCCGCTGCCTTGCTAACTTCCTTCCGCTTTATTGATTTTGAAAGCAATAAAATTCTCTCTTCAGAACTCATTCATGCATGATACTGACAATCACTACTTTGATGTAAGGCAAACACATGATACCAGGATGGAATATGTACGAAAAACAGGACGACATGGCATGTTCACAACTGTTTGTGTAAACTAAGCAAAACCATTCCAACAAATAAGAAGCAATGCAAGCTAGACACCACATGAAAGATGCAACCAATATGACTCTGCCAAGTTAAAAGCGTCCCATCATAAATGGAATTTCAACAAATTAGAAGCAGCGCATGCTATAAATCATATGAAAGATGCAACTAATATCGCACGGCATATACTAAAGGTGTCTCATCATATTGATTGATGCGGGATACAAAAAACAATAGTTTTATGTAAGGACATGCTTAATAGATAGATGCACTATGTACTAAATACAGGAAGGCATGTCACATTAACAGGTATAATGTATAAGCTAAGCAGAATAGCACATGCAGTTTAACCAGATTGGAAGAATTACAATCTAGACACCATATGCAACATGCAACCACATATCACGCTACCAAGTTAGAGCAAGCACCTGCGATGCTAGTGTAGGGGAAATGCGGTAATCAACTACAGAGCTACGTTCACTATCTTCATCTAGCCTTGTTGTTTCTTGAGAATCATGTCAGGAGGCTGACGCTGCATTCTTTAAATGAGGAGTAATCCACTTGCCTGACTGCCTCATAATAAGTGATTGATGAGGGATACACAAGAAAATTAGTTTGATGTAAGAACATGGTTAATACACAGATGTACTAGTATGTACCAAAAACAGAAAGGCATGTCATATTCAAAGGTATAATGTGTAAGCTAAGCAGATGCAATTTAACCAAATTGGAAGCAATACAAGCTAGACATCCGGATGGAGTGGTGAGCATGATCATCTAGGACCTGAGAGCCTGGTGGGAGGCGGGCTGCTTCGCCACCATCGCGGCTTTTTAGTTGGCTTCCAGGTGATGCCTCTCTTTGCTGGGCTTGTCACTGGCTCGGCCAGTGCCCTGACTAGCTATTTGTCTTCTGGTGCTCACGGGATGGTGGTTCATGTAAAAAATATCTTTCCTTATCTTAATAAAGACCGACTTCGGCCTTTCGAATACAAGCTAGACACCATATGGAACATGCAACCACATATGACACCGCGAAGTTAAAGCAAGCACCTGGGATGGTGGTTCATTGCGAGCGAGGTCATCAACTCCAGAGCTACGTTTACCGTCTCCATCTGCTGACACTGCACCTATTATGAGGCTGAAACGTGTCTGGCCTATCCGCGTACGACGCTGGAGCGACTTCTCTCTTTTCTTTTTTGCTTCTCTCATAGCAGCAGAGTCTGAAATACCCTTGCATAAAAACACAATAGTGAGAGTATGGGTGAAGTGTGTGCAGAACTAGTGCACTGTAAAAGTAGCAGATAGCAGGTGGCTGAAAAATAAATGACAGGAGACATATGATAGCTCTACAACATTGCATGGCAAACAAAATTAGATTCTACTCCGTATGATTTTGTAATATATGAGCAGAGGAAATGCACTTACTCCTCCAGCACACCACCACATGTGGTCATATCAAGATAACAGTCAACTAAAAATAAATAGGTCAGTCGAATTTTCTAATGAACCGTCCGATCTATAAGGAATGGGCAGATGGCCTTCGCCTACCTCCCGCCAGTCATTGTTGACGATCTTTCTCGAACCGCCAGCGACCACCGGCCCAGACCCCTGCCTCTGCCGCCCCGCCCTCCCCTCGACCTCACACCACCGCCGTGCTTGGCAGCGCCCCCAGGCCATCCCTTTAATCCCGGCCGACCTCTAGATCAGGCGCCAGTAGCTCTAGGCCCCACACGCCCCTAAGATAAACACCGAGGCGCTGCGTCCCCGGTGTAATAGGCGGACTAGCGTCTGTTACGCCGGGGAATGCTTCCGTTAATTGGGAATCAACTGACCAGGAATTGAAATTCAGGGGGGCGACGGACCTCTAGCTAAGGTGAAATAGTATATGAGGAGAAACCTTGTGCATCGCGAGTTACTAGGAACATCTAGTATCAAGAAGAAGCGGTCAACTAGTGTCTTCTGTGGGATGAATACCGTGCAAGCAGACACGTAAGATTTGCACGAATAAGGGAAGAGGAGTACCATTTTCGGTTACCGGTGTGGTCGCCTCCACATGTCGCGCCAATCTTCTTCTTTTTGCCGGGGAAACCGATGTTCTGGAGGAGGGTGCAGGCTTGGACGAACCCATGGCCAAACTGTTGACTGTGTTGCCATGGCCGTATGTCGGCGCAGGGGAAGCAGATCTGAGGCGGCGAAGGACGGCGTAGCAGGAACAACTCCGGTGCGGTGGAGGGTGGCGAACTTGGAGCGGCAGCGGTGAGGCGCAGGACGGCGTGGTTGAACTGGCTCGGGTATAGACGGCTCGGCCTCGGCTTCAACTACTAGCCGTGGAGGGCGTTGCGGTTGAGGTTGCGGTGGACGATGACGTCGGGGTATCGGCTTCGGCATGATGGAGGAGGGCGGCGGTTGGTGGGTGGAACGGGGTGGCGGACGGAGGACGCCGGGGTTTCGCGGCTGGTGGAGAGGTAGTTTTTGCGCCCACGGAGTACGAATGGGGAATCGGACGGGTGGGCGGGGGAGGGGGAGAACCATGTTTCGGTCTGGGACGCGCTTGTTTGAAATTTGGGGAAAGTACAAACTTTGCCCCCCTCTTAAATTTCGGACCTACTGCGGGTCGGGGGTAGGATGGTAATCCTAGGTGTCCCAAATAGTGGGCGGGAGCGATTTCGGCCGCGCGCATGTGTGGTTAGGCGGCCATTGTGTATGAATGTTTTTCGGAGGCGGTTGCGTGGCGTCTAGATGAAGCTACAAACCTACCCCGGTTTAGACCTTTGGACGTCGGGCCGGTAGGTTTCACGGGTCGGAGTTATTAGAAAAGTAATTTCCTTGTACTACCAAACATTGGTCTCACGCGGTTTCGGGCGAGTAGAGGCTCTTTTGGCGCTTCGTTCGAAATTTTGAAACACAAGCATTCACGTTTAGAGTACTCTTGAACTTTGAGGATTGACCTAAATAGACAACGTTAAATTTGACCTTGTATGTTTGAAAACCTCATTAAATTATCCGCTTCTTTTTGAAATTTTGACACTTGAAAATCCTATAACTACGATTATTTTGGAATGGAGGAGCTAAATTTGAATCTATTTTGTACACGACTACATATGCTATTATGTACAAAATCAGAGCAAAGATTGGTGCCCCCATAATTTAGGTATGATTTACAAATGCCATGATATCAAATTCAAATAATTGAATGGACTTCATGTTGAATTCGATTTTTTTAAACCACCTTAAGTTGAATTCAAATGTATGCTAGTTCATAGGTAGCTATTTATAATGTTCATTGTGTAACTTTCGTATGTATAATGTGCTTTACACACACAACATGAACTATACTCACGTTTATATTCGATTGCTAAAGCGATGCATTGTCTGGAGTTCAAAATACTAACTATGTGGATCAATTGTGTCGAATAATAACATAGACATGCTCAAATTCGATAGAATCTAGATGTCTGATGGATCAATGACCGTTCCTTACGCGAATTGCAAATATCATGATCCCATCCTAATATTTGGATACAATTTATATCTTTAATCAATGTGTACAGCAGTCTTGTACGTGTAGTTTCACTCTCCATCGGTGGTCTCTCACACATGCTCACACACTCTCTCCCGAGGTGTCTTTCTCGCACACATGCTCTCGATATAACCCTCCCTCCCTCTCGTAACCATTTACGACTGTTTTCACTAACCTTTATCACAAGCACTCTTCCTCTCGCAAGCATACACACGCACAATCCCCATCGACCCTTTCTATATACATAGACCTGCCTACGTGTCTCCTGTACGCACATTATCTTTAGGCCTGTCTCTCACGCATTGTCTCACACCTCTCTTCCTAATCGACGAGTATGATTCTAGCAGAGCATTCTGTACGATGCCCCTTAAAGTTAGGTTGGATGAATAGTAATATCAGAGATAAAGGGGTTACCTTAGTCCGAGAACCTAGGGTTACAAATCCTAGCCGGCTTTGTCAGTGGACATAGAGTCCTTCACAATTATGCTATCTTTGTCTTGTACGACTAGTCATCCATGGGTCTCCCTAAAGGCGTCACGGGCCGACCAATGTGGCGCAGGATGGAACCGAACGAAGGGCCTCACCTCGACCCACCGGACCTCACGCGGTGACACACCCTCTGCCCCCACGTCTCGTTATCTTCTCACACCCACACATACCAACACAGACACCACACACAAAAAATATATTCTCCTGGTGCCTCTATCCACTCCCCCTTGCATATACACACTCAAGGGAATCTCTCGCCGTGAGGTCATATTCGTCTCTCTCTCTCTAGACCACTCTCATTTCTCGTGCTATCTCTCCCACGCCCCCCCCGCCGGCCCCTCTATCCATGCCTCTCTCGAATACGTAATACACACAGATACCTCTCTAGGTCCTGCCAAATGCATCAACTACACATTCACACATGTTACATGCATCACGTACCCCATTGATCTAAAAAGCCCTCTCTTCACGTTTATTTCGCATACAACATTCCTTTTGAATAAAGTGTGGCCAAAAAAATATTTTAGAATTTCTACATATATACAACATTACAAAGTTATATGGAGGAGTATGAACGCTTGCATTGCATGGTGCCCACAATGATATTTATTCCGCACTGTAAATTTGTATATTTTTATACTATATATAAAGTTAGTCATAATAAAGAGAAACGAAGAGCATCTCTCTCTCCATCGCATACCCCCCCGTCTATGCCCCTTTCACGTACGCACACAAACTATCTCCAGGTCTTCTAAAAGTAAGCCCCCAGCACATTCACACATGTTTCATCTTTCTCTCTCGCGATATATACAGTGACGATCATTGTATTTGAAGCGAAAGCACGATACGTACATTGGACTTCAGAATCCACTCATTACGGTCACCATTTACGTTTTGTGGTTATTATACAGTCACGGGCTCACCGTACAACTCTGTATTTGCTCAAGACACGACTAGTTGACCAGTTAAACGCTCCACGTGGCACCTCTAGTGTTGCATCACATTATCTCACTACCATCGGGCCCACCTGTCGGCTTGTATCTACTCTACATCTACACTCTTATAAAATACTAGCAAGATGCCCATGCGTTGCACGGAACATCAAGATGCATTTGTATGAGTAGTTTATCTTGTGGGAGAAAAGGATGAACAAGGGAAGGCCTTATTTGCAAGTGTGGAGAGGGGTGTGGGTATCTTTTTGCAAAATTGCCATAGTTTCCTTCCTATCCGTCAGATATAGATCGGACGGCCTATATTGCAGGATGGCAGGCACACGATCATCACCGACTATGCTTTTTATAAGAGTAGGGATAAAATACACTCTTATAAAAAGCAGAGTTGGTGATGATGGTGTGCCTGCCATCCTGCAATATAGGCCGTCCGATTTATATCTGACAGATAGGAAAGAAACTATGACAATTTTGCAAAAAGGTACCCACACACCTCTCCACATTTGCAAATAAGTCCTTCCCTCGTTCATCCTTTTCTCTCACAAGATAAACTAGTCATACAAATGCATCTTGATGTTACGTGCAACGCACGGGCATCTTGCTAGTAAGAATGAAAACAAACGACAAAAAAATATTGGACGGTGGTTCGAAGTCATGACCGCAGGCACAGCGAACAAGGTGGCCTTGTATTGGTATGTTGAGCCGTCTGTTTTAACACACAGGAGCTGGTGTGGTGATTGTACACACACGCACGCATGCACACGAACTGCATGCACGCAACACTCACACGAACACATGCACCCATGCACGCACGCAACACTCACACGTACACACGCAGCCACGCATGCACGCAACACTCACACGCACACACACACACGCACGCATGCATGCACACACCAGTACACCACACGACCAACACACACTCTCACGCTCAAGTGCTCAACCTACACGTGCATGCGCACACATCAGGCCCTGACAGACACATACACAACCAGGTGATTCCCGCGCACGGGGTGGAGTCTTGTCGCGCCTGCGTAAATTTGTGTTTATCTGACATTTTCCCTATGCGAACTAACAGGTGGGACCCACAAGGAACGTGGTCAATTTAACTAGTCAACATGGTGCCACGCAGACTATTTGGCCGGTCAACGGAGTGCAATCCGATGCTGAACCGTGAGCAAGTGACCGTATAATCACCGCAAAACGTATATAGTGACCGTAATCAGCTTATTCTGAAGTTCGGTGAACGTATTACACTTTTCTCTCTATAGGCCCTCCAAAACTACATCTCTACACGTTCTCGCATGTTACATCTAACAACTATGCAATACAGCACTACTACTACACTCTAACACAATAAATCATATGTGTTTTTAGTTTTACTAGATATCATATTGTTACTTAAGTATTCAGTTTGCATACATTAAAATTGCCTTTGAAATGTATGGCCAGTATCATATACCGTGCGGGAAAAATCCCGTCCTTTCCTGTTTAATCGGGTTTGTATCGATGGATCATGCGAAACAGCAAAACTATAGTACTATACACAGTACAAGTGACAGTTCACTGGGCTGTCGTGTCATGTACTCCACCGTCGTAAGAGTGGAGCGCTCGCTTTCATAAATCTTCTAGTCCCTTTCGCCGACATGTGGGACATCAAGCTACCGGGTCCATGTGCCATACCGGAATACAGTGCAGATCAGCCGGGGTGAAGCACCCAGTCATGGCGCCGGCGTAGTAATGAGCAATGGGGCGTCAAATCACAAAGTTGCACCTTTCTCGCAGTTAAGTTGGAGGGACGAAATAATAATGCTAAAAAAAGTAGTTGAAGGGATGAAGCAACCATCATTTCACTCGTTGCTGAATCCGCTTCTCCCTCATCTTCTTCAAGTTAACCACGTGTTGCTTCTGCCATTGTTCTGCCTCATGTGGGAAGCGGATCGGCTTGGTAAAGCACTGACACGTGGGATCGCATGTTAGCAAACCGCCAGGACAACGTCCTCTAAAAATAAGAAACCTCCCCCACCATCTGCGCGGCAAAATCACCTCCTTTTTACTAATCTTGATTCTATAGTTTTTTAGATCAATATAATTGAGATTTGTATAGATAGCACACAGGAGCAAAACCAAGTGGTATGGTTAAGGGCATCCACAATGTGTAGCCAAATGTGAAAATAGCTTTTGGCATCGTGGGAACCATTGTGGACGGTGTTGCCAAAGCCAAAAGGATGGAACCAAAGCTCCCTGATTGATTGATTAATTGAAGGAATAGAAACATGCAATGTCTCTCCTCTTTCTCCCGTGCTTGGACACATGTACAGTATAGAGGACAGAGTCTACAAAGCAGTGAGGCGTCAAATCACAAAGCAGGGACGAAGAACCATCATTTCACTCTTCGCTTACTCCGCTTCTCCATCGTCTTCTTCGAGAAACCATCTCACCGCACTAACCTGGACGGACGACGCTATTGTGTACGAGTAGTACTAGTACATTTACGCGTCCTTTCGTTCAACGGACTTCCTGGATGCAAATAAGGCGGTTGTCTCGGCTTGCGGGCGGCACTTGCGAACGACTTTACCGTGGTCTCCCTCAATGGTGTTCTCCGTCGAACGCACTTCGCCAAACCACAACGTTCGAGATATCGTCGACGTCACCGCAATGGGGAAGGAAGTCAAATATAGTTACTACCTCCATTTTTTTGTACACAAGGCCAGTATATCAAAATTACAATTTGCAAAAGGCCACTAACACTAATCGAGGTAAAATTGATGGTTTTTGCCTCGTACTAGCAACCAAGGACATTAATATCCCCTGCATGCATGCGGAAGTGAGAAGGTTGGTTTGCATGGCGCTGCATTAATCAACCGATGAGGAGTGAGATGGTTAGCTCTTTGGGCTTTGGAGAAAAAAATACGCATTAATTGACACGTGAAACGAGGATTTGTATCGATTAATCCCGCGAAGGAAAACCCCGCCTTTCTTTTTTAAAACTAGTACTCCTAGTATGTAGTACTACGTACTTATCCTGTTTGGGTCTAGGCCTTGCATTGCCATACTTTGCCACACATTTTTGCCAAGCTTGCCTAAAGTTTTCAAAATGAAAAGGAGGTACACTTGCGCACGGCTGTCGCGGTCGCACCGCACCCTCACATGGTCGCTCCTGCACGCCGCGGTTGCACCGCACCCTCACATGCACAGTGGCTCCTGCACGCCACAAACCCAACCAAGGGAACACACCCTCACTGACACGTGCTGTCGCATGTGAACAAACCAAACTCACCCATCCTACCGCTGACACATAATTTTCGTTCATAGAGTATGTTTATCCAACCGCATGTTGGGGAGTATCCGTACGGCCCGTGCGGTGCTCTGTTGGGGAAGAAGAAGAGGTGAGGAAGAAGGGTTAGGAGATGTAGGATATTCATCCAACCGCCTGAAATGGTAGACTGACCCAAGTCAGGCGACTTGCATAACAATATATGTTTTTACACAGCAAAAGTTCCATAAAAACAACAACATAAAGAAAAACTATCACTGCTCGCGGAACGAGACGGCCTCGTCGTCTTTGGCTGCCGACGCGAACCAGCCATAGCTGCCGACGTGTGTCTCCGCACCGTGGTTGTCCTTGGCCTCCAGTTACTCGTTCACGCGGAGCGTACGGGCGCTCTGCACGGACGAGAGCACCGCCCGGTTCAAGTCGAGGACGTCCGGTTCCGCCTGCAGGAGGGCCTCGATTGCAGCGGCATCCGCGCGCTCCGCGTCGAGTCGAGCCTCCGCCGCCCGGTTCAAGTCCAGGACGTCCGGTTCCGCCTGCAGGAGGGCCTCGATGAGAGCGGCATCCGCGCGCTGCGCGTCGAGTTGATCCTCTGCCGCCCGGTTCAAGTCCAGGATGTCCGGTTCCGCCTGCAGGAGGGCCTCGATGGCAGCGGCATCCGCGCGCTCCGCCTCAAGTTGAGCCTCCGCCGCCTGGTTCACATCCACGATATCCGGTTCCGCCTGCAGGAGAGCCTCGATGGCAGTGGCATGCACGCGCTCCGCGTCGAGTTGAGCCTCTGCCTCCCGGTCCTCCTTTAGTATCGCCAGTTTGAACCGCTGGTCCGCCTGCACCATGGGGGACTCGGACGCTGGCACGAAGTCGACGTCCATCGTCTCATACCCATCGGGGGCCTTCTGTGCCGCGACCTCCGCCATGAACATTGTATCGGCTTCCTCCTCCTCGTAGCTTGGCTCCAGAGAACTCGGGGATTGGCCCGCCGCAAAGCGATCTTGGGAACAGAGGTCTCTGGCGCCGACCGCTTGTAGTACGTGATCTTGCGGCGCACCATGGCTTTCCGGTGAACTAGGGGACGCTTGATGCGGGCTAGGGGATCGAAAGGTGGGGGAAGGGGCTGGAGATTAGGTGTGGTTTTAGGGCAGTGGCTGGCGTAGGCCGAGCAGCGAAGGTTCTGGTGTGAATAGTGGTTCCGGTGACGACCGGTCAATCGGTTTTGACTCTACATCGCTCTTGTCGCGTTCGCATTGCAGCCCGGCACGCTGGACCCTCCACGTCGCTCACCGAATGGAACGCGCTTCGTCTTGCGTTCTCGCTCGCTTGTGGGACCGCAGTTGAGAGCAAACCGACGTCCCTCCCCCTCCCCCGCCCGCGTCATTTTATGCGGAGTAAATAAAAACAGAGGGAGTATACTACGGATGAGGATCCCCTGACGTGGACGAAGCCATTGAGTAACTGACATGCGGGGCCTAGCAAGCATGGGGTCCGCCAGTAAGTGACCGAAAGGGAGGGTAAGGCAGGGATACGTATGTGAAAGGAGCTTCCAATGATATAATTTTCACATTATACATCTCATGTACTATTAATCTTGTCAATAGTCAAATGCGGTTTTGAAAAATGCATTAGAGCATGGTTAATAATATAGCCAGTCGATGGCTATAAGGAACTGCCATGTCATCTATAGCCATCATCTATTATATGCACTCATACAGTAGTGTGGGCTATTTCCCGCAAAAAAAATTATAAGGTTGGCTATTGTATTAGTACTTTTTTCCATCTCCTCTCCATCTCTTTCTTCATATTTATTGTACGTATTTAACTAGGAATGCGTATATAGCTAGGCTCTTGCATGAGAGCTCACTGCCCTTACTTTTTCACATCTCTCTCCTCCACATAGGCCGTATATAAATGGAAGGAGGGAGTACAACTATGAGCACTGCATACTCTAGTACAGATGTTGTCAGTACTCCACTAGTACTATTGGACAGGGAGCTTAAAAAAGTTACTGTTGGACTGGCTATACGTGGCGAAATCCTAGTAGGAAGAACATGCGTGAGAACAAGCACGTTCACGTGGTTGAAAACAAATTGGAAACCATCTCGAGTACAAATCTAGGAGTACGTACGAATCTAACAATATTGATTGGGCGTTGTTGAATGTTGATACTTTTTTATCAAAGTAGAGATACTTTTACTACACATAAAACTTATATGTAAACTAGAAAGGATAGGAGGGAGTATATTGTACGTTCAAAAATTAAACCAACATATAATACCCTTTATATATGCTTTGCGGATGCTATGATCACCGGTTCAAAATTTTGAATCCGCCTTAGGTATCACACATGCCCCCACTCGTTCTCTATCGATTTCATCTCAGGGTCCGAAGATCGATTGAAAGAGGACTAGGGTGGGTACAATAAGTTCGTTTCGCTTATGAACATACAATATACTCCCTCTGATCCCCACGGACCCCCCCACCCCCGCGGGTCATTTCTATCATATAAACAGACTAAACCTTTATCTCCTTGCACGACACACAATTCATCTTTGAACATCAATCGATCTCGTCAACATGTGTCAGGGCATGAACCAAATGGGATGTCAAAACTAAGACGCGAAGCGACACGTAGTGGAGGCAAAGTTAAACTTTAAATGAACCGTTTGTTTGTATGCATGTCGGACAAATTACAAATAAGCATTGGAAATACAAGCATGGTCTAGCCCCACATGCGAATGATACTCGGCAGAATGTTCAAATGAGGCATGCAGGAGGATGGACTCGACCGGAGGGCGACATGAGCGATGGAGAAGAGGGTTGGAGAGGAATGAGAAATAAGCAAACGCCACATGATTATACTTGAACGGCTTAAATAAACAATAAGTTGTCTCGCTTGGCCTACATAGTGAAAGGCCTATTGCGCAACGCAAAGCACTGACGCTCGAATATGGCCAGGAAAACAGGGAAACCGACATGTGGGGCACACCTGTCGGGACGACGTAGCGCAAACTAGTCCAATGGAGGAGCTGGCCCACGACCTCCTCGCCACCAGCACCGCCTCTGGACACGGCGACCGCGGTGAGCGACACGCTCATCGTCGCTAGACACGGTCGGTTTCAGTGTGCCGAGGGTGGCGTTAGTGCTGTGGCACGACCAACAGTATGTTTGGTTTGAGCCCAGGGTTCATCAAAGCATTGGGTAGCCAAAATTTTGGTTGAGATTTTGGTTGCCCATGATTTGGCTGACATCGGCAAGAAAAATGAACTAGAGTTGGCTAGAGTTCATTGGCATGCCAAAAAATGGCAACCATCCAAACAAAGACCAATCTTTGGGTCATGACCAAAATTTTGGTAAGGTGCACTTTGGCCACAAGCCAAACACACCCCAACACCTGGCTCGTCGAGGATGCACGGGGCACCGGGACGCGTCCGTGGAGTGGTGTAGCGCGGCCAACTGCATCCTCAGGACCTGAAACCATGCCGGGTCGTCTTGCTTTTTCAATGACACGCGTCAATCGCATGTGAGCAAAGGGCATCTCCAACATTGCCACGACCGCAGCTGACTACCTTGGCACACCAAAAACCCTCGTCCCTCGCGCCGTCGTGCGCTGCGTTCCCAGCCGACGCTAGCTGCCCGCATTCATGCCGTCCGTCCGTATGCCGTCGTTAAGAGGATCGGTGCCCGAGGAACCAACTCCGGCGACTTAATGACGCACCAGGACGCTTGGCCTCACCGGAATGCGCTACTTAAAGCGGCAACGCCCAGCTAACCTCCACACCATAGCGCATCGTCCTCCTACCTGGCACCACATCCGCCATGACCGCAAGCGCGAACGCTCTGCGAGAGAGCTTGTCTTCGGGGATGAAGCTCGAGGTCGCCGCCCTCGCTCAAGTCGCCGCACAAGCGGTGGCCACGCTGGCGGCCGACGACGGGAGCACCGTCAGCCACGCGTCCTACTTGCCGCCGTCCAACGTCCGGCACCGCCAAGGTCGGGGATTCCTCCGAGGATAAGTAGGGCATGGGAGGCGGCAGGGCATGGTGTGCCAACTGGCCGATCTGTCTCCCGTGTTCTACTTTTCCTCGCCGGAGACCGCACCTTCACTTCACGGGTCTTGAACCCCGCCCCCGTACATGGAGATCGCAGATGGAGGACGTCGGTCGCCACCGTAGAATAGGTTTAGGGTCGGGTTTGTTTTATTTTCTGTCCTATAAAAGTTCGAAATGTAATGAAAATCTGTCGTGTTTGCATTAATCTCGGCCGGTGTATATGAACTTTCACAATAATATAGTATATTGTAGGAGTACAAGCAAGATGCCCGTGCATTGCACGGAAGATCAAGATCTTGTGGGAGAAAAGGATGAACGGGGGAAGGCCTTATCTGCAAATGCACATTCACGCATTTCACATCTTTCTACATCTACGGGAACCTACGAAAGGGTTAACGTAAATTGCCTCTCTCTCTCCTCAACTGATTTTCATGGTGGTGGGCCCCTCCCTCCCCCCAATCTACAATCAACAGCTCACACGTTTCACATTATGTTAATTACGTAACTGGGACTACGTAGGTGTAGCATTACTCGTCCTAAAAAACCCAACTAAGCCAACCTCCCAGCATATCGCGCGGGAAAAGACCCGGCCGCACCGTTTTAGTCGGGATTACTGGATTACTAGTAGTAGTATCGATGGATCGCGCGAAGCAACATGTTTTTTTAGGGGGCAAAGCACCTAGTTCAAAAGGAAAAAAGGCGGTACACTCACAGCACCCCAGTCGCGGTCGCATTGCACCCCACACACGTTCGGTCCTGCACACGGCTCACGCAAACGGAACGCGCTTCGGCTTGCCTCTTCACTGACACGTGGGACTGTACTTGGAGAAACCGACCATGCGCCAAACTCCCCCCACCCACCGCGTGAAAATCCTCCCCCCCCACCCAAAAATTCCCCCCAAATCCTAGATTCAACCGCCCTTCGGCCAACTAGCCAATAATATTCCCCAAACCCCCTCCCCCCGTCCCCCACCACTCCATTCGCTCCGCCAAAGCCGCCCTCCCCGCCACGCCGATACGTCGGTGCCGCGGTTCGTCAAGGGGACGCACGGCGATCCTCTCGCTCCCACAGTACGCTCTCGTAGACTGCCGTCCTCTAGCCGCGCCGCCATCGCTGGCGACGTTCTTCTGGAGGCGCACGACGGTCAGCGCCGCCACCGCTGGCGACGTTTGTGTGGAGATGCACGGCGGTCAGCTTCTCCCATGGTAAGCGCATTCTAGACTGAGGCCCCGTGCATGTCGGTGTAGCGTTGAATGTTAGCTGATAGACGTTGTTAATCTCACTGTTTGCCGAAGTAGTTTACAGTCAATATGCTCTGCTTAAGAAGCTTCCTTGCCCTGTTCTGCACTCAATCTGCTTAGCTGAGATGGCATGCCAAGGCCGATTAGTTGCTAAAATATCCTGCCATATATTTATTGTGACATAGATTGCCATGGTCCAGTAGCCAATCTGTTAGGTGAAATAGCTCTACACCGTTTTATACTCGATCTTTGTTGCTGCGATGGCCTTCGATAGTTCGATGGCTGTGTGCTCGGCCTCATTGACTGCTGAAACAGCCTGCCATAATTTAGCACTCAAATCTGTTTGCTGAATTAGCTTTACATATATTTCATTACTTAGATCTGCTCGTCCAAATATCTTGCCATAGCTTTAGACATCGACCTAGGTATTTTCTTCTGGACTTCATAAAAAAGAATATATGTTTTTCCTGTAATATCTAGTAGAAGAACTAATTTGTATGTCTAACAGATGGATAGGACTTGGATAACTTCTGCTCGAAGATTCTCCGCTGTATATGTCGAGGGGGTTGAAAACTTCATGAACTTTATTAGAGCTGAGTACGGTGGTCCAAAATCAGATGTGCTCTGCCTGTGTAGCAGTTGTATGAATTCAGTTACAAGACCCCAGCAACTGTGCAAAATCATCTACACTTGTATGGGATGTCGGTCACATATACTAGGTGGGTTCATCATGGTGAAGCTGTGAACGTCAATGTTATTGACTACGTGGAAGTAGTAGATCACCATCTTGATCTGCCTGATGCTCAGGTGGAAGAGGAGGGGGAGGAGGTGGTGGCGGAGCCAGTGAGTTTGACCAACATTGAAACAATGCTACGAAATGCTTGTGCATTCCGTGAACTTTCACCTGCAGAAGAAAAACGGCGGGCCCGCATGTTGGAACAATGCAACATGGCTGTCACCCCAGGAAATAAGATGTCAGTATTCTCAGCTATGGTCAGCTTTCTTTAGGTGAAGACATCTCAGTGGATGACCAACAAATCATTTGATGCGATGTTGGCTGCTTTCCGCAAAGCTTTCCCAGATGCGTCTGAGCTGCCACACACCTACAGTAAAATGAAGAATTTCCTTCGTGCAGTTGGAATTGGATATGATATGATCCATGTTTGTAAGAATAATTGTGTTATGTTCCGGAAGGATTATGCCAACTTAAGTGAATGCCCGAAATGCAAATCATCAAGATGGAAAGATGGCGATGCTGTGAAGAGGATTCCTCATAATGTTCTGAGACATTTTCCAATTACACCAAGATTGCAGAGGCTGTTTCATGATGATGAAACAAGAGAGGATGTACTGTGGCATTCTAGGAACCAGGAGTACAGAGATCAGAATGTAATGAGCCATCCATCACATGGTAGTGAGTGGAAAAGCTTCAATCAGAAACATGAAAAGTTTGCTGCTGACCCGAGAAACATTAGACTTGGCTTGGCTTCAGATGGATTTAACCCATTTGGCCACCAGAGCGCCACATATAGCATGTGGCCAGTGCTTGTTATCCCTTACAACATGCCTCCAAATGTCTGCACCAAAGAATCAAACTACATGATGGCCTTGCTCATCCCAGGTCCAAAAAGTCCTGGAAAGGATTTTGATTTGTTCATGGAGCCTCTTGTGGAGGAACTTCAACAGCTATGGAGGGGTGTTCTCACTCGAGACCTATATAGCAGCCCGCCAGCTGATTTCTTTCTGCGTGCTATTATAATTTGGTGCATCCATGATTATCCGGCTTTGGGCACTATGTCAGGGCGGACGACACATGGTTACAATGCATGTGTTCGCTGTGACAGGAATCCGCTGTCATACGCAATACTTAGCAAGATCTGTTACATTGGACACCGTCGTTTCCTTGCCAAGGACAAGCCGCATCCTAGAAAATACCAAAGACATGTGTTCAATGCAAAGCATGAAAACCATGATGCGCCAAAGAGGCTCACCGCCGATGAGTTGCAAGTGGAATTAGAGAAGGTCAGGCATATTACACCAGGAAACCATCCTGATAATGGTAGCGGGAAAAGGAAGCGTGGAAGGGCGGAAGAGAGATTATTGTTTACCCCCAGGTCCACTTTGTGGGACTTGGAGTATTGGAAAGATTTGGATCTGCGGCATAATCTTGATGTGATGCACATCGAGAAAAATATATGTGACGGCATTATCGGCACACTTCTTAATATTGAAGGCAAGACGAAAGATACCTTAAAATCTAGGATCGATTTGACACACCTGGGTATCATACAGGATTTGCAGGTGCAAGATGAAGGTAAACCACGGGATATGGCACCAGCTGTGTACGTCTTGGACAAGGTAAAAAGAAAAGAATTCTGCGAGGTCCTGTCACGTGTGAGATTCCCACATGGATTTGCTTCCAACCCTGAAAGGAGAGTCAGTGCAGATAGAAACAAGGTACAAGGGTTGAAAACTCATGACTGCCACGTCCTACTTCAAAGGGTTTTACCTGTTATCCTTAGAGGATTGGGCCGCCCTGACTTATACAGAGCAGTTGCAGAGTTGGGACAATTCTTCAGGGAACTCTGCAGTAGAAATATCAGGATAGATGCTTTGGAGCGTCTTAGAGACAAGATACCAACTATCCTACGCGACCTTGCGAAGATATATCCTCCAGCCTTCTTTGATGTGATGGTGCATTTGGCTGTTCATCTACCTAATGAGGCACTACTTAGAGGTCCAGTACAGTATGGCTGGATGTACCCTATTGAAAGGCGGCTAGACACTTTCAAGGGCTATGTTAGGAAAAGAGCTAGACCCGAGGGTTCCATTGCATAGGCCTACATTGCTACATAAGCGTTGACATTCTGCTCAAAATACATTGAAACAGCTGATCAGCTTAGCAAAGAGGTGGATGAAGACAATCCCGGGCTCAATATTTTTGATTATTCTGTTCGAGTTACAAGGAAGACTCGACAAGAGGACAAACCTAAAGATTTGGACAAAATGGTTTGGTATGTGTTGAATAACTATCCTGAGATACTACCTTATATCAAGTAAGTGCTAAGTGCTACCTCTTGAGCACCGCGTTGGTTTTCCCTTGAAGAGGAAAGGGTGATGCAGCAAAGTAGCGTAAGTATTTCCCCCAGTTTTTGAGAACCAAGGTATCAATCCAGTAGGAGGCCACGCACAAGTCCCTCGCACCTACACAAACAAATAAATCCTCGCAACCAACGCAATAAAGGGGTTGTCAATCCCTTCACGGTCACTTACAAGAGTGAGATCTGATAGATATGATAAGACAATATTTTTGGTATTTTTATGATAAAGATGCAAAGTAAAGAAAGCAAAATAAAGATGGCGACAGAAATAGCATGTTGATGGGAGATTAATATGATGGAAAATAGACCCGGGGGCCATAGGTTTCACTAGTGGCTTCTCTCGAGAGCATAACTTTTACGGTGGGTGAACAAATTACTGTTGAGCAATTGACATAATGGAGCATAGTTATGAGAATATCTAGGTATGGTCATGTATATATGTTGGGGAACATAGCGGAAATTCAAAATTTTCTACGCATCACCAAGATCAATCTATGGAGTAATCTAGCAACGAGGGGAAGGGGAGTGCATCTACATACCCTTGTAGATCGCGATGCGGAAGCGTTGCAAGAACGCGGATGAAGGAGTCGTACTCTTAGCGATTCAGATCGCGGTTGATTCTGATCTAAGCGCCGAACCACGGCGCCTCCGCGTTCAACACACGTGCAGCCCGGTGACGTCTCCCACGCCTTGATCCAGCAAGGAGAGAGGGAGAGGTTGGGGAAGACTCCATCCAGCAGCAGCACAACGGCATGGTGGTGATGGAGGAGCGTGGCAATCCTGCAGGGCTTCGCCAAGCACCGCGGGAGAGGAGGAGGAGGGAGAGGGGTAGGGCTGCGCCAAGAGAGAGGAAGTCACCTGTGTATGGCAGCCCCAAAACCCCCACTATATATAGGGGAGGGGGAGGGGCTGCGCCCCCTTCTAGGGTTTCCCCCCCAAGGGGTGCGGCAAGCCCTAGATGGGACTTGGGGGCGGCCAAAAGGGGGGAGAGAGGGGGGCGCCCCACTAGATAGGCCTTAGGCCCATCTGAGCCTAGGGTTTCCCCCTTCCCCCCCTTCCTGCGCCCTGGGCCCCTTGTGGGAGGCACACCAGCCCACCTAGGGGCTGGTCCCTTCCCACACTTGGCCCACGCAGCCCTCTGGGGCTGGTGTCCCCACCTGGTGGACTCCCGGGACCCTCCCGGTGGTCCCGGTACGTTATCGCTAGCACCCGAAACTTTTCCGGTGACCAAAACAGGACTTCCCATATATAAATCTTTACCTCCGGACCATTCCGGAACTCCTCGTGACGTCCGGGATCTCATCCGGGACTGCGAACAACATTCGGTAACCACGTATATCTATTCCCTATAACCCTAGCGTCATCGAACCTTAAGTGTGTAGACCCTACGGGTTCGGGAACCATGCAGACATGACCGAGACGTTCTCCGGCCAATAACCAACAGCGGGATCTGGATACCCATGTTGGCTCCCACATGTTCCACGATGATCTCATCGGATGAACCACGATGTCGGGGATTCAATCAATCCCGTATACAATTCCCTTTGTCAATCGGTATGTTACTTGCCCGAGATTCGATCGTCGGTATCCCGATACCTTGTTCAATCTCGTTACCGGCAAGTCTCTTTACTCGTTCCGTAACACATCATCCCGTGATCAACTCCTTGGTCACATTGTGCACATTATGATGATGTCCTACCGAGTGGGCCCAGAGATACCTCTCCGTTTACACGGAGTGACAAATCCCAGTCTCGATTCGTGCCAACCCAACAGACACTTTCGGAGATACCTGTAGTGCACCTTTATAGCCACCCAGTTACGTTGTGACGTTTGGTACACCCAAAGCATTCCTACGGTATCCGGGAGTTGCACAATCTCATGGTCTAAGGAAATGATACTTGACATTAGAAAAGCTCTTAGCAAACGAACTACACGATCTTGTGCTAGGCTTAGGATTGGGTCTTGTCCATCACATCATTCTCCTAATGATGTGATCCCGTTATCAACGACATCCAATGTCCATGGTCAGGAAACCGTAACCATCTATTGATCAACGAGCTAGTCAACTAGAGGCTTACTAGGGACATGGTGTTGTCTATGTATCCACACATGTATCTGAGTTTCCTATCAATACAATTTTAGCATGGATAATAAACGATTATCATGAACAAGGAAATATAATAATAACCAATTTATTATTGCCTCTAGGGCATATTTCCAACAGTCTCCCACTTGCACTAGAGTCAATAATCTAGTTCACATCACCATGTGATTAACACTCACAGGTCACATCACCATGTGACCAACATCCAAAGAGTTTACTAGAGTCAACAATCTAGTTCACATCACTATGTGATTAACACTCAATGAGTTCTGGTTTGATCATGTTATGCTTGTGAGAGAGGTTATTAGTCAACGGGTCTGAACCTTTCAGATCCGTGTGTGCTTTACGAATATCTATGTCATCTTGTGGATGCTACCACGCGCTACTTGGAGCCATTTCAAATAACTGCTCTACTATACGAATCCGGTTTACTACTCAGAGTCATCCGGATTAGTGTCAAAGTTCGCATCGACGTAACCCTTTACGACGAACTCCTTTTCACCTCCATAATCGAGAAAATTCCTTAGTCCACTAGATACTAAGGATAAGTTCGACCGCTGTCATGTGATCCATTCCCGGATCACTATTGTACCCCTTGACCAACTCATGGCAAGGCACACTTCATGTGCGGTACACAGCATAGCATACTGTAGAGCCTACGTCTAAAGCATAGGGGACGACCTTCGTCCTTTCTCTCTCTTCTGCTGTGGTCAGGTCTTGAGTCTTACTCAATACTCACACCTTGTAACACAGCCAAGAACTCCTTCTTTGCTGATCTATTTTGAACTCTTTCAAAATCATGTCAAGGTGTGCGTTCTTTGAAAGTATCATCAGGCGTCTTGATCTATCTCTATAGATCTTGATGCCCAATATGTAAGCAGCTTTATCCAGGTCTTCCTTTGAAAAACTCCTTTCAAACAACCCTTTATGCTTTCCAGAAATTCTACATCATTTCGGATCAACAATATGTCATTCACATATACTTATCAGAAATGTTGTAGCGCTCCCACTCACTTTATTGTAAATACAAGTTTCTAACAAACTTTGTATAAACCCAAAAACTTTGATCACTCCATCAAAGCGTATATTCTGACTCCGAGATGCTTGCTCTAGTCCATGGAAGGATCGCTGGAGCTAGCATACCTTTTAGCATCCTTAGGATCGACAAAACCTTTCTGATTGTATCACATACAACCTTTCCTTACGAAAACTGGTAAGGAAACTTGTTTTGACATCCATCTGCCAGATTTCATAAATGCAGCTAATGCTAACATGATTCCGACGGACTTAAGCATCGCTACGGATGAGAAAATCTCATCGTAGTCAACTCCTTGAACTTGTGAAAATACTCTTTGCCACAAGTCGAGCTTCATAGACGGTAACATTACCGTCCACGTCCGTCTTCTTCTTAAAGATCCATTTATCTCAATGGCTTGCCGATCATCGGGCAAGTTCACCAAAGTCCATGCTTTGTTCTGATACATGGATCCTATCTCGGATTTCATGGCTTCTAACCATTTGTCGGAATATGGGCCCACCATCGCTTCTCCATAGCTCGTAGGTTCAGTATTGTCTAACAACATGATATCTAAGACAGGATTACCGTACCACTCAGGAGTAGTACATTCCTTGTCGACCTACGAGGTTTGGTAGTGACTTGATCCGAAGTTTCATGATCACTATCATAAGCTTCCACTTCAATTGGTGTAGGTGCCACAGGAACAACTTCCTGTGCCCTGCTACACACTAGTTGAAGTGACGGTTCAATAACCTTATCAAGTCTCCACCATCCTCCCACTCAATTCTTTCGAGAGAAACTTTTCCTCGAGAAAGGACTCGTTTCTAGAAGCAATTACTTTTGCTTCCAGATCTGAAATAGGAGGTATACCCAACTGTTTTGGGTATTCTATGAAGATGCATTTATCCGCTTTGGGTTCGAGCTTATCAGCCTGAAACTTTTTCACATAAGCATCGCAGCCCCAAACTTTTAAGAAACGACAACTTAGGTTTCTCTAAACGGTGTCGTCTCAACGGAATTGCGTGGTGCCCTATTTAAAGTGAATGCGGTTGTCTCTAATGCCTAACCCATAAACGATAGTGGTAATTCGATAAGAGACATCATGGTATGCACCATATCCAATAGGGTGCAGTTATGATGTTCGGACACACCATCACACTGTGGTGTTCCAGGCGGTATTAATTGTGAAACACTTTCCACAATGTCTTAATTGTGTGCCAAACTCGTAACTCAGATATCATCTCTATGATCATATCATAGACATTTTATCCTCTTGTCACGACGATCTTCAACTTCACTCTGAAATTACTTGAACCTTTCAATAATTCAGACTTGTGTTTCATCAAGTAAATATCTCAGCATCTACTCAAATCATCTGTGAAGTAAGAACATATCGATATCCACTGCGTGCCTCAGCACTCATTGGACTGCACACATCAAATGTATTACTTCCAACAAGTTGCTCTCTTGTTCCATCTTACTGAAAACGAGGCCTTTCAGTCATCTTGCCCATGTGGTATGATTTGCATGTCTCAAGTGATTCAAAATCAAGTGAGTCCAAACGATCCATCTGCATGGAGTTTCTTCATGCATATATACCAATAGACATGGTTCGCATGTCTCAATCTTTTCAAAAACGAGTGAGTCCAAAGATCCATCTACATGGAGCTTCTTCATGCGTTCTATACCAATATGACTCAAATGGCAGTGCCACAAGTATGTGGTACTATCATTACTATTTTATATCTTTTGGCACGAACATGTGTATCACTGCGATCGAGATTCATTTTAGGTGCAAGACCATTGAAGGTATTATTCAAATAAACAGAGTAACCATTATTCTCCTTAAATGAATAACCGTATTGCGATAAACATAATCCAATCATGTTTATGCTCAACGCAAACACCAAATAACAATTATTTAGGTTTAACACCAATCTCGATGGTAGAGGGAGCATGCGATGCTTGATCACATCAACCTTGGAAACACTTCCAACACATATCGTCATCTCACCTTTAGCTAGTCTCCGTTTATTCCGCAGCTTTTATTTCGAGTTACTAACACTTAGCAACCGAACCGGTATCTAATACCCTGGTGCTGCTAGGAGTACTAGTAAAGTACACATTCATATAATGTATATCCAATATACTTCTGTCGACCTTGCCTGCCTTCTCATCTACCAAGTATCTAGGGTAGTTCTGCTTCAGTGACCGTTCCCCTCATTACAGAAGCACTTAGTCTCGGGTTTGGGTTCAACCTTGGGATTCTTCACTAGAGCAGCAAATGATTTGCTGTTTCATGAAGTATCCCTTTTGCCCTTGCCCTTCTAGAAACTAGTGGTTTTACTAACCATCAACAATTGATGCTCCTTCTTGATTTCTACTTTCGCGGTGTCAAACATCGCGAGTTGCTCAAGGATCATCATGTCTATCCCTGATATGTTATAGTTCATCACGAAGCTCTAATAGCTTGGTGGCAGTGACTATGGAGAACCATCACTATCTCATCTGGAAGATTAACTCCCACTCGATTCAAGTGATTGTAGTACTCAGACAATCTGAGCACATGCTCAACGATTGAGCTTTTCTCCCTTAGTTTGCAGGCTTAAGAAACTTGTCAGAGGTCTCATACCTCTTGACGTGGGCACTAGTCTGAAATCCCAATTTCAGTCTTCGGAACATCTCATATGTTCTGCGACGTTTCAAAACCGTCTTTGGTGCCACAATTCTAAACCGTTAGCATTACGCACTGAACTATCACGTAGTCATCAAAACGTGTATGTCAGATGTTTCGCAACATCTACAGACGACGCTGAGGTTCAGCACACCGAGCGGTGCATTAAGGACATAAGCCTTCTGTGCAGCAATGAGGACAATCCTCAGTTTACGGACCCAGTCCGCATAATTGCTACTATCAACTTTCAACTAAATTTTCTCTAGGAACATATCTTAAACAGTAGAACTAAAGCGTAAGCTATGACATAATTTGCAAAGACCTTTTGACTATGTTCATGATAATGAAGTTCATCTGATTATTGAACTCCCACTCAGATAGACATCCCTCTAGTCATCTAAGTGATACATGATCCGAGTCAAACTAGGCCGTGTCCGATCATCACGTGAGACGGACTAGTCATCATCGGTGAACATCTCCATGTTGATCGTATCTACTATACGACTCATGTTCGACCTTTCGGTCTCTTGTGTTCCGAGGCCATGTCTGTACATGCTAGGCTCGTCAAGTCAACCTAAGTGTTTCGCATGTGTTCCGAGGCCATGTCTGTACATGCTAGGCTCGTCAACACCCGTTGTATTCGAACGTTAGAATCTATCACACCCGATCATCACGTGGTGCTTCGAAACAACGAACCTTCGCAACGGTGCACAGTTAGGGGGAACACGTCTCTTGAAATTTTAGTGAGGGATCATCTTATTTATGCTACCGTCGTTCTAAGCAAATAAGATGTAAACATGATAAACATCACATGCAAATCATAAAGTGACGTGATATGGCCAATATCATCCTGCGCCTTTGATCTCCATCTTCGAGGCGCGGCATGATCACCTTCGTCACCGGCATGACACCATGATCTCCATCATCATGATCTCCATCATCGTGTCTTCATGAAGTTGTCTCGCCAACTATTACTTCTACTACTATGGCTAACGGTTAGCAATAAAGTAAAGTAATTACATGGCGTTTTCATTGACACGCAGGTCATACAATAAATTAAGACAACTCCTATGGCTCCTGCCGGTTGTCATACTCATCGACATGCAAGTCGTGATTCCTATTACAAGAACATGATCAATCTCATACATCACATATATCATTCATCACATCCTTTTGGCCATATCACATCACATAGCATACCCTGCAAAAACAAGTTAGACGTCCTCTAATTGTTGTTGCATGTTTTACGTGGCTGCTATGGGTTTCTAGCAAGAACGTTTCTTACCTACGCAAAAGCCACAACGTGATATGCCAATTTCTATTTACCCTTCATAAGGACCCTTTTCATCGAATCCGATCCGACTAAAGTGGGAGAGACAGACACCCGCTAGCCACCTTATGCAACTAGTGCATGTCAGTCGGTGGAACCTGTCTCACGTAAGTGTACGTGTAAGGTCGGTCCGGGCCGCTTCATCCCACGATGCCGCCGAATCAAGATAAGACTAGTAACGGCAAGTAAATTGACAAAATCGACGCCCACAACTACTTTGTGTTCTACTCGTGCATATAAACTACGCATAGACCTAGCTCATGATGCCACTGTTGGGGAACGTAGCGGAAATTCAAAATTTTCTACGCATCACCAAGATCAATCTATGGAGTAATCTAGCAACGAGGGGAAGGGGAGTGCATCTACATACCCTTGTAGATCACGATGCGGAAGCGTTGCAAGAACGCGGATGAAGGAGTCATACTCGTAGCGATTCAGATCGCGGTTGATTCCGATCTAAGCGCCGAACCACGGCGCCTCCGTGTTCAACACACGTGCAGCCCGGTGACGTCTCCCACGCCTTGATCCAGCAAGGAGAGAGGGAGAGGTTGGGGAAGACTCCGTCCAGCAGCAGCACAACAGCATGGTGGTGATGGAGGAGCGTGGCAATCCTACAGGGCTTCGCCAAGCACCGCGGGAGAGGAGGAGGAGGGAGAGGGGTAGGGCTGCGCCAAGAGAGAGGAAGTCTCCTGTGTATGGCAGCCCCAAAACCCCCACTATATATAGGGGAGGGGGAGGGGCTGCGCCCCCATCTAGGGTTTCCCCCCCAAGGGGTGCGGTCAGCCCTAGATGGGACTTGGGGGCGGCCAAAAGGGGGGAGAGAGGGGGGCGCCCCACTAGATAAGCCTTAGGCCCATCTGAGCCTAGGGTTTCCCCCTTCCCCCCCTTCCCGCGCCCTGGCCCCCTTGTGGGAGGCGCACCAGCCCACCTAGGGGCTGGTCCTTTCCCACACTTGGCCCACGCAGCCCTCTAGGGCTGGGGGCCCCACCTGGTGGACCCCCGGGACCCTCCTGGTGGTCCCGGTACGTTACCGATAGCACCCGAAACTTTTCCGGTGACCAAAACAGGACTTCCCATATATAAATCTTTACCTCCGGACCATTCCGGAACTCCTCGTGACGTCCGGGATCTCATCCGGGACTGCGAACAACATTCGGTAACCACGTATATCTATTCCCTATAACCCTAGCGTCATCGAACCTTAAGTGTGTAGACCCTACGGGTTCGGGAACCATGCAGACATGACCGAGACGTTCTCCGGCCAATAACCAACAGCGGGATCTGGATACCCACGTTGGCTCCCACATGTTCCACGATGATCTCATCGGATGAACCACGATGTCGGGGATTCAATCAATCCCGTATGCAATTCCCTTTGTCAATCGGTATGTTACTTGCCCGAGATTCGATCGTCGGTATCCCGATACCTTGTTCAATCTCGTTACCGGCAAGTCTCTTTACTCGTTCCGTAACACATCATCCCGTGATCAACTCCTTGGTCACATTGTGCACATTATGATGATGTCCTACCGAGTGGGCCCAGAGATACCTCTCCGTTTACACGGAGTGACAAATCCCAGTCTCGATTCGTGCCAACCCAACAGACACTTTCGGAGATACCTGTAGTGCACCTTTATAGCCACCCAGTTACGTTGTGACGTTTGGTACACCCAAAGCATTCCTACGGTATCCGGGAGTTGCACAATCTCATGGTCTAAGGAAATGATACTTGACATTAGAAAAGCTCTTAGCAAGCGAACTACACGATCTTGTGCTAGGCATAGGATTGGGTCTTGTCCATCACATCATTCTCCTAATGATGTGATCCCGTTATCAATGACATCCAATGTCCATGGTAAGGAAACGGTAACCATCTATTTATCAACGAGCAAGTCTCCTAGAGGCTTACTAGGGACATGGTGTTGTCTATGTATCCACACATGTATCTGAGTTTCCTATCAATACAATTTTAGCATGGATAATAAACGATTATCATGAACAAGGAAATATAATAATAACCAATTTATTATTGCCTCTAGGGCATATTTCTAACAATATAGGCATCACGTCCGAGACAAGTAGACCGACTCCTGCCTGCATCTACTACTATTACTCCACACATCGACAGCTATCCAACATGCATCTAGAGTATTAAGTTCAAAAGAACAGAGTAACGCTTTAAGTAAGATGACATGATGTAGAGGGATAAACTCATGCAATATGATATAAACCCCATCTTGTTATCCTCGATGGCAACAATACAATACGTGCCTTGCTGCCCCTACTGTCACTGGGAAAGGACACCGCAAGATTGAACCCAAAGCTAAGCACTTCTCCTATTGCAAGAAAGATCAATTTCGTAGGCCAAACCAAACTGATAATTCGAAGAGACTTGCAAAGATAACCAATCATACATAAAAGAATTCAGAGAAGATTCAAATATTGTTCATAGATAAACTTGATCATAAACCCACAATTCATCGGTCTCAACAAACACACCGCAAAAGAAGATTACATCGAATAGATCTCCACAAGAGAGGGGGAGAACATTGTATTGAGATCCAAAAAGAGAGAAGAAGTCATCTAGCTAATAACTATGGACCCGAAGGTCTGAGGTAAACTACTCACACATCATCGGAGAGGCTATGGTGTTGATGTAGAAGCCCTCCGTGATTGATGCCCCCTCCGGTGGAGCTCCGGAAAAGGCCCCAAGATGGGATCTCACGGGTACAGAAGGTTGCGGCGGTGGAATTAGGTTTTTGGCTCCGTATCTGGTAGTTTGGGGGTACGTAGGTATATATAGGAGGAAGAAGTACGTCGGTGGAGCAACGTGGGGCCCACGAGGGCGGAGGGCGCGCCCAGGGGGTAGGTGCGCCCCTACCTCGTGCCCTCCTGGTTGATGTCTTGATGTAGGGTCCAAGTCCTCTGGATCATGTTCGTTCCAAAAATCACGTTCCCAAAGGTTTCATTCCGTTTGGACTCCATTTGATATTCTTTTTCTGCGAAACTCTGAAATAGGCAAAAAAACAGCAATTTTGGGCTGGGCCTCCGGTTAATAGGTTAGTCCCAAAAATAATATAAAAGTGTATAATAAAGCGCAATATTGTCCAAAACAGAATATAATATAGCATGGAGCAATAAAAAATTATAGATACGTTGGAGACGTATCAAGCATCCCCAAGCTTAATTCTTGCTCATCCTCGAGTAGGTAAATGATAAAAACAGAATTTTTGATGTGGAATGCTACTTGGCATAATTTCAATGTAATTCTCTTAATTGTGGTATGAATATTCAGATCCAAAAGATTCAAGATAAAGGTTTAATATTGACATAAAAGTAATAATACTTCAAGCATACTAACTAAGCAATTATGTCCTCTTAAAATAACATGGCCAAAGAAAGTTCATCCCTACAAAATCATATAGCTTAGTCATGCTCCATTTTCGTCACACAAGAATGCTCTCATCATGCACAACCCCGATGACAAGCCAAGCAATTGTTTCATACTTTAGTAATCTCAAACTTTTTCAACCTTCACGCAATACAGGAGCGTGGGCCATGGATATAGCACTATGGGTGGAATAGAATATAATGATGGGGGTTATGTGGAGAAGACAAAAAAAGGAGAAAGTCTCACATCAACGCGGCTAATCAACGGGCTATGGAGATGCCCATCGATTGATGTTAATGCAAGGAGTAGGGATTGCCATGTAACGGATGCACTAGAGCTATAAATGCATGAAAGCTCAACAAAAGAAACTAAATGGGTGTGCATCCAACTTGCTTGCTCACGAAGACCTGGGGCATTTGAGGAAGCCCATTGTTGGAATATACAAGCCAAGTTCTATAATGATAAATTCCCACTAGTATATGAAAGTGACAAAAGAAGAGACTCTCTATCATGAAGATCATGGTGCTACTTTGAAGCACAAGTGTGGAAAAAGGATAGTAGCATTGCCCCTTTTTTTGGGCCTTCTTTTTTTTGGCCTTTCTCTTTTTTTATTAGGGCAATGCTCTATGAAAGATGATCATCACACTTCTATTTATTTACAACTCAATGATTACAACTCGATACTAGAACAAAGTATGACTCTATATGAATGCCTCCGGCGGTATACCGGGATAGCGATGAATCAAGAGTGACATGTATGAAGAATTATGAACGGTGGATATGCCACAAGTACAATGCCAACTACATGATCATGCAAAGCAATATGACAATGATGAACGTGTCATGATGAATGAAACGATGGAAAGTTGCATGGCAATATATCTCAAAATGGCTATGGAAATGCCATAATAGGTAGGTATGGTGGCTGTTTTGAGGAGGATATAAGGAGGTTTATGTGTGAAAGAGCGTATCATATCACGGGGTTTGGATGCACCGGCGAAGTTTGCACCAACTCTCAATGTGAGAAAGGGCAATGCTCGGTACCGAAGAGGCTAGCAATGATGGAAAGATAAGGGTGATCATCCATGGACTCAACATTAGTCATAAAGAACTCACATACTTATTGCAAAAATCTACAAGTCATCAAAAACCAAGCACTACGCACATGCTCCTAGGGGGATAGATTGGTAGGAAAATACCATCGCTCGTCCCCGACCGCCACTCATAAGGATGACAATCAAAGAATACCTCATGCTTCAAATTTGTTAGATAACGTTTACCATACGTGCATGCTACGGGACTTGCAAACTTTAACACAAGTATTTCTCAAATTCACAACTAGCACAACTTTAATATCACTACCTCCATATCTCAAAACAATCATCAAGCATCAAACTTCTCTTAGTATTCAGCACACTTATAAGAAAGTATTTTTACTAGTCTTGAATACTTAGCATATTAGGATTAATTTCCCAATTTAAGCAAATTACCATGCTGTTTAAGACTCTCAAAATAATATAAGTGAAGCATGAGAGAATAATAGTTTCTATAAAACAAACCACCGCCGTGCTCTAAAAGATATAAGTAAAGCACTAGAGCAAAAACTATATAGCTCAAAAGATATAAGTGAAGCGCATAGAGTATTCTAACAAATTCCGAATCATGTGTGTCTCTCTCGAAAGGTGTGTAAAGCAAAGATGATTGTGGTAAACTAACAAGCAAAGACTCAAATCATACAAGACGCTCCAAGCAAAACACATATCATGTGGTGAATAAAAATATAGCTCCAAGTAAAGTTACCGATGGAAGTAGACGAAAGAGGGGATGCCTTCCAGGGCATCCCCAAGCTTTGGCTTTTTGGTGTCTTTAGATTATCTTGGGGTGCCATGGGCATCCCCAAGCTTAGGTTCTTGCCACTCCTTGTTCCATAATCCATTAAATCTTTTACCCAAAATTTGAAAACTTCACAACACAAAACTTAACAGAAAATCTCGTGAGCTCCATTAGCGAAAGAAAACAAAACACCATTTCAAGGTACTGTAATGAACTCATTATTTATTTATATTGGTGTTAAACATAATGTATTCCAACTTCTCTATGGTTTATAAACTATTTTACTAGCCATAGATTCATCAAAATAAGCAAACAACACACGAAAACAGAATCTGTCAAAAACAGAACAGTCTGTAGTAATCTGTAACTAACGCAAACTTCCGAAACTCTAAAAGTTCTACCAAAATAGGACGACCTAAATAATTTGTTTATTGATCTGCTGCAATTGGAATCAGTATCATATCACGTTCTGGTAAGTTTTAACAATTGTTTTCGTGAACAGAAAGTTTCTGGAATTTTCAGCAAGATCAAATAACTATCATCCAAGAAGATCCTATAGGTTTTACTTGGCACAAACACTAATTAAAACATAAAAACAAGTCTAACCGGAGGATAGATCAAATATTTATTCCTAAACATAAGCAAAAAGCAAAAAACTAAAAATAAAATTGGGTTGCCTCCCAACAAACGCTATCGTTTAACGCCCCTAGCTAGGTATTGCCATCTTTGGTAGGCAATCCATAAGTGGCTCTCATAATAGATTCATAAGGTAATTTTATTTTCTTTCTAGGGAAGTGTTCCATGCCTTTCCTTAGAGGAAATTGGAATCTAATATTCCCTTCCTTCATATCAATAATTGCACCAATCGTTCTAAGGAAAGGTCTACCAAGAATAATAGGACATGAAGGATTGCAATCTATATCAAGAACAATAAAATCTACGGGCACATAGTTCCTATTTGCAACAATAAGAACATCATTTTCTTCCCATAGGTTTCTTAATAGTGGAATCCGCAAGCTGCAAGTTTAAAGAGCACTCGTCAAATTCACAGAATCCTACCAAATCACACAAAGTTTTTGGAATCGTGGAAACACTAGCACCCAAATCACACAAAGCATAGCATTCATGATCTTTAATTTTAATTTTAATAGTAGGTTCCCACTCATCATAAAGTTTTCTAGGGATAGAAACTTCCAACTCAAGTTTTTCTTCGTAAGATTGCATCAAAGCATCAATGATATGTTTAGTAAAAGCTTTATGTTGACTATAAGCATGTGGAGAATTTAGCACGGATTGCAACAAGGAAATACAATCTATCAAAGAGCAATTATCATAATTAAATTCCTTGAAATCCAAAATAGTGGGTTCAATATCTTCAATCCCACTTTTTGCATTAAGATCTAAAAACTCAGATTTTTAGAACGCCTTCTAGGTAGAGGTGGATCATATTCAGTCCCATCATTATCAAGATTCATATTGCAAAACAAAGATTTAATAGGGGACACATCAATAACTTTTAGATCTTCATCTTTATTTTCATAGAAACTAGAAGAACACGCTTTCACAAAGCTTAGCACGTATCCTAGCGGTTCTTTCTTTGCACTCATCAATCGAAATTCTCATAGCTTTGAGAGATTCATTGATATCATGCTTAGGTGGAATAGATCTAAGTTTCAAAGAATCAACATCAAGAGAAATTCTATCAACGTTCCTAGCCAAATCATCAACTTTAAGCAATTTTTCTTCAAGCAAAGCATTGAAATTCTTATGTGAATTCATAAACTCCTTAACACTAGTCTCAAATTCAGAAGGCATCTTATTAAAATTTCCATAAGAATTGTTGTAGGAATTACCGTAATTATTAGAAGAATTACTAGGATATGGCCTTGGATTAAAGTTTCCTCTATACGCGTTGTTACAAAAATTATTCCTACCAACAAAATTCACATCCATAGATTCATTATTATTCTCAATCAAAGTAGACAAAGGCATATCATTAGGATCAGAAGAAACACTTTTATTAGAAAATAATTTCATAA